>NC_045709.1:56103253-56703253 GCF_009834535.1 Camelus ferus
CAGTAAAAAGCCAGAAAGGAAATATCTAGGCTGAGTCATACACACATTACTCATTACAGTGTGGTAATCAGGAGATTGAAGACTACGGAAAATATCTAATAAAATTGTTCCATGAAATATGGTGAATACTTAGGTTTGAAGAAATTAAAGTTCTGATGGAAAAGCTTTAGTTATTGTTTCTCTGAACCATTTCCAAGGTCTGAATACATCATCCATAGATACCATCAATCCCAAAGCAGAAATACCTACTTCGTACTCAAATATTCGCTGAGTGTTTGGCACGGTGCTTGACACATAGTGAGAACTCCATAAACAAGTTTCCCTGAAAAACAAAATGAATCACACAAAGTGGATGAAGATGTTACTGCAAATTGAGCAGCACAAGTTTTGGTTAGAAAAAGTGTCCTGAAAACCTTACTGTTTTTAGAAGGGCGTCTGAAGCTGGTCTGCACTGTGACTACTAAAATCCGGACAGCATCGCTTGACTTTTTATTTCCTATAATGATGACAAGCTGTCACCTTATGCAATTATCTATTCTTGTTTTCACCATGATGATGGCCTTTATTTCCTTAATCTCGTCACACTCTTTCATCTTATTAATATCTTTATTCACTATATTATATTCTGTTATACGTTATTAATTATATATTATATAATTATAATATATAATAATACATAATTATGTTATAATTTCTTATTTTCAAAATTGTATTTATCCCTTCTTCATGTTTTGCTAACTCCTGTTTTCACTATGACAAGACTCAGTAGCATTTTTAATTATTTAAATTTTAAGCTTACAAAGCAGCAATATGTATGCATAAAAATGGAAAATGAGAACAGCAGTCATGTCTCTGGAAAATCAACACTGCAGTTATTTTCCCGAATATACTTCCAGAACATAACTTCAGGTAAGTATATTTATATTTACTCCTGTGAAATTTAGTTTTATTTATTTACTTATTTTTTATGATGGGCCATTTATTGTAAAAATATTTGTTCAATAATAAATATTTTCTTCACTGATTTGATACACCATGTTTTATCATATACTAAGCCAGACTTTTCATTTTGTATGAATTTAGGGGTTCTACTTATTTCTATTTGGGGGCTTCTTCCCCACTACTTCTTCAGTAGTTAGCTAAAATAATTGTAGCTTTATAAGAAACTCTAATAACAGTAGGATCAAACCTTTCTTAATTAGAATTTTATATAATTTTAGTAAAGTTGTGAATAATCCTCATAATATCTAATTGGTATTTTAATTGATATTCACTAAAGACACAGATTAATCCTGGCAGAACAGCATTATTTCCAGTGACTCATTTTTCTTACAATTATTTTTTTAGTACTGTTTAATATTTTCTAGTAATTTTCATTTTTTCCTAAGACAGGTGCAATACACTTCTCTTTTTTCTCTTGCATAGATTTTTTATTAATAATGAAATATTGTTTTCCTTGCATTTTCTGTTTTTCACAAGTATATGGGAAAACTAACACATTATTACCCCGTAATTTTGTAGTTGGTCATCTCAGAGATAATCTTATTATTTGACTGGATTTTCAAATAGTTCTCTGCAACTTTCCAGGTGTATACTTTTATTAACTAAAATTTTAGATTCATTTCTGTAAAGTATTTCAACTGAATAATTGAAAATAATCTCAGCTGAATAATAATTTCAACTGAATAATAATGTTTCTTAAAGTAAATATTTCCACAAAGTACCAGAAAAAAATTTCAAATTGACAAAATAAAGTTTTATATTTGGCCAGAATAAAAGCTTCAAAGATGATTTTCAATCATCTATGAATAAATAGAGTGTAGATGATTAACGAATGTCATTCACTTTATATTTCTTATGAGTAACTTTTAGTAAAAGATTTCTCAACATTTTTGCTATCATGGCTGTTGCAAAGTAAGACATTTGCACGTATATACTGACATCTGGTGGCTATTCAGTGTAGTTTTTTAATGTAAAGCGAGGGAAAGTAAAATATACTATAAGAACAAAGTTCTAGCTGAATTTATAAAGATAGTACAAATTTATTTTGTGTTTATGCTCATGGGATCTAAATATAAGAAAAATGTGAACAATTTTGTTAGACTCTAAACTTGTTCTAATTGTGTTTTCAATTTATAGCATGTGTAGAAAATTATTTATAACCTGTCTTATCCTAGTGTCTAATATTATGTTTTGCACACTGTAGATGCTTTGAGTTTATGGTATATACATAAACAATATTCTGTATCTCAGGACAGCTAAAATTGTTACTGTGTTAAAATATCTTCAGATAGAAGAACTGACTTAAAAAATGAAGATGCTACATGCTTAGCAGTATCTTATTAAATCAGGAAAATCTTGAGAATTGGGGAGAAAATGGACAATGGAGTATTACTAAAGTACAATATCCCAGAAGCAAAGGTATTCTTTATTTTTTTAACTTTCAAGAAGTAGACTGTATAAAACAAGGCACTTTGTTTGTGGATGGCTAGTTCTGCTGCACAAAGACCACAGGTGAGCCCAAACACGACAAGTAGTTGTCAAATCTAATACACTTGAAATTGTTGTGCAATTCACTTCTGGTCCTGTGGCATAGCATGCGTTAATTAGTCTCAAAGTCTTTTTATGATAATAATCTGGCCACTTAATAATAATGAGCTCTCCTCATTCTACAAAGGAATAATCTTGAAGTTTAGGTTCATGCAGCCTTGAAGCTTTCACATTCCTCAAGAATACTGAGACCATAAACCTTCCAGCTCATCCAAACCATCTTGTTTCTTGACCTGGTGTATTTGTCACATTGTATGCTTGTGAGTGCCAAAAAAAAAAAAAAAACCTCAACATCAAGTCATAATTCTTGCCTGTGTTCTTACATGTACTGATTTCATGTCCTAGCCTCTCTCTCACATCTGATTCTGAGTATTAAATTTATTAAATTGACTAGGTCCAAAATTTATTAATCTGAAAATACAGGCAAATTCAAACACCATTTATGTAAACCTACCTATACATTATGCTTTAATTTCATCTTATCTAAGAAGGGGTGTACAGACAATATAGTAATTCATATGTTCTTTATATATTTCCCAATTAATATAATTCCTATATTATATTAATAATATATAATTAATATATGGTTGATATATTATAATAATTACACATATTTATTATGTGCTATTATAATATATAAATTATAATATAATTAATGTATTTCCCAATTGTCATTTCAAATTAATCCCTCACACTTTAAGTCTTTTAAAGGATATTTTCTTATCCTTCTTTCAATTATAGCTTTTTTGTTGTTTTCTTCCTCTTCTTTGCCTCTCCTTTTTATACCCATTTCTGTCCATCTCTTTGTACCCTCTCTTCTCATTCCATATCCCAGTGTTGCTCTATATGACAGGGAGTGAGATTAAGAAAAATGCTATCTGATGTATTGGCCATAGTTGTAATTTTAAAATCAGTTATTTAACACTGAAAATCACCAAAAATTTTATGTAATTCTACTCTCTTTTCTATACATCTATGAAGACTTACGTGCAAAAAGACCAAGTAATTGTGCCCAGGTCATTTGGAAATTTGTCCACAGAATTAGATTTATTGCCTAATCTGTCCAGCAGCCTTTCCCATTTTCCACCTTTATTTCCTAGTTACTTCAACCTAGGAGAGCCAAAATCTAACCATTATTTATGCCTCAGAAAGTTATTTTCATCATTCCTAATTCAAAATAAGGCTCATCACAATGGATATCTAGTTTAAGGATAGTATTAAGAACATCTAACTATTATCTAAAGATTAATGCCAGCATCAATGCACTCATTTCCAGATACAGTTTACCAAAGGCAATATTTTCTCTGTAAGTAATCTTTCATTATTCAGTGTTTTCAGGTTTAGTTCTGATAAATTGACTATCAACACCTTATATTAAAGTGATCATATGAAGAAAAAATATTTTAGACCCTCAAGAGTAGTTTCTTTTCAGCAACCTAACATTAAAAATTAAATATTTTTATTGTCTTGTAAGCATAAGAGATTTGTGTCATCTCTTTTGTTGAAAAATTTTACTACCAAACTCAAAGTTGATATGTTAAAAAACAAAATTCAACTAAGTACATTTTAAGGAGCTGATTGGCTTTATTCAATGATTCATGAATCAGGCAGCATCCAATCTACCAGACAGAAAAGAGCTCTGAAGAGCTGTACAGAGTGAAAGACTTTGACAGGCAGAAAGAAGCAGGGAGAAGAAAGTTATACTAGGCAAATAGCAAGTTTGTTAATGCAAGGTTACTTTCCTTTAGGGGATGACAAGGGTCTATCAGGCAAATAATCTAACTAGTCTTGATTAGGTGATTAATGATTGACCAGTTTAAGATTCCTTTTCAGAGAGACCTGAAGCTGTAATCAGGGTCTCAGTTGGGTGATATGGAGCATAACAAAATTGCCTCCGTTTTGGACCTATTGTCTTGCTTTTAACAATAGACAAGGATGGTCTCAATATTGATTATTCCTCATTGGAGCAGGGCTATCTGAATTCTCCCCTTAACATTAGATTAAAGTCAAACTGGTTGTTATTGTGAGAGTGTAAGTGGAGACATTAGGTACAGTGCAAACAACGGTCACAGTGGATGAATGCAATACAAGGCCAAAATGAATGCCTAAAACTTCTATTGCTTTGTCAAAGAGGAAGGTTGTTTTGAACAAACTGGGTTTGTGTGCTGTGGATAGGGATATAAATTTGAGGAAGGCAGTACGGTGGGTAAGATATTTATCCTTGGAAAAAGGATTGGAGAAATGTGCTATATTTGGTGTCCATGATCAATGGGTTTAGTGAATCACTGAGGGACAGCATTTCAGCATGTTTTAGCTTGTCATACTCTGCATATGTCTGCATTTTGAAAGAAACTGAAATTCTGTACCTCTCAAAAACATTATTTTCTTTGTCTTCTCCCCTAATTAATCTTTGCTCAAGAATTCTAAATAGTTATTATTGGGATTAATGCAGTTCTGCTCTGGTCATTCATCCTTTCCATGTCCAGCTGCTGCAACAGAATGCTCAATTTTGTGTGGAAGCTACATAATTGAAAGAACCAAATTTCAGTTATTTTTGGCTCTTT
Source organism: Camelus ferus (assembly GCF_009834535.1). Lineage (NCBI taxonomy): Eukaryota > Metazoa > Chordata > Mammalia > Artiodactyla > Camelidae > Camelus > Camelus ferus. The sequence goes on from NC_045709.1 coordinate 56,108,368, forward strand.
GAAATGGAGTGCAGTTAATTTGATCAATTGATGAAAAATAAATTGTTAACATGACTCCAAAAATCCTAATGATCCAAGTTATCGCTGATTTGACTGTGTCAGCATGATATATAATTTTTAGTTTCTGTAAAGAAAGCTAAATGAACATTTTAATATTGTATTTACAATAAAAAATAGGCTCAGTTATCATCTATTATTTATGTTATTTTTCAGCTGAGGTCAATGTAACATAAGTTCTAAAATGATTTTCAGTAAACTCATCATTCAGATGGTCACAGGGAAAGAAAGAATTTGCAACTGCTGCTCTTTTTTTTAGGGAGGAAAATATTTTATAACTCATTAAATGAATGTGCCTGTATATATGAAATTGAAATATGTATGAAATATGAAATTGAAGTTATGGCGAGTTGTCTAGGTGATACCTAAATTTAGATGCCAGACAGTTTACTCAGTTTTATCTCCTTAAATCTTCTCATTAACTCTAATGGGAGGCAAAAGTTTAGATGAGGAATCTGTGTCTTCAAATCTCCAAAGTGATGCATTCCCTCCATGAGAAAAAGCATCTAAAAATGGTGTCATGATTCCCTAATAGAAATGACCCAATGTGATCTGGATTTTTACAAAGGATTTGGGAAAAGTGGTAACTTTTTAATGATGATATATCTGGTATTTTATAACTGGCTGTGTTAGAGCAGGCAGGTAGCTAAATATGAGAAGAGAAAGGGGGATCTGGGCAAATGGCAGAAAACCAAGTATACTGTGAACAACAGGGGTCCTTGGACAGACCAAGAAAAACAGGATCCTCTGGACTGATAAAAAAACATATCTTCTGGGTTGATAAGTGTCTGGGAGGCAGAAGGGTGGGAAAGGACAGGAATCCCCACCATCCAAATGTAACCTTTCGATCATTATGACCTCTGTCCAAATGTAACATTTCACTTATGATACCCCGATCCAAATGTAACCTTTTGTTCATTATGACCTCATCCAAATTCCCAATTAAGACTAAATAAGGATGAAAAAATCCCTGCTCCTTACCTGGGAAGGTGGAGCTGGGATGAAGATTAGGAAAGATGACCCCACCAATGAATATTCTGCCCATTCATTTTTACACTCATATAACTACCTTGCCAAGGAAACTCAGGGCAGCCACCCACCTGGGTCTGCCGGCTCTTTCCTTGAGAGCATACTACCTGTCCCTTAGCAAAATCTTTGCTTTGCTTTCTTAACCTCCATATATTGTCTGTGAATTCTTTTTGCGACAAGACAAGAACCTCTCGCCGGCAACAGCTGGAGATGTTCTAAGAAGAGAAACCCTTCTAAAATATCAGAAAACATAGAGTAAGCCCTCTGTGAACTCCCTGTCATCCTTCTCATGTGTGTAATATGAGGTTAAAACTTTAAATCAACTCCTCTGATAGGGTCTGATGCTGGACAGTCTTGCTGGAATTCACAAGCCAACATTTGGTGTCATTTTTGTGCCATGTTAATAATCTGGCCTTTCAGGACTGTAATGTAGCATTATAAATTCTCCTAACTTGCCCTATTTATCAGAGAATTTTTAAATTTTTTTTTCATATTTTTAGCCATTTTTTCCTTTATTCTTAATATGACAACGCCACCAAAAATTGATCATATTTTCCTTGTCACTATCCCAAGCACACTTTTATTTTTTTAAATTTTGCTTTCATTAAAAAAAAAATCTTGAGTAAAAGTAGCTACCATCTACAGTCATCTAAGCTAAAGAACTGTCTTTTTTTCCCTTCAATCACTCCATTTTCCATTCCTTGGCTCCCTTAATTATCTAAACTGCTAATTCTTTTTCCAAATACCTGAAAAATTCATTTCCTTTTAATTGTTCTCTCAACCCTGCTGCTGTTTTACTTGCTCTTTTATCATCATTTCCGTAGGCTCCAGTATCTTCTCTGTCTTGTATGTAATTGACATCATACCCAAATCTGATGATTGTTTTTGCTATACAACAATAACAGAATGAAATAAACAAGAAAACTCCCCAAACCTCCAATGGTCATCTACCAATTACACAATTGAAAAGGTTAGAGACAAAAATTCTTAGTGAGGCCCTCAAGAAAATTTCATTATCTATGTTCATTCTGTATTTTAAACCTATTGCCATTTTTCATTTAACAAGCATCTATAGATCTTTGTACTGGGCACCAAGTCCTTCTCTAAAAGAAACACAACGATGGATGCATTAGACAAAATGTCACCATGTGCATTCTTTAGTTCAGTCCCACCAAAGAACCCTCTCCAATGCCTATATCAAGGTTCTAGCAGGCAACATTGTTTTCATGTATATTCTAAAGTGTTCTAAAGTCCTCTTCTCTTCCTGACACACTTCTTCTTGAGCTTCAAAATTCAGGCCATATGTTACCATTCCTCAGTAATCTTCCTTGATTCTCTTACGTACAGGTAGTCACTATCATAGTCTTTTGTTTACACTGGTATTTTCGAATGTCAAATATGTAATTTGTAATTAATTGCTTATCTCACTTGATTGTTCTTAAGCTTTGGGGGTCATTGACATCTTTGAACATCTGATGAAAGGTTTTAACCCTCTTTCCTGAAAACTGAACACATGTACAAAATCAAGTGAAGTATAATTTTAATGGATTCCAAATTTGTTGAAACTTGCTCATGAAACCCAAGGTTAATGTCATGCCATGTAGTTTTTGAGAGCATTGAGTATGTTCTGTTTGTTTTGAATTTTCATTGCATTGTGAGAATTTCCAGACAAAATGTTGGAAATTTTCAAGTCATGGCTACTGGGGCTTTCTTTGAGTGCATTAATTCAGTATGCTTTATAGGAACAATAGCTCCCACCAAACTTTTCATGCATGGTTTTTTTCCTGAAATTTTATAAAATTAAATCTAATGATTAAATTAGACTCATAAATATGAATAGTGGCACAAGCACATATCTTAAGACTATTTTTGGAACATTATTTTTATGTAAGTTTCATGGTAAGCATTTATTTGTTGTCCTTTGTTTATGACAATTTCTTTCATCTGCTTTATTATTGTCAATCCAATCTGCAAATTTGAGAGGGAAAGGGCATTTGATGGAGCTTACATCTCACCTCTATTTTAGGTAAGTCTGCATTCGGGAGCTTGCATTCCTGCTGTAACAGCTCAGTCTCTTTGGTGAATGGCAGCATTTGTAATTTAAGTCCATCTGGAACACCTCAAGCATTCAGTTCATTTATTAACTTATTACCAAGCTTGGCATATTAATCCTCAGACTATCAGTGAGGCAGAAAACTTAGATGAAATTAGATAAACAGACTTTAATAGAACAGTATGTGTATTAGAGATACTGAAAAGAGCTGCCTGTTTTTCATTTTTAGAAGTGTCCAGCTATTTATCTCTTTGATGCCAGATTAGTATAAATTAGCTGTGCCCAAACTTGCAGCGGATTTTGACCACTGTTGATAAAAAGAAATGAAGTAACTATTGTGGCCAGAAGAGGGAGATCTTGTAAAAATATTGGCAGGAAAAATTTATAAGAATTTTGAGAGTTGCACTTAAATCAGGGTTAAAAAAAGTGATTAAACTTCCATACGTCTGTCATTCAGAAAGTTAATGCTTCCTATAATTAGATCATTTTATTTTGCAAAATGCTTCTTGGGAAAATGAGGCATGTACTTTATCCTAATGCACTTTATCCTAAATTTCATACACAAAGTATTATTATATTAGTAATTTTTTGTTTATGATAAAAAACTTGAAATACCCAAATGACACAGAATATTATTAATAAATTATGTTGGTCTTATTATTAGGGGTTTGTTGTTAATTTTTAGTTAATTTGTTTGAATTTAACTCCTTTATATCATTGATTCTCTATAAAGAACATATCTAAAATTGACACAATGGCATAAAAGAGCAATTTTAACAGTGATTATCAATCATTGAGAATCTAACACATGATCGATGGCACAAATATATACACCTATTTGGACACCTGTTTGGGTTACTATACACATTCGCTTTCTGTCTTGGTCTCTCTCTGTCACACACATACACACACATGCACACATATACACACACATGAGTGTGTGTATACATATATGCATATTTCTATTACAGTGTGAAACCACTTATCTTTGTTCCACTTGATAATTTTAAAATAGATGAAAACAATCACAGATGGGACACTGATTTTACCACCTAGAGGGCTTCACTGGATGAATTTAAGACATGATATGAGGAGAAATTTGTCCCTGATTATTATTTATGTTCTCCCAAAACCAATGCACACAACCTAGGAATTGGCATTTCTTTCGAGTACCACCAGTAACATTTGTAAATATTCACGGTTACCTCCAAAATGCATGTCTCTTCATTTAGTACAGGTTCCAATGAAAGATAATATTGATACCATCACCAAATACATGTTCAGTAGTTGCCCTATGTATATGGGTATATTTAACAAAGTTGAAAATGATGCATTTCTTTATTTGAATTATTAGATCCAGCTTTTACTGGCTTTTTATTTCAGTTTTTATTTATTTGCATTCCTCTTAATCTCAAATTAGTACCCAGAACCCCAGATCAAGATCAGCAATATTTGTGGCCATGACCAAACATCCTTATGCCTTTTACACTTCTTTGTATTGGAGAAAGCTGTATGTTTGTTTGCTCACGATACTGGACTCCTTTGGGTTCCTAATGGAGGGGCCCATTTTCAAAATCTATAAATGAAATGCTGATTAGAGTCTGTGTAGTTCTGGAGTCTCTGTGGCCTTGCTCCCTACCTGCCAATCTCGGCCTCCTCCCAGAGAAGGCAATCTTCCTCACAGGCCTCTTAGGCTATGACAATAGATTTTCTTTCATGGAGTTTAATTTAGTCTTCACTGAATCGTCCTAAAATACATGTCTGTACATCATTAAAACATTTTGTAAATTTCCTCTGAAAAAATGACTTGATATAGTTCTATCATTGAATATTATTGAATATATTTGAATGTAAGAATGGATACTTTTTGCTATCCAATGTGGGTGACCAAACTGAAGTTCATTCCTTTCTCTGGTAACAGGAGAGGGAAATAGCAGGGAGCATGCAGAAAAATGCTACTGATATAATGTTACTATTTACAAAGCAATCTTACACATTGAGTAAGTATAGTTATATAATAAAAATATAAAAGCATAAATGAGATTGATGAACCACATGATCAGCATACAAGTCATCTCATGGAGAAGTAGAGAGTTTTATCTTTACCTGGTGATGAATTCAGATGTGTTCAGAGTGTATCATACTTTGTGCCTTAAATGCTACATAATAGTTGTAGTTAGAATTTTTATCTATAACTTGGAGACATTATCTCTTCTATTTCTTGTAGGTGCCATAAATTTGCAGGCAAAATTTGCTGTTACATGTTCAAGATCCATTGAAATGAGTCCCCAGTAGAAAGTAATGGATGCCAATCTGTGTATTGGGAATTATGTCTCCTTGCCCAGGTTTTGGAAAATAAGAAAGGACAGAAGAGCAGTGCAGTCTTTATCATATCAGTGTGGAAGAAAAGATACAAAGTTACTTTTTTAACAAATGGACTTTGTCTGTAGGCATTTTAAAGATGTTTATTAAAACAGTTACTCGTTCTCATTGAGCAGTCTATGTCAATGTCTCTGTTTAGCATCACTAGAATAAAGTGAACCACCCCATTGTCCTGAAAGCATAAGTAGTTGCAATCCCTTTGTTTAAAAAAAAAAATGTATCATTGTGGAGGTTCCACAGGATTTATTGGAAGCCCTAATGACCATTGATTTTTTCTACTTGACAAATATTCTTTAGATGCTATGACTGCCAGTCATAAACTCAACTTTGGAAATGATTGTTTTATTTCCCAAACACATTTTTTTCAACATGGAATTTACTAGCATTTCCAAAAAGCTTTTTTTTTTTTTTTCTCAAGACTGTGTCTCTACCAGCTCTAGGTTTGCCATTAATAAAATGATGCTAATTTTCAGTGGAAAGAAAAACTATCTGAGTGAAAAAAATGCATGCTTTATTCCTTCCTGATTTGCTGGGTACCAGCCAATAGACTACAAAGGAGTCCACTTATATCTTGGTACTTCTGGTCCATCATTAGAACTAATTTGGCCGTGGTTCCCATTTTTTAGTAAATGTTAAATGTATGCAGTCAACCACATTACAACAAAAAACACTACACAAATATACACTGGATGGTACAAAACAATGCATGATTAGAGAAACAACATTTGGGGCCCTAATGTGGGAGATTCTAACTAAACAGGAATGTAAACATCTACTCACCTTTCAGCACTGAGAAGAAAAGAGAGTGGAAGGGGAAAAAAGAAGTCAACAAAATCCTTAATTAACTTACTAAGATTCCTTGTCTTTGTGAAGTTAAAGATAACAATGGCACAGCGATTTTGACTTAGGATGATGGTTTTAACAATGCCTCTTCCTCATTATTACTTTCTACACTTCTACACTCTGTTTTCTCTTTCTTTGTATGTTGTTATTTGAATGATTTATTTTCTTATTTTTAATTTTTGTCAGAACTGCCCCAATTATATCCTTTCCATCAGTGTAGAAAGTACAGAAAATGTATCATTTAAAAATATTACTCAATTATAATTTAAAATATTTTTGTATTGGCATTATATTTATTTTAGATTTATACATAATAGTGGTAACTATAATGAACCCAACCATTTGGCCTAAAAGTACTTAAATTTTACCATCTGTCTTTTTGTTTGTGTTTATAAAAATGGATTGTTAATGATGCAATTTAATTTTTTACATTCATTACTTTGGTATATGTACTAAACTTAACAGATATCATTTGTGTATCTATGAGAACTATCTATATATTCTTATTTTAAATCTGATCTACTATGGAAAACATTTAAAGAATAAACAATATTATATAGCAGAATTCTCAATTTTTTTTTCATTTTCTTCTCTGTAGGCAACTTTCTGATTTTGAATAGTATTGTGTGAGCTGAGATGATTTAATTACAACATTATCTATTTAATGTTTGATAATTAATATCATTTAATTGCTAGCTGTTGGAAAGGGATATAATTTAAATCAACATTAAAAATATATAGCCAAGGTGAACATTTAGTGTAAAATTAATCTGCTATGCTAGTTTTGCTTAATGTTGATAGACCAAATATTGATAACCATGTTGAAATCTATAGCTACCATTATCTATGTACATCAATTTCTTTATCAATTTAAATGCTGATCTATAGCAGTTTTGCCATAATGCATCAGTTCTGAAGCAATAAAAAGAAAAAGAAAACAATAGTAACCATTTTTTGAGGACTTATTATGTGCAGTATAACCAGTGAAAAACAGCTGACTGCAGTGCCTGTGAAAAATACAGTTTTCTTGCACCCAGTCAAGATTTAATGGACCTTTATTGTTTTTTTACATACATTCATTTTCATATTCTTTTTCACAACAAGCTACTGCAAGATATTGAATATAGTTCCCTGTGCTATACAGTATAAACTTGTTTATTTTTTATAGACCAGTCAGTATCTACAAATCTTGAACTCCCAGTTTATCCCTTCCCGCCCCTCTCCCTTCTGGTAGCCAAAAGTCTGTATTTTACGTCTGTAAGTCTGTTTCTCTGTTATATATAAGCTCATTCATCTTTTTGTTTGTTTGTTTTAGATTCCACATACAAGTGATATCGTATGGTATTTTTCTTCCTCTTTCTGGCTTACTTCACTTAGAATGACATTCTCCAGGGCCATCCATGTTGCTGCAAATGGCATTATTTTATTATTTTTTATGGCTGAGTAGTATTTTTAATGGACCTTCATTTTTAGTGAGTGCTACAGAGTATTCTTATGTGGGTGTTCCACAGACACCATTACTTTTAAAACAATGAATTATTATGTTACATACAGACCTGTGTACATGGACACAAATTGACTTTTTCATACTCCTAACAATACATCTTCAAGTTGATTACAAGTATCCTGCTTTTTACAGATAAGCAAATTGAGGATACATTATTTTAAGAATTTGCCTGCAATTACAAACCTGGAAATGGCTAATTCATGACACCAAATAAGGTCAATTTGACTTCCAATTATATAGTTTGAAAAGTATACAAAGTATATTTTTTCTGCATAAGGCAAACAAAATATTTGATTAAAATAAACAAAAATCAGTTGATAGACTTGAAGTTCAACTTCAAGTGTGGTATAATAAGGAATGTAATAAATAATATAGTAGTGGACAGTTGGTTATTGGAGCTAGATAAATCGTGCACCTTCTTTTGTTTCAAAGAAAGGTTTTAGATAGGGACAGTTATTTAAGCACTTTTTAAAAAAAGAAAATTAAGGTGGTATAAGTTAACAAGGTTAATAGAGTCAAAAGAAGAATAATTTAGATCACTGGCTCATCAGTGCCTACTCATGCATTCTCTGTTAACTTTATATATTGCATCTCCCCTCATTGACTGTTTCAAATGATTTTCATCCTTTCAGTTAATTTCCCAAATGAACCTTCAATACAGTGATGATTCTAAACAAATGGCCTTAATTTCTGTTTCTTCTTGTTCCATTTCTAAAACATTTCTTTAAACAAATAGTGTTTTTCTTTACCATCAAAGATATGCTGCCTGTCTTTCTGATGTGATTGGCTTTTATTATCCCTGTTTTTGATATATTGCTTGCATTTCTAATTTATTCTCTCTTTCTCTTTCTCTCTCTCTGTCTCTCTCTCTTTCATTCACTTTATTTTGGTCTAAAACTATACAGTCACTGTTAGAATTAAAATTATTGCAAATAACACAGACCTCAAAATAGAGGCTTAAATGAGATAAAAATTCTAAAAGAAGTTTGTAGTTAGTCAGTCGTGGCTGTTAAAGCCACTCCAACATGTCCAGGACTCATGATCTTTCTTTCTTCTTGATCTGATGTGCATAGCTTCTTTTCCCAAGGTCACATTTGTTCAGAATGGGTCCTGATGTTGAGACATTGCATCCACATTCTAGGGAATATGGCAAAGGAAGAGGAGAGAAAGCACTCCCATCTTTTAAGATATCCCAGAGACACAATCCTGTTGCTCAATGGTGTTACCAAATTCAGGTTCAGCTGCTCATTGTTCAAAAGTGTTGTTAGGAAAGGGAAGATTGCTTTATTCAGGAGGCCAGCAACCAGAGAAGAAGGTGGGCTAGCGTCCAAAAGCCAATTCCCCACTGTCGATCAGGGGGCAAGAGCTTTTAAAGGGGAGTTTCAGGGATGTGAAGGCAGAGAGAGGGGGCTACATGCATAACAGCACAGTCAGCTCCAAAGTCATCATGAAATTAGTCATGGCGTGGTCTTCAGCTTCATGTTGATTGTTTTAAGCACAGTTAATCTTTCATTTCAGGGTAAGTTTGTTGCCATTTCCTTGTGGCCAATTCTCAGATTTGTGGAAGATGGACCAGCTTATGTCATGACTGCAGTCTGGTCTTATGTAGTTAACTTCTTCCACCAGTATCTGCAAAACAGATCAAAGGATATGGTCAGAAGATTATCTACAGTCTTTGAGGGAAAACAAAAGGTCCTTGACTTTGCTTAATGACTAAACTATTATTTTGTTCTGTTTCACTGCTTTTCTTTGTTTTTGCTTTTTTTCCCCATTTCATTGATTAAATTTATTCTTTGACTAAAATCTTTCTACAGATTAAGAGGCAGGGGGAAAACATCTGGTGAGGAGGGGGTGATCTTTCCAGGAAAGTCCCCACAGGGTCCTGCTCCCTTATAAGGGCATTTCATTGGTGATAACTGGGGTGCAGGGCCATACCCAGGTATAGTGAGTTGTGTGATACAAGAATTTAGGCAGATTTCAGAATGCTAAATTTAACCAATTGTGTTCTTTACTTAGAAGAAAATGGATATTGAAGGGGTAGTTTCAAATGTCTAAGTATGCATTCCAATTTTGGTTAGAAAATTTGAAATATCTTTATTGGCTATAGTCACAATCCCTCTCTTCCATTTCCAAGTTTTCCAAGTGTGTAAATATTTTCTTCTTTTACTCATTGTGCACACTCTCAGTAAGCCCTTGCAATACTTTGTGAAGAAAAGAATTCTCAAAACTACTTAGAAAGTTAATGATTTTATAAATTATTTTTTAAATGATTCATATTTTTGTTGAATATTTTATGATTGAAGAAAAAGGTAAAAGGAAAAAATATTATGTTATTATTTGAACTAACTAACTTTGGTTAGTGGATTAGAATTGAAATATTGCTAAAATTGATATAGAAAACTAAGAATAACTTGGAAGGCTCACATCTTGGCAGATTCAAAAGCTTCTTGATATACTGAATCTCAGTATTATACTATTTAATAGCCATGCTAATAATTAGTGACTGTTAATAATGTTACTATTGATAAGTGTTGATAATTTTGTTCAAAGATCTAACATGATGAGGATGATATCCTTCCTGGAAGATGTATAATCAAAGCAAACTCTAAGCACTTTTCCTCGTATTTGAATATTTCTATGAAAGGGGAAAAAAATGACCGTACCACTCCGAATCTTCCCTTTTATAGTTGCTTTGTGGTGCAGTCTGAAACTTGGCAAACTGTGTTTCTCTTTTGTCTGCTTGTTTCCTGATAGGCTTTTCCAAAGTGGTGTCCTGGAAAAAAGAATTGCAAGGCTGGAAAGGGAGGGATAGATGTCCTTCTGTTGGAATTGTCTTCCTGTTTGTGCTTCCCATTCTCGTTGGTAGCATCAGTCTTGTTTTTCACCCCCAAAGCCACAGTTTGTTACACCTAACAGGTTTCCCACTTGTCACAGAGTCAGCCTCATTGTGCTCCCTCAGAGTCACCAGCACCAGGTGGCGAGTGCCTCTAGCTCCGAGGTCTGGTCCAACCCCACGGGGCCCTCTTCTCAGCTCAGAGTCATGAGCACAGTCAAGTCACTTTCTCAAATGCATGAATTTTAGCTCCACAGAACTCTCCTTCCAGGCTTCTAAATGCTGATAATCAGAACCCCTTTCCTCTGTTCCCCAGCTCAATGGATAGTAGCTGCTTTTTGCATTTGCTACTATTCTTATACCTCATTGGTCCCTTTTTGCCTTTTCAGTTCTTCAGTCTCTAGAATTTTTCATAGTAAATTCTCTCTGTTAACCTAACAAATGCAAATGTCTGTATCTAGATTATATCCTGAGTTATTTCAATATTGTGTATCTTATAATAAGAATATGGCAAGTAAGATTTTAATTGGTAAAGCTTGTGTTTTACATATGCATATAATTCTTATTCATTATTATTTTTATCAGTAATGAAATAACACCCAAATCCAAGTAACATTTCTTTGTTACATTTCAAGCAAAATATGATCAGTAATGTAAAAAAAAAAAAGAAAAAAGAAAGAAAGAAAGGCATGCATAGTGAGAATTCAGAAGAGGAAGATACCATTTCTTGTTGGGAAATTTTATCTGGTAGATTTTGATGGGTGAGTAAAATTCCTAGGAGCATAGATTCTAGAATGATGGGGAGGATATTAAAATGAGGGGAAGCGGGATGAACAAAAAGATGCAATATAAGAGATATCTGGGGGCACACCAATCAGAACATTTTGATTACAGAATATGGAAATTCAAAAACATGTAATTTGGGCCCTTGCGAACCATAAAGTGGCGGTATCTATAAAAGCACAGAATCAAGACAGTGAGAAACAATTTTTGGATAATAAAGTTTTAAAGATTATAAAACAAATTGATTATCATATATATAATTGAAAATAACCTGTAGAGGTATACCTGGAATTAAGTGAGAAAATAGGTTTGAGATTATAGTTTTGAGAATCATAGACAAAATCATGTTAGTCATAAATGAAATTTTTATAATTTCATAATGTGCAGCAGCTGACATTGGAAGAAATAATCTGCATCCATATATGTCTCTACTGCACTGACTTCAAGTTTGGTCATATAAATTGTTTCAGCTGGCGGGGGTGGCAGGGCAGAGCTGTTAAGACCTTAGGCTGAGACATGCTTATTTAGTTTATATTATTCTCTGGTACGCATGAGATTTACCATAAAGAAAATAAACCTGGATAGCAGCTGGAGTGAGAAGACAGGGAGATGTGTAGAACAGACATGAACTTAACCCAAAGAGTGGAGTCAAGGACAACTCATAGGTAGCCTGAAACAGAGCTGTTCCAGCTGACTTTGAAACCTTCAACAAGAAATATATGCTTTTGTAGGCCCCTGAGTTCTGGAGTGATTTGATATGAAACATTGTTGCAGTAATAGTTGACTAATACATGTAATACCTTATGATCTTGGGGGTGAAAACAAAGTGTACAGCCGAATTAAACTCAGTGTTCAGACTCCAACCTTCTTTAAGGCAAAAGCAGTAAGGGATTTCCCCAGAACTCTATAAATTTTTCTAATAAATTGTCATAATAGATTATCATTTATAATTTGCCAAAATCATATAGCTACAAATAAATAAAAGATATCGAAATATCTTCAGGTTAGATTAAGATTGTGGACTGTTCTATGTGTACATATCATACTTTGTAAATATACTGAACAGTGTCTATATACTAATACTAATACTCTACTACTAATAATAAATTATTAATTTGTAATAACTCAATCTTTTTTTTCCTCAACACTGTAGGTCTATCAACCAACTAAATAGTAGCAAGTATCTCATCTATTTTTCATATGAATTTTTGAAATGGATCCACATTGGACAATAAGCTAACTTTTGGCCATGGGTTAGCCAATTTTATTTCCCATATCAAGATGGATTTCTCCACATAAGTCATTTGAAATTATCCAGTGAATCCAATAAAACAATTTAAATGATTCAAACTTGTATATAAACTGCCTTTTTTCTAAGTTACCAGAAACTAAAATACAAAGTTAATTTCCACTGAAATTGAATTTCCAAAATTTAATTCGAAGTTTTAATTTAATACAAAAATATTTAAAAATTCCCATTTTGTCTATTTGCTTTGTTTTGTTATTGCTTCATGGGGCAGCCACAAAGGTCTTATTTGGGTGCTTGTGAGATTTCTAAGTATTCTCCAGCTATCTAAGAATGGTATCTCAAAATTTGAATTAAAGCAACTTCAGTTTCCTCATGTCTCTCACATTCCATAAATTCTAGAAGGACAACACCATTCTAAAATTAACTTTGATGCAGTTTCTGTAATTCATTTCCAAGAAAAAGTGATGATTCAGTGCTACTCAGAAATGTCTAGAAGTGAAAAGCATAAGAAAGAAGAGAATAATCATTCTGGCTTCAGTTTTCACAAAATCCCAGTCAGTCCCAGTTGTTCCTATTTATAGTCCATTTGGGAAAAGTCATCTATCAAAAGTTTAGTGTGACATCTTGCTTAAAAAGTCACTCTGTATTTTCTGCTCAATTCTGCTGTAAACCGGATACTACTCTAGAAAAAAATAAAGTCTATTAAAAAAAAAAAAAAGTCATGCATCCATACCTGCTTTCTCTCTCAGCATTTGCAATAGTTCTGTTTTTTGCCCAGATGTAAACTTTGCAAAGGTGACTATTCATGCCTCTTGTGCTTCCCTGAAGTTCCTGCCTTCCCTTGTTTTGTCATATATTTATGAAACCATATTCCAAAATAGTCCTTTTTATTCTGAATTCAAGGCACTGTACAGTTGAAATAAATATGAAAATTTTGTAGGGAAACAAAATGTATTTGTTTCTACTGCTAAGATGCCCTAATATGAAACATAAAATTCCAACACTCCTCAAAGTCCCATGCCATCTTCTATTCAAGTTTTTCTGTATTTCCTTCTCTAGAAAGAACCCCTCCCCCATTGTAACAGAGCAGAACCCAATGGGGCCTTCCCAGGACAGACCACCCCTCCATACAACACTTCCACTTGTCTCTTGTTTGTAGAAAAGATTTAGCCTCCTGGGCCTTCCTTGAGTTCCAAAGAATAAACTTAATCAGAGAACTGAGAAAATGTAGAAATAAAGGAGAACAGTCAAGCAAGACAAAATAAAAATAGTTCAGTCATTAAACAAAGTCAAGGACCTTTAGTTCCTCTTCAGGGGCTATGGATAATATTCAGTGCTGTGCCCTTTGAGCTATGTTGCAGATGCTGAAAAGCTCACCAGGTAGGAGAAGTTAACTGTACACTGCCCACAGCACATAGACCCCAGATCAGTTGGAACCAGAACATTGATGTTGCTGACTCCCGATTACTTCACCACCAACCAATTGGAAGTATGTCCCTGAGTTGATCACACACCACACAACCCTACTCCTTTACCTTGTCATTAAAAACCTTTCCCTGACAGCCATCAGGCAGTTTGGGTCTTTTGAGTACCAGCTGCCTGGACTCCTCCTTGGTGCCCTGCAATAAATGCTGTATTTTTCTTCATCACAACCCAGTGTCAGTACGTGGGCTTTACTGCGCACAAGTGAGCAGACCCATGTTTGATTTGCTAACATCATTTTGTCTTGTCTCCATGTTGATGATTTAGCTGCAGACTCCTAAATGATAATTCCTGGTCCATGATTCCTGCTTCCTAAGAGTTTCCTCCCAATCTTATCGTTTCTCTGATTGGGATGGTGTGGAGAATCACCCTCCATCCTACTCCCAATAAAAACCGCTTGGCTTCAGATTTTGAGAAAGCAAGGTTCTAATGAGGCCCTCTTGCAGGCTATGCTATAATGTGCACAAAAATATTTTTATTATTATTTTTTTAATTTCAAAGGACTTGAGTAATTTTAGCTATTTCAAAGATGCCAGAAACATTCTGATTACATTCTTTCCAGGTGTTATGGTTGAATGTGTCCTCTCAAAGACTACTGAAGTCCTAACTCCTAGTACCTGTGAATGTGGCCTTATTTGGAAATAAAGTCTTTGCAAATGAATTTAAAATGGGGTCATTAAGATGGGTTCTATTCCAATATGATTGATGTCCACATAGAAGGGGAAATTTGGACATAGAGATGGACATGCATAGAAGAAGATGATATGCAGACCAGGAGAATGCCATCTAAATCCCAAGTAGTGCCTGAATCTACCAGGAAATAGGAGATTGGCATGGTGCAGATTCTCTCTCACAGCCCTGAACCCAACCCTTCTGACACCTTAATTTCAGACATCTAGTAGCTGCCAGAACCTTGAGAAAACAAATGTGTATTGTTTAAGCCACTGAGTGTGTGCTATTTTGTTACAGCAACTGCAGGAAACTAATACACCTCTGAATAAATGCTTTATGTGACCCATTTAATTTTATTAGTCTCCCACACTTTTCAAGTAGGACCTGATAATTTTTTTTTAATTTAATCTACTTTTGACCTTAGCTTCATTCCTCCTCCACCTGATGCAGGAGAAACACTACTTACTATTTGAGGAATCATATTTTCCTTTGCTTTCATTTTGCTTTGGGTCCAGTTGTTTATTTTATTAATGCATTCTTTCTAATTCTACTTTATAAGTCTCTTGGAGTGAGAGATACAATTTTTGAATTCTGAGTGTGTGAAAAACATCCACTGCTCTTTACCCCTCACCAACAAACATCCCTAACTTCCCCAACTAGGCTAATTCCACTGAGAAGGTCATCAAACACTTGTCTACAATTCCAAAAAGCTGGATTTAATGTATCATCTTATGTTTGGCTTGACTTTAGCATCTCATCATCCAAAAAGTCCCACTTGGAGTCTGGTGTTCCCTTATGGCACAAGGATGACCTGCTTTCCAACTTAGGGTTCTATTTTTATTTTACTTTATTTAGGATTCTATTTTTTTTTTATCATGAAACTGAACAAATGCTTGAATTTCATACTGATATTCTCAAACTTTTTCTGTTTCCAAATCTTACCTGATAAACTAGTTCAATTGTTCCTATAAACAAAGGACAGTGTTAGAGGATTATAGTTCTATACGTTTCTGCCTCCCACTCTTCTTATTGAAGGATTCCCCTTTAAAAAAAAAAATATATGTTGCCAACATCTTGACTTTTCTTTCCTATATGAAATCTTATTGAATCTTGATCCAGAAAGAAAATAGCTTCAAACTTGCTAGTTTTTATTTCAAAGACAGTTAAGTATGGGCACATTATCTTTCTTTTCCCCTGTTTTATAGATTTCTGTTGTAGACCTTCACCTATTTTTCTAAGCAAATCTCGTTTCTTCTTTAGCCAAATCGACATGCCTTCCTTTGCTTTACTTTCATTTTCAACACAATTTCAATTCTGACTAAAAAAAATAATAAACTGTATTTTAAACTCATTTCATTCTTCACTGTGTCTCTGTGCAATCTTAAGTGCAATTGACAAAGTATTATGAGAACAGTATTTTTAAATTATCACTTAGCCATTGGGCTTATAATAATTACAATATATTTTTTCGATTTCAGCTTAGCGGTATGATTTCTCATGGTAGCAAATCTCTGTTCCGCATTAACTGCTCACTGAACAAATCCACCCCACTGTGATGTTGATTTATCCACAGACTGTGAGTTCCTGAAATCCACAATTGTAATCTGGGGGAATGTCAGAGCTAGTTTGAAAACATGGTGTGGGTGAGGACTACAAGTACTTCTGGGAATGCCACAAGGATTTAAAGTTTACTCTTATGACAGTGCCTTCCTCGGCCGTGAATGTTGTTCACAGATACAGAAGAATTTTTCTGAATTTCAGTTTTTTTCCCCCACTGGAAAAATACAAATATGTATCTCATAGGATCATCATGAGAACATCAATAAAATAGCTCATGTAAAAAGTCTATTACAGTGCTTTGTATAATTAAGTGTTCTATAGTTATTATTTCCTTTTAGATAGTGTTAAAGATGTCTAAAATTCAGAGTAGTAAGGGCGAAAAATGTTAACCATAATACAAAATAGCATACCTTTCAGATGTGTCAAGTTCTTTGTTGCTATTAATACCTGCTTCCATAGGCTTCCCCCACATATTCTTTAGCCTTTTGTTTCAATGATACAAAAGAAGGAGCTCAGAAGCAGTTTCTTATTTCTAGGCATAGGTAAGTACATGATTTCCCTAGTGTACTGTCTAGTTAGTAAAAACGAGGAAGAATGATGGATAGGAGACCTGCTGGTAAATGCTCCTTGTGCTTAGCATTATAGTCCTCAGTACATCCTTTCAACCAAGTGCAAGATGATATGCAGACCAGGAGAATGCCACCTAAATGCTAAGGAGTGCCTGAAGCTACCAAGAAAAAGGAGAGTGGCGTGGTGCAGACTCTTTCTCACAGCCCTGAACTCAACCCTTCTGACACCTTAATATCAGACATCGAGTAGCTGCCAGAATCTTGAGACAATAAATGTGTATTGCTTAAGCCACTGAGTGTGTGATATTTTGTTACAGCAACTGCAGGAAACCTAGCATCTAACCTCAGCTGTAGCCAGTGTCTCTAGCTTTTTGAACAAGAGCTTCTCTGAGGTCTCAACCTGGGGAAACTGCTGGATTTTTGTGACTGCACAAACTGGACTATGAGGGTGGTAACATGCCCTGGGTGAATTTTGACCAATGGGCAATAGATACCAGGAGATAAATAATCCTCTTTGCAACCAAGCAGGTAATTTGGGGTTACATTTTACATGGATTGGTATATATATGTGTTGGGGGTGGGCACAGGGCACATGAGTGCTCCCACCAGGACTGAGTGATAGTTGTCAACAGCGTTTTCTTGCTCCATAATGCAATCTCCTGTTAGTTGTAACTGCTCCCTGTTTCACTCTCAACAAAATAATCTGCACAAAAAACATTTTTTTCAGGCTCTACTTTCTGGAGAAGACAGCCTAAGGCACCCCAATATCTTCGTGAAATTTAGTTATTTAAGCTCGTGAGGGAACACTGATGTGACATTGGCCACATTGAGCCAGCCCCTGACAACTTCTAACTACTTGTTGTCTCTATGGATTTGCCTATTCTGACTGTTTCATATAAATATTATCACAACATGTGGCATTTTGCAACTGGCTGCTTTCATGTAGCGTGATGTTTTCAAGGATCATCTACATTGTGACATGTTCCAGCTTCGTTCCTTTTTATGGCTGAATAATATTTTGCTGTATGAATATACCACATTTTTTAACCCATTTATCAATTAATGGACATTTGGATTATTTCCATCTTGTGATTATCATGAAGAACGCTTCTATAAACATTTGTGTATATGCTTTCACGTGGACATATATTTTCAATGCTCTTGGATGTATACCTAGTAGTGAAGTTTCTGGTAACTCTAGATTCAACATTTTGAAAAACATTGAAGATGTTTTTCAAAGTGGTCAAACCATTTTACAATCTTATCACCAGTGTATGAAAGTTTCAGTTTTTCCACAGGCTTATCAATTCTTATTTTCTTTATGTTAAAATTTTACCCATGGTGTATAATGAAATATCATTGTGGTTTTGATTCCCATTTCCCTAATGACGTTGAGGATGATTTTATACATGTATTGCCCATGAGCATACCTTCTTTGGACAAATTAGATGTATTATTTTTCTTTTGTTGCCTGTGTGAGTCTAAGACAATTCTAAGACACATAATTCTAACTGTGGTTGTAGTGGAGAAAGTTTTTTTTTTTCTTTAATGGATTTTGCAAAGCATTTGGTTCCAGCCTTCAGAACAGCAGGGAAGACCTAGTGAGATTATGCAATAATAATAAGATCAATTCTGGCTCTTTATTATTTGAATATGTTTTCCATATTAAGAAGGATGATGGGACAAATTCATTACGGGCTTCTGAGAGCTAATATTCAGGCCCTATGGCTCTGTTCTTTTACAGAGAAGGCAATTAGCTGAAGATATGTGGCTTGCCTAAGATCACCCAGCAAGTTATTGGCATAGTAGGAATGTGAACACATGGACTCTCAGTTTCCCATCTGCTGCCTAGTTCATTTGGCTGCTTTGTTAGGAGTGGGTGTCTGTATGTATATTTATGTAGTGTTTTAGGAACAAGCAAAGAAAGTGGGATGGTTTGTGCATTGTTTCAGAGAGACACACGGAAGGGGAATGAGAACAATTTTCTTTTTTAGTCCACTAACAAATATATTAAAGGTGATTCTAACACTGAGAGAGAAGCAGGGTAAATAAATCACACCCTATTTCAAAGCATTTGGATATGTAATTCTATATTACTTTAAGTATAGCTTACCAAAAGCTTCAGATATGTTAAAATATGCACACTATGTGTTATACATGGTGAGGCAAGTACTGGGTCTACTATAATAGGTAGTTATAATAGTGTGATGCTTAACAGGGAGAGAACAATGTATCTGTCCTGGATGGGGTGGAGGCTGAAAATAGAATCTCCTTATTCACATTTACAGAACGCAGTGTGCTCAGCAAAGCTGAAAACATAATGAGGGGACAGGTGGAAAGTAGAGAAAGTGTAACAAGGAATTGCAATTAGAGAGAAGAAGAACTGAAAGATGCAAAGGATGATGGAAAATAAACTAACAGAAGGAGAAGAAAAATCAGTATGTTTGCATGTCCTAATTCCTGCAACTTAGAAATAGTGTTCAGTGCTTTGTTTGGGTTTTTGTTTTCTTAATTTCTCTTGGGAAGAGAGCCTTTACATTACAGTAATATGAAATAAAAAGACTATATGAATATTGGTGGACTGGTCATCAATTGTTATCTTCGAGAGAAAGATCAGCATAGATGTGCATATGAATTTTTTGGAAGTTGCCCATAACTTCTCATCCTTTATCAATCCCCCTCCAGTCCTGAAAGTAGGTTCACAAATACAGAAAAGGAAGACTGTGATCAATCCATCCATACAGAATATTCTCCTCCTTCTCCAAGTGATGCCTCTCTCCCTCCAGCAGGGTGAAGACAACAACTGGGAGAATGTTAATTGTATTAATCGTATTGTACAAATGTAGGGAAACGTGATCTAAAAGCAGAGAACCTAACGATTTATAAGTGATTCTGCTCTGGTGCTTTTTAAGAGAGATCATTATATTCATTTTCTGCTTACTCTTTTTAGAGTAAAAATACATTCAATGATGAAACCATTAGGATAGAACAGAATACCGACTCATGTAAAACAATGCCAGCTATACTGTTTTAATATGTTCTTAATTTCAAAAACCTCAAAGTAAGAAGTTTAAAAGGCAGAAAAGCTGAATGATATTTATGTTGATTATTCAGAATATATTGCAGTTCTATTAATGCATTCTTTTATTTTAAGTGTTTTCATTATTCTCATCTGAAATATTTCATTTTAGTTGTGAAATGAAAAGTCCAGCCCTATAAGTCAAATTAAAGTATACTGGGAATTTCATAGTTAATTTTTATTTTCTAATAGTTACTGATGACCAGATACAAAATTAGAAATTTCTAAATAAATAATTACCAGTTTAATACCTAAAAATTAGAATTGAATAATCTTCTTGATAAATTTATACATTATACTCTACACTACACTTTGATATAGGCTAAAAATGTATCCTTCCCCATAAAGAAACCCCCAAATTATCAGGAAACTAGATGAAAAACAAAAACTCTGCAGTTATGTAGCCATCATGTGACTCTCCTTGATTTTTGAATAAAAAATAAAATAGAGAAGTTATCATTACATCTTAATCTTTTTAATTACTTTGATGAATAAATTGTGCTAATAATCAAAATATAAGAAAGTTTAAAATGATAATATAACTTGGGAAAATATGATATAAAAACTAGACATAAAGCAGGAAAAATTCAACTCAGCAATATGACTCAAAAATTAATAATTTGCTAGACTCTAAGGGATATTATTTTATGTGAAGAACTACATTCATCTGAATTAAGGATCCAGACTAATTTGTTGGAGGTCTTCCGCATGACCCCTCTGTATTCTCTGGGCCAACCTGTCATTGATATGTCGTCTCCAGAGAATTCCGAATACCTAAGGTATTACTTAACAATCTCCTTGTTATATTATGTAGTTTCTATTTTTACAATGTATGTGTCAACTTCAAGGAGTTTAAGGTGATTCACAAACTTTAAATTAACCAGGTGAGTACAAATTCCAAAAACATGCCGAAGGGTAGAAATGAACACTTATTTTTGTTGAGTTGTAGCATCAAGCGCAAAGAAGTGATTTGGCAGCAGTGACAAGTGGCTTAGCATATGACACTTTGAGGGCAAACAGTTTCCAGGGAGAGTAGGATTCCAGAGTTTTTTTTTTTTTTTTTTTTTCCCTGCTAGATTAGGGGCTATGGTGCTTCAATAAATGACTTTCAAGCCTCAGGCAGCTAAAACTCAAGAAAACTCAAGAAAAGTGGGTTTGGCAATGATGCCAGATGAAAGAGTAGAGTTGGACTCAGGGTAGCCTGTTTTTATCTATCCCACTGTCTGCTGTTCCTCCCTCGAGACCTGCTTTCTTTTTCTCTACCATTTTCTATCCAAGACAGTTAATGGAACATACAACATCAATAACACAAGTAATCTGTGAAGTAGGCACAAAAAATCTCTCCTAACAGAGGTCTAGCGTTACAGCACTGTAACATAGGAATCAAAAGTACAGATTTCAGTCCCAATGATTTTTTTCTTCCCAGGGAAAGTAAGTGGATATCATTTTTTTTAAATGGAAGAGTTGTAATACTTGATATACAAAATAACTTTTATCTATATGATTCCATTATTATATCCCCCTTAATTCACCCTACTTTTTCTACATTTCTTGTCATGATGTATGTTACAAGTTGTTTCACTGTTTGTTTGTTTTTTTTTGCCATCAGCTGCCTTCTTTATATTAGTCTTTTTAGCTATTGCATATCTCCAAATTGCATTCTTGCATATACTAGAACTGTAGACTTCTTTTTATGTAATATGCTAGACACTTTTATTAAAGTATACACTCTAATTTTCTAGTTATCTATGCATAAATTGTATTCATGTGATATATTTCCAAGAATTACAAATAAATACTTTTCAACAATCACATACAACCTGGCAATCCACATCAAATATGAAAGCTTGTAGCTCTAGAATTCATGGAGGGCATTTACTAAATTTATACAAGAAATCCTTAAGTAAAATCCCTATGTAAGAGCTCATGGAACAAAACAGTTTATTCAGTAATGCCCTCCCCACTATCCTGATGGAAGAGACAAAATTGGTCTAATGTAGAGATGGTATGATAATTGCTATAGAAATAACATATAATAATCAGAATACAAAAATTTAGTTAAGTTGCCAAATAAGAAATGACTATCAGTAGTGTAAGAAGAACAGGGTGGAAATCAGTAGTGCTTATTTATACGATCAATAACCAACTATAAATATTAAAACATCATTAGGCTAATAATACTAAAAATACTGTTTGGGAATTACCCTAAATAAGAATGCATAAGGCCTTATTGTTCAAAGTGTTAATACAGTTAATCCTTCAACAATGTCAGGTTTAGGGTCACTGACCTTCTGGGCAGTTGAAAACTCTCTGTATAACTTTATAGTTAGCCCTTTAGAGCTGAAGTTCCACACATCTGTAGACTTAACCAACCATAGATTTTGTAGTACTGTAGTATTATTGAAAAAAAATCTGTGCATAAGTGGACCCACACAGTTCAAACCCATATTATAGTTCAAGGGTCAACTGGACTTTATTAATAAGTGGGAAAGAAAGGATTAGCAATGTGGAGAAAAATAAGCTACTTTTTATTATTAAGCATACTAACCATACCTCCTATTGCTATTTCTTAATGGAAGGATAATGGGGAGTTCTAAACTATATGATATTTTAGCAGGATGTATCTTATCTCTCAATATGTTTATTGTAAATAAAGCCAGAATGTATGTATTGTGGGACTTGGATTTCTGGAATACAACATATAAAATCATGGGATTATAAAAGGAAGATATGTCACAATTGAATATCTCACATTTTTCAAGTTATGCCCTACTTGAATCTTTTAAAACTGCACAGGTGAAGTCTTAATAATGGTGTATTCTGGTATACTAAGAAAGGACCCAGGGAGCTGGAAAATTCTCAAACATACATTTGTTTTATCTGTGCTTTGCTGGAACCCTTTAAATTATCAGTGAGATTTTGTGCTTAGAAAATCTATAATTACTGATAGTCTGATTTGAATACTTGACCCTTTGTGTTTCATGAAAATCTTATTAAAAGGACCTCAATAGAAGGCAAAACATATTCATGAATAGACAAACTTAAGTTTACATATGTCAACTCCACTGAAATGTACCTATATAATCAAGGAACTTTTAACATATTGCTAAGAGAAACTTTGGGGAAATTCAGCTTATACTATAATCTGCAAAGCAGGATAAAGTTAAGGATATCTATTAAAATTCCAAAATGGAGAGAAATATATATGTAAATACATATCGCTAGTAGACATTAAAACACTTAAGAAAGTTATAGTCGGGAAATGTGTAGTTTTTGTACAACAAATAACAAATAAACCAGAGAGAGTCCAGAAACAGATTCATGAACATATGGTTTTCTCAAATTTGATGAGAGGTAGTATATTGGAGTTGGGGAAATTATACATTTTTTAGTAGACGATCTGTGGAAATTTGGCTCAGTATATGAACTTTAAAAGTTGGATTACAAAGTTGGATAAAAAATCGTTCCACATAGATTAAATAATCAAATGCCAAAATAAAATTAAAGTTAATAACATAAAAAATGCAATATTTATATAACCACATAATTAGGAGGTTTTTAAAACAAAACCTTACAGTATAAACAATGTGCAAAAAATTGTCAACTTTGGTTAGGTATAAGTTAAAGATCTTTAATTAAAAAGACCTCATCACAGGCAAAGTTAGCCACTGTATGACAGACTGGAGATAATAGATGTGATGTTAAACAAAAGCAAATGATTAATGTCCATATTATAAAGGAACTCATTCAACTTAGCAAGCAAAGGAAATATTTACAAAGATAGGCTGAGGCTATGAATAACAATGATTAACAGTTATATAGCTATCCCTGTGTGCTAGACACTGTGTCAAGCATTGCATACATATTAATTTAAGTAACACTTACAAAGTTATGAAATAGATATAGTTCTCCTCATTACAAATGAATTGATTAAGGCACAGAGAGTTAAATAATGTGTATGAATTTATTTCTGTCTAACTAAGTGATGGAGACAGGATTTGTGCCCATGCTCTCTTGGTCTGAAATCTGTGCTCTTTATTAGTTTATTATCCTGTCTTTGAGAAAATACCCACCTGGGCAAATGTGTGCATGATCAGCACCTCACCAGTAAATGTGGAGATGTGTATTGAAACAAAAACTGTATACCCTCTTGCAAGTAGTAGATTAGCAAAAGTGTACAGGCAGTACACTGTGAAATGTAAGAATGTGAGGAAATTGGAAACTTTAAACATTGCTGCTGTTCCCATGTTTGGAAAGGTGTGCTGGCAATCTGGAGGTATTTAGTAATACCTGGTAGAAATCTACTTGCAAATATCCCACATACAGCAGTTAGTCTCACAGCAGAATCTATATCCCTCAAAAAAACCTTTCCTACAGTTCTGTATGGAGCTATTAATAAAGACATTCACTACAGGGTTGTAGTTTCTGGTAGCACAAAGGTGTAGGCAAATTACAAGTCTATTACTGGATAGGTTTATAACTGTGAGATGTATCCATTATGCACAGATATGCATATTATATGTATGTATATGATAAAAGAATAAGGTACATATAATCAGTTACATTTATTATGAAAACATCAATGTATCTCAAAAACCTAATGCTGAGTGGAAGACATAAGAACACAATATGGTTTATAGGACAATACAGCTAATGAAAACAAAAACTCGCATTTCAAACAAATCTATATAATTTTTAAAAGACATATTTATACTCAATTCAGCATAATTTAGATGGGTTGAAAATATATGCATTAGATACATTAGGAAGGTACCATGGGTGTGTGTGTGTGGCTTAGAGTATGGAATTATTCTTATGCGAAAAATACAATGAAAAGAAGAGAGCAGTTGAAAATACAAGAAATCTTAACTCATTATCTTGAGCTTTTTCTGTGTTGCTTACAGCATTCATGTTTATATGTGGTTAATATAAATAAAATATAATATAATATGAAATAATGTGTACACTTAATATATAAATACCCTCAAGTCTATTTTCTGTTATGAATTGAAAGATTCAGTATCTTAAGTAAGCTTTTATGATCATATTAAAATCCATAGCAGGTGTTCTTCTGACAATTTAAAATTTATGTGTATATATTATATTTTGCAGATTTATTTTTGACATAACTCAACTTAAGATTTTTCAACCTGAAGTTGCTAAAGCACTGGTCTTTCTTTAAAAAGCATACTCACAAATCACACATTTATTTTAATGTGTGTCTAGTGTATGTCAATTTGATTAATAATAAAGAAAGCATGTTTTAAAGGAGAGAAATTTAAAAGAAGAAGCTTTTCCAAAAGGAAAAACAAAAATATTTTTATTTTGAGGTACTAAAGGTTTGGAATTTTAATATAAAGACATTATGAAAATGAGATAGTGAAATGTCTACAGTCTTAATACAATTGAATTTATAATGTATTTTTCATTTTAATGCTACTTGAGTGTAAACCGAATGAGACTGTTTAATCCCTAACATTGCCTCTTGAGAGTTTCCCTTGATTTTAGATATGATGTGAATGCTGGGTGACTCATTCAATATGATTCAGTGCCCTTGAGGAAGGTTGAATAGAATAGCTCGAATAGGGAAGATGAATTCCCTATAGTATCTCAGAATGTAGCATTTTTAAAAGCTAGAAAAAATTTTCCACACAATTAGCACAAAATCACACTGTCAGGGATTTGCCTTCAGGTCATTAACTAATATGCTCACTAACAACTTGCGCATAGTGGATTAAAACCAAAAAAAAAAAAAAAAAAAAAAAAAAGAAAAGAAAAGAAAAAAATCTTTCTCTGTCTGAGTCAGAAGTGTGACTGATTTGGAATTAAACCGTGCTTACTGGAATTCTATCAATAGACTTCAGCTTTCAGTATTTCTCTTCTAACCTTGCAATGACATTCAAAAAGTGTATTTTCTACCTCATTTATTTCTTCAATATCTAAATGCTCTTTAAACAAAATTCATTTAACTCTTGCATATGATCCTGCTTCTATAATTGCATCATTCACAATAGAAAAGAAAACACTATTTGTGCTTTCTTTGTAAAGCTTTACACGTGTTAACACTGTAGTTGCACCATGTATAGAATCATATTCAATAACACTGCGACAAGGGCTAAAAGATAATAGTCTCTATGAAGAAAAATTGTCTGTAATTCATGATGAATTATGAAAAATGTCCCCCAAGTAGTATGAAATTTGAAAAAAGAAAAAAAAAACTTTAAGGATAATTTGGGTGTGTTAATGTGTAAATTCACTCACTCTGGGTAGGGTGAAAAATTCTCTAAAATCAAGTCCTAAAGGTCTTATCAATATTCCTTGGATTAACTTGATCTCTTGGTATAAGTAGGGCATGGGAATAATTTGGAAAACATCCTTGTAAGGGTACAATTCCATGTGGCAGAAGAGCCACTCAGTTCTTATTAATGTCAAGGGAGAGAACCTGAGGGATTTACATATGTCAAAACTAGAATATAATGTCTTCTCAGCTCACAGGCTTTTGTGAAAATTAAAAAGAACTCACATTTGTTAGAAAGAAAAAAGCGATGGAGAGATGTGAATGTAAAGAATCGTAAGACTCACTCACTACCAAAGTTAGTCACTTGCATAATTTAGTCTTGTGGCTGTGGCATATAGTTTAATTGTGCCTTGACAAAATTGCAGGTTAATTTCTCTGAATAGTTAAAGGTATGAAAGTTTACAGCTAGTTCAGAAATACCCTTCACAGTATTACTGATACCTCAGAGAATTTGGGCAGGTACCTGGGAGCCTGACACCCCTCTTTGCTATCACCTTGCTGTCTTCATACAGACCACTGATTGACACCACAGCCATACCATCTGGCAACAGGCAGCAAGTTTCCAGTTCCTAGAAGTGAACAAAGGAAATCGCCTCCCTGCTAACTGGGGCTTTTCTCCTCTGATAGCCCTATCAGTCATTTTGAGGGTTTCTGGAGAGGGGCTACAAAATAAACCCTTTTTCTATACAGATTCTAGACTTTCTTTTTCATGATGATATGCATTTTGTTATATTTATGATGTAATATACCTTGAAGTATATCTATATCTTATGTATGTTAGTATGGGCTTAAACGTATCCTCTAAAATGCATTGTTTGAGGTCTTAACGCCCAGTATTTGGAAGTAGGGCCTTGAATAAGGTAATTAAGGTAAAAAGAAGTCATGTGGTTGGGCCCTAATCCAATATGCCTGGTGTCCTTATAAGAAGAGGATATTCGAACACAGACACAGACCCATGTAAAGACCCAGAAGATGGCTCTCTAGAAGTCAAGGAGAGAGGCCACAGAAGAAACCAATCCAACCAACACATTGATCTTAGACTTCAAGCCTCCAGAACAGTGAGGAAATAATTTCAGTTATTTAAATTAACCAACCTGTGATTTTTTAAAAATAATAACCCTAGCAAACCAATATATATGAGTATAGATATATTATACATATTACACAGAGCTATACAGAAATGTGTTTTGCTGGTAGTGGTGGTAAGAAGTGGAGGATACAGCTAACTTTGAGATATTATTGTGAAAATTATTAAGTGGTGAATTCATCTTTTAGTCAATGTATTAAATGACATTTATTACTTATTAAATTCCTATATATACACCAAATCCTGGACTCATGTTCTGCACTATATAAGAGGTTATATGGAAGTTTGTTCTTGGAAAACCAAATTTTTGGGTATTATCAGGGAAGGGGATTTGGAAACACAGTGAATGTAGTTGGCTTTAATAGCTGGCATCTGTGGATTTTAACTTCAAAATTTCTCCAGTGGTGTACTGCCTACAATATCAAGATTGGTTCAAGAGCCATGGGACACATGACTTGGTGCTCTTATAGGAGAAAGTGGTAGGGCATGAAGCCATCCAAAGAAGGATAGATTATCTCTAATCTCTCAATGATTGACTACCTCTACTGGAAAAATAAAACTAGTCTAAAATAACCCACTTTTCTAAAATTATACTGACTTTTTAAAATCATATGATTTCTGTTAAATGAGCTTGAAGATCTTCAGGTTGTATTTGTCATAATTTTTCTTAGGTTGAGTAGAGATGAGCAGAATGATTTAGATGCATTTTTCTTTACTATAATTTAAAGTACTTGTATTTTTTATTTTTATATGTAAACAATCATTAATATATACCATCTTTTCTTCAGTCTAAAGTAATATATTTTTTATAATTTTCATTTACAAATAACATAATTGTTTATTCTTTCATATAAATATAACCACTTATTAATTTTTTAAATAGTATTAATTGCTACTGCAGTTATCAGTTAACCATGATATTTTACTAATGATTGAGTAAAATGTATTTATATAAAGTAATTAATTTAGGTCTACAAGTAAATTTATTTTATTACTATTATAAATGTATACAACAGAATATAAAATGTCATTGTTTAACTGAAAATGCCTTTGCATTTTTTAAAATCTTATAATTTTCAAACAAATAAAAATCATAAAGTAACAGAGAAGGAAGACAAAAAATTTGGTTTATCAAATGCTTATTCTCTTTATTGCCTCAATCATATGTGTAATAAGCCCGACATCAGTGACTAAAATTAATAAGCATTTATTTGGCTCTCAAGGTCTATAGGTTAGTGATTAGACTATAGGTTAGTGGCTCTTCTGGACTGTTCTTCTGGTGTAGGATGGTCTCACGCACATACCTGTGGTCAGATGGCTGTTGGCCTTTGATGCATGACTGCTCAACATGTCTCTTACCTTAGAGCAGACCAGCCCAGGAGTGCTTTGAGGGCAGTGGAGAAGTAGTAGCCCACAAGGAGAAATAGGCAAGGGTTTTCTGGAGGTTCTGCTTGAGTCAGCTGATCACATCTCCTTGGCCAAAGCAAGTCAGGTGATTTAGCCCAGATTCAATGTACAAGAACAACTGGATTAGGAGTAGTGACAAAATAAAATTTTTGGAAGTTTTATTGGAAAATAAGTATGCTTGGGAAATTTGATCCCTAGTGCTTACAAAAATGACTTGTAGAGGTCTTTTGGCATCTCATTTTTTACAGCATCATGTGTTACAGATACAAATTTTACCTCTAGCTTTATAGTCTAATCAATCTAAATCAGAAATTTTCAAAATAACTTTTATCAGAGATATTACATTGTTTATTCACCAATGATAATAATTATACTCTCTATAAACTGAATGGCTCTAGATATTTTGGTGAGGTGAAAAATACATCTATACTGATGTACTGTTATTGTCTCAAAGAGATATTCAGGAATTTTAGCATTTAAAAATTAAAGGTTGGAGCAGAATCAAGGATAATACCAGATATTCTACTTTAATATTGTTAAGTAAACCTACTATCTCTTTAATTAAAAATAAATCAATATGAATTTCAAAATTATACAAATCATGATTATTTGCTTTGTGCTGTTTTTATTTAGCAAAGTAAACAACCATAAATACTTTCTCTTTTGTTGATCTAATTGTATGTCTTTTGGCTTTTCACTCTGAATGTAATTTAGTTTATCACAGCACCTTCAGTACAAAATCTACAATTTCAGACAGCTCTAATATCTTCCTAGGATCCCTGACTCTGCTGTGATCTCCCTTTGGAGACCCCTAATGAGCCATTTTCTCGGGATTGCTGTCTGGTCTGTTACAGTCCCTGAACATAAGGTATAGTATCCTGAACATAAAATAACTGTCTATCTACTCTCTATTTCTTCTTGAATTTGTGTACTTTTTCTGTTACTTTCATGCTTTTCACTCCTTATATAAAAAAAATCATATATTAATTCTATTTTTAAGGACAGTAAAACATTAATATGTGAATCTTAAATAGTTTTGTAAATATTTAAAAATATATATTAATAAAAATAAAATAATGGTAAGAGTGTCTTAGGGGGAAAATGCCTTGCTTCATTGTTTCAATTATTATGCCTTTATTTCTGTTTAAAATGTGAATCAGTTTCAACAAATCATAGATCATTAAGTCTTGGGAGATTTCTTTGAAAAATAAATAACTAATGTTATAAATACTTGAAATTAGTTGGAAAATATTTTATAATTTATTTAAAACAAATATTAATGATTATAAAACACCTAAGTTTCATTGTTCTAATTTTCAAGTACTTTGACTTGAAGTAAGTAGGTAAATGTTTATCAACCAGTGCTACAAAAACAAACAAATGAATAAACAAACAAAAGCCCTCATTTGGAGTATGCAAAATTCAAGATGCCAATGTTGTTAGAGCAGGCAGACAGCTAAATGTGAGCAGAGAAAGGGAGATGCAGGCCAAATGGCAGGAATTGGACAAAAGGAGGGGCACAGGCCAAATGCAGGAAACCATACGTCATGTAAGCACCAAGGATCCCTGGGCAGAGAAAGAAACCTCTTGACTGATAAGAAATCACACATCTGGGGGTGACAAGTGGCCTGGAGGCCAGCAAAGAAAGGTGGGAGAAGGCAGGGATTTCCAATGTCTGAAAGTAACTTTTTGCTCATTATGCCATCATTTCAATAAAATTAGCCTTGCAGATTAGAAGTATCCATCATGCACCAATGTCATGACACGTCTGATACAGACTAAATAAGGACAAAAATCCCTCCTCCCTTTGGGAAGGTGGAGTTTGGATAAAAATCAGGGAATATAACCCCAAACCCTTCCCTACACAATGAATATTCCACTTATTCATTTTTACACCCTATGTAACCAACTTGCCAGAGACACTCAGGGCAGCAGCTCACCTGAGCCTACCTGCTCTCCCCTTGAGAGTGTACTGTCTACCCCTTAATAAATCCACACTTTACTTTCTTAACCTCCGCATCTTATCTCTGAATTCCTTCTGGGATGGGACAAGAATCTAGACACTGGCAACATCTACCAGAAACCATGTGATGTTATGAATGCAGAGTTGGAAAGAGATGTGTGCAATCATCTCTTTAAGCCAGTTGTGAGCCACCTCTGTGAGTGGGCTCCAGCATCCCTGAGTCCTTGAATAGCTTGTTTCACATTCATCAAATAATATAGCCATAAATGTAGCTGTTCTCTTAGCTCTTCTGACAATCAAAAGACCTACATGGATTGATAATAAAAATTATTTATGTGGACATGGGCCAGGACAAAGTTAGGTATATTCCAGCGACTACAGTTTGCAAAGATGAAGTGAGTTATTATGTGTAAATATTTAGATACTCTAAGTATATAGTGTTACCACTGTGTTAATAATAGCAACACCTTTGGTTCAGCTACTCCAAACATCAGGAAGTAAACAAGGAAACAGGTAAGATACAGACAAGGAAAAGACACATATTTACAGAGAATCAGGGTTGAAATTTTTCAGGTCAGTGAACTGGAGAGTGAGTTAAAAAAAGTAAAGAACATTTTCAAGGGTATTATAAAGAACCAGAATCTAAGCTGAACAACAAGAGAAGTGAGAATATGAGGGGTGAGAGTAGTGAAATAACACTGATGAAGTTGAGATGGATGTCTACATGAGTTGGGTAAATAGGGAAGTGAGTCAGTGGCATAGAAAGTATATGCAGGAAGTGGGACAGTTTGGATTCCTGATTCGATGTACTTGTAAATCAGAAAGGTTTTAAGGTATGATGATGGGGATGGAGATTGACATGGTATGGAAGAAATGGTTTTCTGAGATAAGAAGACCCAAGGGACTGAATGGTACATTTCTGGATTAATCATCTATTTGCAGTTTGAAGTTAGACAGAACAGTAAAAACTGAGGGGTGGAAAGGAATACTATGAGCCAGATTCCAAAGTAACGTCTGAACCAGAGTAAATAAGAAGTTGGAATATGAAGTCCTACGTAGGATAGAAAGTGGTATCTCCTATCATATGCTTCATTGAAATCAAATCTTTCATAGGAAGAAAAGTTTGAAAGTGGAGTGAGGAATGAGGAAACCTACCCTAGTTCCATCTTTGCCAGTGCCTGAAAGACTTCACCTGAGAGACACATGAAAGGAGGCATTATCACTGAGGTCTATCCAGGTGAAGAAGACAAAAGGAACTCAAAGAAAAGAGGTTAAAGTTATAGTTGGTTTGATAA
The DNA here is from genome assembly GCF_009834535.1 of Camelus ferus. Lineage (NCBI taxonomy): Eukaryota > Metazoa > Chordata > Mammalia > Artiodactyla > Camelidae > Camelus > Camelus ferus. The sequence continues at coordinate 56,140,516 of NC_045709.1, forward strand.
AACATTCAGGATGGTGGGAAATGATGTCAAACTGGGATATTGTAGAGGACATACAGAGCATAATGGAGTATAAACCAAAGTGAGGAAGGCTGGACCTGGGAGCTGGGAGCTAGGGTTTGTGGCCTTTAATAAACTCAGCTTAGTACATGGGTTTAGGTTTCCTAAAGAAAGAGAAATAATCTCTCATCTCTAAGAAGATATTTGGAGCATCCATGCAACTATTCTCTCCTGCACTGCATGACTGTTTGCTGGGCTAGATGAAGGACAATCCCAGAGGGAGCATTAGGCATTCAGATGACCCTGAGGTGACCACTCTTTCTGGAAACCATGAGGAAAGATCTAGAAATGAATAACAAAGAAACAAAATTCACATACACTGAAGTTCCTGCATTGTGAGCATCAAAATGTCCCCACTTTTTTTATTCAAAAATACTTCCTCTTTTAACACATAATTTCAATGAAATTGATATCTAACAATAATATGAAAATGTTGAAAGGCATGCTTAAATATATCCAAATTTTGATTAGTCTGTGAAGGCCACAGACATTAGAAAGAATATCAGTATAAATTGTTTTAACCCTTTCCTTAATTATGTAATTTCTACTTGTATAGTGTGGCCTTGCCAATCTTCAGCTTAGAGAATTCAAAGCGATTGAAATTCTGATCAGTGTTGTTCTATGTCTCCAGTTTAACCTGATCTGCTGCTGATGTAACTAGGAGGCAATAATGACAGCTTTCTCACTGGGGAAGAGTCATTGATGACTATATCTCCTCCATGAGAACAGCATTTCCTGACCTCACTGCCAAAGAGTAAAATATTTTTCCTGAACACAGCAGCAGGGAGTTTCCAGAGAAAGGACTCCTTTTTGTGAAAAATAACAAACCAAAATTCATGCCTAGGCAATAAAACCACAGATTCATAAACCCATAGATCAAGCTGACCATTTTCTTGTCTGCAGATTTCTTCCACATCTTTTGAGGTAAAAACAATGATAAAGACTTTGTCCGAATTGGACGACACCTCAGTTGAACTCATGTCTACGGACATCACTTTTTAAATGTTCCCCAAGGCTGAATTATTTAAATGGTGGCTATATAAGTTTCAAAGAACAGGTAGGTAAACTGTTTATTAGGCAGATAAAATCTCTAAGGAATAATCTTTATCTTCCTTTTCAGGCTGCGGAAACCTTAAAATCAGGGGATATGTCTCCTTTCACTTTTTTAAATTAAATGTATCTGTATTACTTGGTAGAGTGCTAATTAAAGGTATTCGGTAAGTGTAGGTTGACTTTTTGCAGATGTGACAGCATGTGGGGAAAATGAAAATCTTTCCTTTACTTTTTAAATATTCTTGTTACCTAACACTGGGGAAGAATCAAAATGAGAATTGACCTCAATAAAATCCGTTAAATGCTTTATGAAGTGCTCAAAATTTACAATGATGAAGTAGAAAGCACAACGGCAAGGCTCTGGCAGTCTGTAACCTACTGTTGTGCAATTACCTGTGTTACTCTGGCAAATCCATGCATCCACGTGACTTAGTTTTTGCAGAAATATTTTTGTAAAAGAGCATTCAATTAGATCAGTTGTCAACATTAATACTTCCAACAAATCCATTTTTTCCTCCCCCAATTAGCACCAAAACCGAACCGTCCCACAGATTCACACTGCAAACTCCACAAGCCCTGTTGTACGTTTAGAGACCTTTGTTCTTACTCCCTCTTTTCCTTTGTTCATCCATTAGAGAGTATAAACCCCCTCCCAGCAAGTAAAATGCAGAGGACACTAACCAAGAGGAAAAGTAAAGTGGGGAAGTCTGTGAACACTCATTGATTTTTGGACTATCACATATTTTAAAAAATTCTTACTAGTATTTTATTGTCCACCTCAACTAGATTATTGGAATAAGCATAAAGAGGCAGAATGTTCTTCCAAATCTTTTTTTCCCAATATGAAGTATGTCAAACTTTATATTTCACTATATTGTTCATAATTCTAAGAACAGATTTTAAGACAAGTATTCCCTCTGTGCTGTTGTCTTCTTACAATGTTCACCCAATGTCTCTGAAAGTAAAGGGCAAACTCAGCTGGCCCTTTCAGTGTCACCTGTTTGAGCAATACATCTCTTCCATTCTAAAATATTTTCCACAAAGAGTAGTGTACAATTTAAGAAAATGTAAAGAAACATTTCTCTTGTTCTTTTTTTTTTCCCCACTTTTCAAGACTTTATTTAGTTTCCAGGACCAGAGACTGAGCATTGTACATTTCCAGGCTTCTAACTTCAACCCCAGCTGTAGTATTTCACCTTCAAAAGTCTGATGTTTTCTTCTTTTCTGGGATGTCAATGAAATTCACGACTTACCGGTTACATCTTCAAATCACACCTCTGTTCTATTTTATTTTTGCGCATCTTTTCAACAAGCCTGTTTGCCGTCTTTCCCCTGAAGAATCTTATTCCACTCCTCGAGGACCTTGGCCTCTTCCAGAAGGGCCTTTTCCTCCTCTTGAAGAGCCCCGTTCTCCTCTCTAAGAGCCTTGTTTTCCTCGCGAAGGGCCTGCTCCTCCTTCCACAGAGCCTGCTCTTGCATTTCTAGCGCGAATCCCTCCTTCATCAGCGTCTGTGCCTCCATCTTGATGGCGCTCTCCTGATGCTGCAGGGCCTTGACCTCCTCCTGGAGAGACTGGATTTCTTCTTGAAGGGCTTTTGCCTCATTCTGGAAGGCTTTCTCCCGTTCCCTGAGAGCCCTGATCTGAGCCTCCAGGGCTCGGTTCTGTTGCCAATAAGACTTTCTTTCTGTGTTTGAGGCACTGATTTTTCCCTCGGGTGGTTTTTGACTTTCTAAAATCACGATTTTCAACTTCCACAAGACCTGGTTTTGCTGTCTCAGGGACTGGTTCCCTTCCCGGATTAACTGGTTGTCCATCCGGAAGGCTTTGTTTTCTCTTTGAAGAGCTTTGTTTTCTCCCCAGAGAGACTTGTTTTCCTCTCTAAAAGCTTCGTTCTCATTCCTGGACACCTTATTGTCTCTCTGAAGAGTTTTTCCCACTTCACGAGGTCCATGTTTGAGCTTGTTTTGATCCCGTGTGCAAGAGAAAAAAGAGGAAAACAAACGCAGTCTCTTCCCTCTGTTTGATTCAGAGACAACCATTGTTTCTGAGTTTTACCTGAGCAGAACACATAAACACCAAGTGCGCTGGGTTCAACCAAGGGTGAACAAAAGATATTTGAAACAGAAAAGGTCCTAGATTTGTTGAGAACTGGCTGTTGTTTGACTTGCCCAAGGAGTAAACACAGCAGTGTTCTAAACAAGGCCCAGCCAGGCCCACTGCAGGAGAAAACTATGGAATATGAAGACAAGTCAATAAATTAACTTGTATTGGCTTCATATACAAACAGTCAGTTTAAGTCTCATCACATAAACATGATAAATTAGTAATTCTAGATGACATGTTGAATCTAGATATTAGATCAAGGTACTGAATTGTCTGCACTGATGATTAATTAATGTACTGAATTGTCTGTGTGAAACTAATTTAAACACTGTCTGAGCCAAACTAGGTCTAATCAACTATTACTTTTACTAATATATTCAATATTTGCAATTAAATCACCTGTTACTGATGTGGAAAAATACCATTATTTAAAAAGAGATCTTTCTTTGTAAGAACTAGAAAATTTTTTTTAAGTTACACTATAACTTTTATCACTTTTACTTAGACATTTAGTAGTATTATTACATATTTAAACAAATATTCACACACTTACATGTCTGTGGTCTCTGAATTCCCTGCAAGCCTGATTCGTTTTGGTGCTAGAAAACAACTAGGCAAGGTTTTATGTCATCTCTACATCTATAGTGATGTCATAGAGTGTTGGGTGCTGTATACAGTGTCTGGTTGTTTTTTGTATGTATTTTTAAGAAAAAATATAATTTTAAAACTAAGGTTATTTTGATGTTTTCCTCTATTATAAATTAAATATATATTTGGTCCTTGCTTTCATCTAAACTATTAAAATTAATTTAAAAGATTGATTTTTGTTATTAGCAAAATAACTTCCAATTGTTGTACATCAGGAATTGACAAATTCTAGTAAATTCTGCATAATTAAAAGTGAAAATATTTTAAATGATTTTAAGATCACTGCTGGGTAATCATTATTAGGTAAATTTGTGAGTTATACCAAGAAAAATAGCACTGGCAACATTCTAATACCAGTAATCCCATCTAAGTTCAATTTTGTATTATCCCATATATGTCCATTATTAGAACATAAAACAAAAGAGTATTTTTATAATTTTTAAAATGTAAACTTTTTGTTGGATAGTAAAATATTTTAATATTTATATATGACATACATATCAAAATGTTTTAACTATTCATACTTGTATATTTACAAATGGTTTAAGGCATCAACTTGAAAATTGAATATATAATAGCATGTATAAGCCAAAACCACTTACCTTAATAAAGATTTGCCAGTTTATTCACCATGCTAAATTTCTTAGCAGCTGTTTATATTATATCTATTTAACAAGGTCGAAAAAAATTTTTTTGGTCACATGTTCATAACACTAAAAAAAAAATAATGGCATAGAATGAGAGTTAATGTAAAATTTAGAAGACCTATGTTAAATTTTTCAATTTCTTTGTTTTTTACTGTGCGAGAATGAAATAACCATTTGAACATCTTCATCTATAATTCAGCTGAGAAAGTACTTTATGTAACTAGGCACTGGCTCCTTCTTTGTACTAGTGTTTCTGCTTTTTTGCTACTGCTACCATGGTAGCTGAAGATTCAGAAAGAGTTCCAAAGACAAAGAACTCTGGACATTCTACTCTGGAGCATCATAATTCTTGAGGTTTAAGGGCAAACTAGGAAGCAAGGAGAAAATTTTGGTTGCCCTTGATATACTAAATAAATTGAATTCATAATTTAAAACTTTCCCTCAAATAAAATGCAGGCCCAAATGGTTTTATCAATGGATTCTTTTAAATATTTCAGAAAGAAAGAATATTAACATTTCTGTGAACCCTTTCAGATGACAGGAAAAAAAAAAAAAAAAAGAGGAAGTTTGTCTTGTTTTGAGACCACAGTTCTTTCCATAAAACCCTGGCAAGGATATTACAAGAAAGGAAGATGATAGCCTGAAGTATCTCATAAACACAGATGCAAAAATCTTAAGCAAAAGATTAGCACACCAAGTCCAGCAATCCCCCAAATAAATAATGTATCATCACCAAGCGGTGTTTAATTCATGAATGCAAGATTCAGTTAACATTGGGAAATCAATTAATGTAATTCACTGCATTAACAAAACAAAGGAGAAAACTTTCATCTCCTGCCAAGACGAGAAAAGTAATTTCAGTAGATTCAGAAAAAGCATTTTATAAAACAAAAATCAACACATTTTGGTGATTAAAACGAAAACCAAACCAACAATACTATCATGAACAATTTTTTTTAGCTCACTAAAAGCAGAAAAGAACTTCTTTAATTCAATTATGAGTATTAAAAAAACCAAAAACCTGCAGAAATATACCAGATGATAAAATATTAATAGATCAAAAATACATAAGGGTGCCCATTATCATTAATTTCATTCTTCACTGTCCTGGATTTTTTTTTTCTTACTGCTGCATGAGAAGAAATAAACTATATAAGTAGTGGAAAAAAATAAGCCTCTCACTATTTGCAAATAATATTTCAAACATTTAGAAGAAAATGTTAAATTATTATAAAAAATAGTTAAACTATGACTTCACTTTTAAAATTGAATAAGATTGAGCAAGCTTGTTGGATATAAGGGAGGCAATCTAAAATCAGCTTTATTTGCATATGTTCAACAAACAACTGGAGAATGACTTTCATCATTATAATTTACATTGACATTCAAAACAAAGCACCTAGAAATGAATGTATGCAAAGCCCTCTATATAGAAAATATGAACATTATTGAGAGAAATTACTGAGCTGTAAATAGCAAGTAGACTAGACCATGTTTATGACTGGAGGGTTTAATATTGGAAAGATGTTAAATTTCCTCAAATTGATTTCTATAGTCAGTGGATTCCCTGGAAAAATAATCCCCGTAGTCTGTATAGGCACATGTGTGTAAATCGAAAAGTTGGTTCTTATATTTCTATTGAAAGGCCAGGAAAAGCCATGATGACCTTAAAAAGAAGACCATCTTTTTAAAAAGCTATAGTAAATCAAATAGTGTCATGTTAATTCAAGGATAGGTAAATAAACCAGTGGGGCAGAATAGAAAGCTCAGAATCATATGTACATATTCATGGACACCTGCTACTTGGAACAAAACTGAAAAATCTCAATAAAATCCAGAGAAATAAACAATATGTCTCGTACGATTTTATTTAAATAAAAGTACAAAGTCATGTGATAATATATGATATTACAAATCAAAGGAAAGAGAGTCTCTGAGAGGTATGGATATGCTAGAGATGGGGTGCTAGTAGTGTCCAATTTTTAGCTCTAGGAGAGAATTCCATGAATCTGTTTATTGTCTGATATTTCATAGAGCCAACCACATAATTTGTATGCTTTCATGCACATATGAGTCACTCAATTACAATATTAATGTAAGAAGGCAACGGGAGAAAATATTCAAATGTAAGTTGATATAACTTTGTGTTTGATTATTTTTATAGATGTCTACCATTTAACAGCAGTGTTTATCTTAGGCAAATTAACTTTTTCTCTCTCCATTTCCTCAATTGTATAATGAGGAATTCTTGATCATTTTTTTATGTGGCTACAACAAATTAAAATACATGTAAAAAACTTGGAAGTTTGGCCTATGGTAAGTGTGAGTCACCACCACCAACATCATTATCATCATCATTTTTTAGTTTTCAAAAAATTTTACTTATAGTGACAAGAACTTGCTAACGTTTCTTTACAGTATTCTCAAATGTCACTGACATTTTTGCTACAGTACCTTGCTTCACAAAACTTACTGTTTCAAGATTTCCTAAAATTTCTGGTCAAAAAATTTTTTTCCATTATTGGCAAATACATTATTTCAGATCTCTTCAGATAAATCATAAATTTCAAGCTGGTCTTGCCTTTGATATAATTTTTAAAAATTAAATAGAAGAAAAGGAGAAAAAGTTACTCCTTGACTATTTATTTATTAGTAATATTAGAAGATGCAGACTTGATTAAAGGAAAAGCAAATATCGTGTTTCATAACAACGTCATTCTACAAAGAAAGGAAAGTTTCCAAGCTTTCTTTTTTTCTAAATAAATATTTACCAATTTGTAGATGAGCTATATGGTTTTAGACTTTTAATTTCTTTTAACCTGTTGACTAGTTCCATGTTCTATATAGTAATGTAACAACAATGCTGATATAACTGTAGATTGTTGAGTAGAGCAAATATAGTAAAGCTTTGAAGTCATGTCCTCAGGAAATTGCCTGCAACTGGTCAGGAATCATCTAGCACCATTGCACAGTTACGGTGATTTATTTTCTGTGCTTTTTTTCAGTTGAAGGCTTAGCGCATATTGATTGCATACAAAAAACATTTTATGAATGGATTAAAGGAAAATTGTGGTGTTAACAAAATCAGCATTCTAGAATTCAACTGTCTTAACATTTAAACTAGCGCAATTTGTGCCTTGGCTCTCATCACCTTCCAGATCTGTGACCTTAAAAATCTTTTTCGAGAGTGAGTTGTCTGTTCTAAAAAGCAGCCTAAATGACTCTTAACTAAAGTAAAATCAGGACTTTTGAAGATAAACAACTACAGGAATGTCAGGACCACAAGTCCAGAGAGAGTCGGGAAGTGGAGGGTGAAGTCATAAAACCTTAAATTGTTCTTAAATCTTAAATATTATTATGTTCCATAAGTTATTTGCTCTCCCAAGATTGGGAAAATAGCACAAGGAAAACAAAAGACAAGCAGAAATCAAGCATGACTTATGTGGTATTATCGAGATTTTGAGGTACTATTCTCGATAGCATTATTATGGTCAAAGTTGTGTCCTCTCAAAATTTATGTGTTGAAGTCCTTAGGGCTTCAGTCCCAAGTAATTCAAAATGTGGATGTACTTGGAGATAGGGTCTATAAATAGGTAACTAAGTCAAAATGAGATCATTAGGGTGGCCTCAATCTCATATGACTGGTGACCTTGTAAGAAGAGGAAATTTGGATGAGACAGGCACAGAGGGAAGATCGTCTGAAGATAAAGGGAAAAGACAGCCATCTCCAAGTTTCAGAAGAAATTAACTCTGCTGACACCTTTACCTTTAACTTCTAACCTTCACAACAATGAGAAAGTATGTTTTTGTTTAACTCATCTAATCAGAGGCACTTTGTTATGACAGCCCTAGCCAACTAATAAAATAATCATTCTTCTGTGCTTAAGTTCTGAAAAAATTGACCTGTGAAATTACATCCATAAGAAGAAATTGACCTCCAACAGGTTGATTTTGACCCTTCTGTAGTACCACTTCACACAACCTTATTTGTATTTCCTTTCTGAGTCCCTGGTTTCTGACAACCAGTCTACATTCATTTTGGGGTCTACCTAGAAACCCAGCAATTACACTCTCTTGTGAGTAGGTGTTTTTAATTATGCACCACAGTGGTTGTTTTTTATTATCATTTATTAAACTGTTCAAGATTAAGAAATCTGCCTCCTAGGAAGGTTTCTTTCTTTCTTTCTCTTTCTTTCTTTCTCTTTCCTTCCTTCTTTCCTTCCTTCCTTCCATCCTTCCTTCCTTCCATCCTTCCTTTCTTTCTCTCTTTCTTTCTTTCTCTTCTTTCTTTCTTTCTTTCTTTCTTTCTTTCTTTCTTTCTTTCTCTTCCTTCCTTCCTTCCTTCCTTCCTTCCTTCCTTCCTTCCTTCCTTCCTTCCTTCCTATTTAAGTATAGTTGATTTGCAATATTATATTAGTTTCAGGTATACAATATAGTGATTCCTTATTTTTAAACATTACACACCATACAAAGTTATTACAATATTACTGACAATTTTCACAGTGAGGTTGTTTATCTTCAAAAGTCCTCTATTTTAATTGAAGTTTCTGTTTATTCATGCTTTGTAATAAAAAGTTCATGTTTTAAGTGAGTCTAAAATAATATAGTACTGGATACTAAGCAGGTTAAAGAGTCATAAGTAAGTTCACAATGTGATCAGTCCTGGAGAACATAACATGTACATTTGAAGAAAATGTGCATTCTGTTATATTTGGATGGAATATGCTGTTAATATCTATTAGGTGTATCTGCTTTAATGTCTCATTAAAGGCCAAAGTTTTCTTATTGATTTTCTGTCAGGGTGATCTATTCATTGATGTAAGTGGAGTATAAAAGTCCCCTACAATTATTGCATTACTGTCAATTTCTCTCTTTTTGTCTATTAATTTTTGCTTTATGTCTCTAGATACTCCTATGCTGGGTGCAGTTATTATTTATAAAAGTTACATCCTTTTCTTCAATCTCTTTATCACTAGGGAATGCCCTCTTTGTCTTTTGTTGTAGACTTTGTTTTAAAGTCTATTTTTTACTGATATAAGTATTGCTACCCCATCTTTCTTTTCATTTCCATTTGCATGAAATATCCTTTTCCATCCCTTCACTTTCAACCTGTGTGTGTCTTTAGCTTTGAAGTGAGCCTCTTGTAGGTGGCATGCAGATGGGTTTTGTTTTTTATCCATTCGGCCTCTCTCTGTCTTTTCATTGGGACATTCACTCCATTGACATTTAAAGTGATCGTGGAGAGGTATGCATTTATTGCCATTTTATTAATTATTTTCCGGTTGTTTTTACAGTTCTTCTCCATTCCTTTCTTCTTTTAGTATTGTCCCATTTGGTTTGATGGGTTTTTTTAGTGTTATATTTGGACTGCTTTCTCTTCATTTGTTGTGTTATCTATGGTAGGATTTTGGTTTGTGGTTACCAAGAGATTCATATATATATCTATCTATATACATCTGATCATCATTAGGTTCACACACATTTTAAAAACTACATTTTTCACTCCCTCCCCCATGTCTTATGCTTTTAATGTCATATTTTATGTATCTTTACTTTTGTGTATGCCTTAATTACTGTGGTTATAGTTGATTTTGCGTGTTTTGTCTTTTAATCTGCATACTGGCTTTATAAATGGTGAAATTTCTCTTTCAGTATTTTTTTTATTACTAGATATGGCCTTTTCTTCTTCACTTAAAGCCGACCATTTAACATTTATTATAAAGCTGGTTTAGTGGTGATGAACTCTTATTTTTATTGTCTGGGGAGATTTTTACCTCTTCTTCAATTCTGAACAATAACATTTCTGGGTAGAGTACCCTTAGTTGTAATTTTTTTCTCTTCACACTTTAAATATATCATGCCACTTCCTTTTGGCCTGAAAAGTTTCTGCTGAAAAATCAGCTGATGGCCTTATGAGGATTTCCTTGTCTGTGACTTATTTTCTCTGGCTGCCTTTAAAATTCTCTCTTTATCTCTGACTTTCATTTTAATTATGGTATGCATTTGTGTGGATCTCTTTGGGTTCATCTTGTTTGGAACTCTCTATGTTTTCTGGATGTGGCTTTCTATTTCCTTTCCCAGGTTAGGGAAGCTTTCAGCCATTATTTCATCAAATATTTAGTCTACCCCCCCTTTTATTCTCTTGTGGGACCTCTATAATGTGAATGTTAGTATGCCTGATGTTGTTCCAGACATTCCTTAAATTATCTTCACTTTTTAAATTACTTTTTCTTTTTGCTGTTGTGATTGGGTAATTCCCATTATTCTGTCTTCCAGTTTGTGTATGTATTCTTCTGCATCATCTAATCTGCGATTAATTCCCTCTAGTGTGTTTTTCATTTCAGTTACTGTACTCTTTGCTTCTGATTAGATTTTTTTATATTTCATAACTCTTTGTTGAAGATATCTCTGTGTTCTACCATTCTTCTGCCAAATTCAGTGAGCATTTTTTTCACTTTGAACTCTTTATTGTGTAAATTACTTATTTCCATTTCTTTTTTTGTGGGGGACAGTAGTTTACATTATTCCTTCATTTGGAACAGATTCCTTTGTCTTATTTTGTTTGACTTTCTGTGTTGGTTTCTATGAATGAGGCAAAACAGTTACCTCTCCTGGTCTCAAAGACATGGTCTCGTGTAGGAGTATCCCTATGTAGACTGTACATGCCCAGCAGCTTTGGTGAATGACTGGATCTGGAGCAGGTGCATGCTGGGGCTTTTCCTGGGGCACAGCAGGGACTGCCACCTTGCTGCAATGGCTGGCTGGAGGTGGATCTGGGCATGAGCCTGGGGGCTGCTAAGGCAGTCTTGGCAGTCTACCCAGAGTACCAGATGCTTTTCAATCTGCTGCCTCTGTACTGGTACTTGAAGCAAGTGAACATGTGTGTGAGCATTTTATGAGCAGAGTCTTTGTTTCCAACAGTTCTCAGGCTGTCCTGGACACAAGCCTTGCTGGTTTTCAAAGTGAAGTATGGGATCTCATCTTCCAGGTGCTGGATCCTAAGTCTGGGGTGCCTAGCATGGAACTTGAACTCCTTGCTTGGGGTCGGGCAAGTTTGTAATATCCCCTCCCATTTGTAAGTCACCACACCAAGCGTGTGGATCCTGACTAGATTACATCTTTGCCCTGCCTACCTATTTCAATGGTGTTGTTTCTTTACATCTGTAATTGTAGAAGAGCTGTTCTGCTAGTTGTCAGGTTATCCTCTGAGTTTTTTAAATGTATAGTTGTAGTGTTAGTGTGTCTGTGGGAGGAGGTGAGCTTAGGATCTTCCTTCTGTGCCATTTTGATCCCACTTCTTCAGTTTCTGTCCTATATGAAGCTAACCAATTCAGAAACAATTTGAGTTTCTGTGGTGTTTTCATCACCTGGAATACTCAGATATACCTCGTTTGTGGTTTCCTTCTTCATCAGGGACAAAAAAAAAAAAAAGTATTTGGGGGCTGCTAATCTATTCCTACTCGTACAAGCTTGGCATTAACAATTAAAAGCCAGAACCTCTCTAGTACAGTGAAGTATATACAGAATTCAGCTGACACATCATAGAAAAGCAGGGAATGTTCTATGAGTAATTTTGTAAAAGAATTTTAAAAATGTAAGGTGGTGTTTTGCCTAAAGCGGAAACTTTGCTTCAACCATACCTACGTAGGAAATGTAGAAAACATGCAAGCTAAAGCCACCTGTACCAACTAAGGGTACAGTTGTTAGCTTGCCGGGATTACAGGTAATCTAGCCTTTGCAGAGGGGTCTCCATGCCTTTTGCTGGCTAATGTACTTGCAGTGAGATTTATCAGTTCTAAATCATGGAGTTCAGCTGGCTATTAAGCCCTGTGAGCTCTTTTTTGCAGAGCGCTGCAGCACCTAACGTGGTCCCCTGTGAGCTTTCTCTGAGGTCTAAGCAACTCTGTCAAGCCTAGGGAGGTCCAGAGCTTACTCTGAAGCCCAGGCAATTTTCCTGAAGGTTATATCTTTGTTCAGGTCCCTGCAGTCACCACAGGACTGGTTTAAACATCTTGCACAGGCCTCAGGAATAAAAAACCAAATGCTCAACTGTAAAAATATCACCTGGATACACATTAGTATCTCCCAGGTTTAAAATATCTTGCCCACAAACTAAAACCCAACGTCCAAAGCCATATACATTCTGTACACATGGGCAGCCTTAATCACTTCCTTAAATTACTTTTTTGGTTTTATCTTTTAGAATATCTAAAGAGTATAAAAAGTTTCAGGTATCTGAAATTAACTGCTCAAAGCTGCAAATGCCGCAGGTTCTTAGAAAACATAAAATTCTCAGAAAATTAATAGTTGGTACTTTCTGTGGCTAAGAAGAGTGGTGATTATCCATACAAATTTGAGATAAATCACTTCACCCGCCCAAGACAGGATGAGTAAAGAGGTGCAGAGAGGTCCAAAAGTACACCAACTGAGTGCCTTTCAATGGATGTGAAGAAGAAATGCCCCTCCCCACCCCCAAGATGTAACAAGTGAACAGAAACCTACCGCTGGGGAAAACTGTTGATGGAAGAACATGCAAGAGGAGGTAATAAGAGCCTCCAGTTCTGTAACACTAGGTGATTAAGGATAAGTTACACAAACTCAAGAAGCTAAGGGCAACAGCCAGAAATTCAAGGAAATTGGAAATAAGATTTAAAGTCGCCAGACCAGGCAACAACAGACTTTTGCTATATCTTTTGAAGTTTGAAAAGCTCAATGATGACCTCAATTTTGGAGATCAATTAGGACACAGCCCAATTTAAATATCTCTTTCACCCTAAAATTCCATTATTGCCTTGCAAAACAAAGCAAAACAGAGGACAATCAAAAGCAATAACAACCCAAAACAACCACTTAATTTTAACTTACATTCAAAGAACATTTCCAAAATTATAAAAGCAAAGCACAATCACTGCAGTGGTTTGTTTGAGTTAAGTGACTATCTAATTACTTTAGAGAAAATTACCTTTCTTCCTTAAAACAGCAAAAGGCTGCCAAATTTTCTCCTGTTGTAGTGAAGGGCCTCATACTATTTGGCTTCTGGGCTCCATCTGCATTTGTCTGCATCTGCTTTCCACCTCCTAGAACGCCTCTCAAAAGGAGCACGGAGAATCTGCAATTCATGTCAGGGCACCCAGCCAGACTAGAAGTTGCCAAATATCAACATCAGATTTTGTGAGAAAAATTAAGTTACTTCAGCTTTCTCTCTACTGCAGCAATGATACTGGATAAAAGTTTATGTGGTTTGAATCTCCATTTGCACCCTACTGGAAAAAGATCATTTGGAAGTGAAAAACGTGAGGTTATGATGTGATTTGGACATTTTGCGGCAACCTAACCTTTTCAACTGTTTTTCTTGCTGTGTCTGGTTATCATGTTAGTGATTTTTTAAAAACTGCTTTTCTACAGTTGTCACACTGCAGCATGGAGAGTAGAATGTGAATAACTTCACATATGACATTTTTAAGGGTTTTGTGGTTCTATCCACATCATCAATAATACATTTACTTGTGCGCAAAAATTGCTGATGCCCATCTGTTTTTACTCTGATTATTGTCTTTCCAATAAGTGATTTTGAACAGATTTATGATAAAAACATTTCAAATTTGAGACTGAAAGCAATAAGAAACCTCACGTGCCAGTAGTGAATGGGGAATTTGATTAATATTTTCAGTATTAATTTTTCTCATCAGTAAATGAAAATAATAGTATATCTTCATAGGTTTACTCTAAAGTTTAAAGAAATTGATGTCTGTAAAATTTTAAGAATTTATAGTTAGTGATGAATAAAATTAGCTACAATTATTACATTAATGCATTTTTTGGATCTCCAAATAAAAATTGAACTGGAGACACCCATTCTCCTTTTCAGCCCTGCAACAATATTATATAATTATATTGTATAATATAATATTATATAATTATATATTGCATAATGTATATAATATATAATAGTATAATATAATAAATATGTATATTATATATACACATACACACACATATATAATTTCTCTGCTCCAAACTGATGTTTCAGTTTGTTTGGTGTCACTGTGGGCACATGAACTTGGTTTTGAGTACACTTCTAACACTGGCTGTTTCTTAAGTAAATTTAATTCAAAATAATCAGTATGCCAAAATGGTACATTTTAGAGTGGCATATTCTGCTCCCCTTCAGACACTTGATTACTATGGAAAGGCAGAATTTCAGGATTTGGGCTACAAATCTGACTGTTCTCCACGATGAGTTCCCACCTATCAAATGGACACCAGAGTCTTAGAATTGGAGGGATTTTTCAGACTTCACTAGACTCCACTGAGTAGAGTTTTTTTGGTTTGTTTGTTTTTTTGTTTGTTTTGTTTTGTTTTTTTCCTGCTTGGCTACTAGGTATAATTAGTTGATATCTTCAAAAATTCTTCATCATTGTATATTTGAGTATATATAGGGTTTTATAGTATATCCCAGAAAAGAGGACTGATGCAGAGTTTGAGATGGAATAAAATCAGAGTATAGATATGCCAACATGCTATAAACCAAGTGGCTCAGCCATTAAATAATAATAATGATGATGATAATAGGCTTTATTTTATCTATGAGTGTAAGCAATGAGTTAATATCAGAGTAATGATAATGAGGGAATTAATCTGGTAACTTTATCATTCAGGATCTCCCTTAGGTTCTTAACTGTGTCCATGAGTGTGACTGTGTGTTTTCCTTTTCCTTTACATACACTGATGAGCACACAGTTCACACTGTTTCCAGAGCATAGTTTCTTGTCTCAAGCAAGAAAGAATTCAAGAGTGAGACAGAGTAAAGTGAAAGCAAGTTTATTTAGGGAGATACACACTCCACAGAGTATGATCCGTCCCACTCAGAAGGGAGAGCGGCTTAGGAGACACACACTCCATAGGCAGTATGTGGGCCACCTCAAAAGGCAATAGGGAGAGAGACTCAGAAGTCCAGGGATATTTAGTTTAAAGTAAAAGTAGATACACCTTCCATAGACAGAGTACAAGCCATTTCTCAGAAGGCAAGAGAGAGAAAGTGACCATTTGGTGTGGAGTTGTTAGTTTTTACAGGCTTGATAATTTTATATGATAATGAGTTGGAGGATTCCTCCAACTATTTTGGGGATGGCGCAGGGATTTCCAGGAATTGATCACTGCCCATTTTTGGTCCTTTTTAAAGTCAACCTGGGAACTGTCATGGCACCCGTGGGTGTGACATGAGGCTCAAGGTCCACTGGAAGTCAAATCTTCCACCACAGTGGTTCTGATCAGTTTGTCCTTAGTTGCTGTGTCATTCCTTCAGTGGTTTTTCCTGTCCCCTTCCCTCCTGTCTCAACACCTCATTTACTCTTTAAATAAATTTTCTCAATATTCAGGGGTAGCATCTCCATGGGAAACTTTTATCATTTATACAGCTTTCTCTAAATGTTAGAGCAGGCAGATAGCTAGAAATGAGCAGAGAAAGTGGGACACAGGCCAAATGGCAGAAATTGGGCAGAAAAGAGGGGCACAGGCCAAATGCAGGAAACCATACATCATATAAGCACCAGGGGTCCCTGGGCAGAGAAAGAAAAGCAGGGACTTTTGGGCTGATAGGTGGTCACACCTTTTGGGATGATGAGCAGCCTGGAGGCCAACTAAGAAAGGTGACAAAAGGCAGAAATCTACAGTGTCCAAATGTAACCTTTTGCTCAGTAAGCCCTCATTTCAATAAAATTAGCCTTGCAGATTAAAAGTACCCATCATGCACCAACAGACTAAATACATACAAAAATCCCTCCTTCCTCTGGGAAGGTGGAGTTGGGATGAAAATCAGGGAATAAGACCTCAGACCCTTTTCTCTCTAATGAATATTCCACCCTTTCATTTTTACACCCCATGTAACAAACTCAGCCAAAGAAACTTGGGGTAGCCGCTCACCTGAGCCTGCCCGCTCTCCCCTTGAAAGTGTACTATCCATCCCTTAACAAATCCTCACTTTACTTTTTTAACCACTGCATCTTGTCTCTGAATTCTTTCTGGGATGAGACAAGAACCTGGAAACTGGTTACATCTACCAGCAACATAAATATATGCAATTAAGGAAAGATCCAAAGTTATTTTCAGTAAGTCATAATTAATATAGTTCACCATTTTGTTAGCCGCAGATCACAGATCTTATGGCCCTCAGGATTAGAAGATCTGAGACTGCAGAATGGGTCTCCCAGAGTCTCAATCAAGAGAAGAGATACACAAAGGATTTTCAGATAAAATATTGCAAACATTTCTCTGCATTCTTTCTAAATAATTTCCATCCCACAAATTCATATGATGAAAGAGACAGAAAGACAGGTTCATTGTGCTGTCTTGTCCAGGTCCCATGTCTCCACTCCTGTTTCATAATAGGCTACAGCATCAATTGGCTCTGCATTGTGCTTTTAAAGAATTGAGTTTTTATATTTACATCTCAATGAAACTGTAGCCCTAAAAGTGAGATGCAGCAAATATCCTATCCTAAAGCAATTGTTAGGGCAATTTAAATAATAAAGGAAATTAATTATGTAAATGTCCAGCTATTCCCACCATTCAGCCTTGATGAGCTTCAGCAGAGAATAGAAGAAGTTGTCCATCTTTTCTTTTTTCTTTTAATACCCAATGAGAATAATATTCACAAAGGCTAAGCAGTTCAATGAAACTGATACATTTCTAAAAATAAATACCTTGGAGTATACATTGTATATAAATGAGTACATGAGTCTGACATATTTATAAAAAAAAAAAGCATAGATTTTTAAGGGTTAAAGAAATGGAGATATACTTTTAGCAATAGAAGAATGGTTTATAGCTCAAAATGTTCATAAGAAAGTGTCTTTTTATAGCACTTACCATAGCTGGAAGGAGTTTAGAGGTGATTGTCTCTAACATCTTCACTTCAGATGGAGATGCTGATATGGAGAAAAGGCCAGGTGTCATGCCTAAGGCCATATAACTGGTTAACAACAGAAACTTTACCAAATCCAAGGTATTTGACACAGAGTCCAGATCACTTTCAGTATGTCACTGCTGACTTCTATTGAGTGATAAAATTGCTTTATTTCTTCTTAAAGAGTGAAAATGCTAAGAGCTTTTATTTTGTGATTTAAGAGACATTTTCTGATTCCTAGTTTTACATGAGCCTGAAAAAGAAAATTCTTCCATGATTTATCTAGGCAATCCATGAATTCACTTCACTATGTGATGTAGGAGCCCTTAGGTCACAAAGAACATGCTTGTGATTGTGAGACTCCTATAAAAACCCTTAGCTATGACTTACTCATTCTTATATTTCTATGAGAGAAGTAGAGAAGAAACACGCAGTAATTTTGAGCAGACCTGTGCTGAGAATGACAGCGACAGGAGAGTGTCGTGGGATCTGACAGGCTGGTGTGCAGGTGGTAAAAAAATTTACCAAAGACAAAGGATGAAAATAGAAAAGGAGTTTATTAGATACACTGCCATAGACAGCAACAGCCACGCAGAAGAGAGGTGTCTGTGTGTGCCCCGACGGTAAAAGATTAGAGTCTTTTATGGGGAAAGGGTTGGTAAACACAATGGATTAGGGGCTGCATGATCAACTTATGCACAAATTTTTGATTGGTTATTGGGCCAGTGAGAAAGTTAGGGTCCGTGGAGGGACAGAAGGATTTATAACTCTGATAAGGAGGAGACATGGGTTGAAACAAACCAGCCTGAGCTACTGTGAGAGTAGCCATTTCCTAAGGTTATTAATTCTACTAGGGCAAAACACACTTCAGAAAATAATGTACTTTATCTTTTGAGGAATTGCCGGTCAATATATGGGAGCTCAGGAATGGGGGTCTTTGGACTTTGAAGGGCACCAGTTGGCCCAACGGAGAGGAGGGTAAAGGAGAATGGAGACAGTCTGTTTTTCCTTTATGGTATGAGAAAACCTATTTCTTTCAGGAACTAGGGTTTCTTTAACAAATACACATATCCAACTTAGATCAAAAGCACACAGGATATTCTTAAGTGAACCAGATGTGAACATCCTCACCTTTAAGTTATGAGCAATCAGTTGAGGGCATCCAGAAAAGCATGAGGCAGCACAATAACTGAAAAAACTCTGAAAAATCACTTAAAGAGCACATGGCAACATACAGTGCTGGAAAGATATTCTTAGACACCAAATTGAGATGTGATGAACACTGTAATAGTGCTTGTGAGCTAACACACAGAAAGAGAGGAATTCTAGGTAGAGCTTGAACAAATAGGTAGGATTTTACTACATCTTGATGGAATGAATGCATAAAGGAAGCAGTGTGAGGAAAATTAAGGCAGCAGAATAAAACCAGTAGGCACTTCACTAAGCAAGGGCGAATATAATTCTGCAAAGACCTGTTCTTTTACATTAGTCATAAACACTCATGTAAAGAATGGAGGTATGTCATCCCCCACCTGAAATGAACAATACATTGGCCCAGATTCTTTAGTCTGTTTGTTTTCATTCCTCTGTAAATTGCCTTCATTTCAAAATTGTGCCTTTTTTGATAATGTAGACCTAAGTATATAACAGTCTTTTATACATACATGGTTTTTGCATTCCTTTCTCATGCTTCCTATTCTTATCATCTGTATGTCACCAACATTTGCATTATTTATATCTTTAGTGACTAAGCATGACTTGTAAATGTTCGTTTGCTTCAAGACAGCTGCCTGAATGATAGTAGACTTGTTATAAGCAAAGAAAATCAACACCTTCTTACCAAAAGAGAGATTGTCTTAAGTAGAACAAGTTATAAAAAATTGGAAATAAAAAGTAAAAGCCCTAATCTAATAACAGATGTTGCTGTTTCTGCCAGATATTGCTCTGTCTCTAAGCCCCAGTTCTGAAAACATATGAAGTTCATCAATAGAACATAATTTTATTATATATTTATATTGCTAATCCCTCACAGTGTAATTTAAATTCTTAGAAATTGATCTAAATTATGAATATAGTTACAAAATGTCTTGAATTCAAAAGTTATATGTGGCCTTGTCATCAGACAATAAAATTCTTGACAGAGAATTTCCCCCCCATTCTTTAATTAAATTGATTGCAAAATCATGTAGTGACTATATTGTTTTTCTTGAACAGACACAAGAGAGTTTTTTGACATTGACATGCCATTTTCATGAAAAAAATCTTCACAAGGACTACTTAAACCTATCTTTCCCTTATAAACTTCTACAAGTTACCCATTACATATAGATAAATGTATGGGTACAAGTATAGATGTAGTTACAGATGGGTATTAATTGATTATATATAAATATAATGGAAAATATTTCTATGCACTCATATTTATTTAGCTATATGCAGGTATACATGTATGTGTATATTAACGTGGGTCAATGCCATGATGTAATGTGGTGTTCAAAATACAGTGAAATCACATGGCAGGAGTCAGGAGATCCACCTGGGTATGGTTCACTTCAACTTTAGAGAGTTGACCTAAAACAGACTGCCAGCTATTTCTCCAGCAAAACTAGGTAATTTCAGATCAGTAAATTAGCACAATTTGAGGTCTATAACTATGGAAAGCCATGTGCAATTGCCTGCCAAAAATGGAAAGGAGAACTCTTTCCTAGAATAGAACAGGAAGTCAGACAGGCTTACGTAAACAATAAGTCAATGGCTTTTCATCAGCTGAGTTGTGAGGGTCTCTTATTGGCTGCACTTTTGCCAAGCAACATGCTGGAGTCTTTCTTCTTCTTGTTGGGCTCTACCATCACTGTAGGGTATGAGAGCTCCCCCTTCTGGCCTCTCAAATCTATTTTAGTTGAGTTTTCTGTTTGTTTGTTTGTTTTGCATTTCCCCCTTTTAATCAAAATCTTTTTCTGAAAGCACTGCTGATCAAAATCAGGTTTTCTGGTTTCAATGTCTTTTTGTCACTCAGTGCCAAGAAGGATCTACCTGGGTGATGTGTCTCACATCAGAAGGAAAGTGCACAGATGGGGAAATGTATTGATGTGACTTTTGAGTAACAATGAGGGTAGGAGGGAGAATTCTCAAGATTTTTAATCTAAAGTCCACAAGTTACCATGATCATAGAACAAACACTGAAGATTATCTGAAACATTACCCCATCATCAAAGGTTTGGCAGAGAAACTACCAGTAAGCCTCATGAGTATATCTTGGGAAAACAGACTCATCAGACATCAAATGCCATCTGCTTCGATTCAGGGACATTTTTATAGTTTCAGTTCACCTGACACTGGGGAGGTCCAGTCAGCCTTCTCTGATTTCTTTAGTTGTGTTACATGAATCCAAGACTGTATTCTCTGGAGTTTGGTGGCATGAGGCACCTGATAGGGATCTTTTCAGCAACATTGAAGAGAATCTTTCAGGAGATAACTTTTCCAATGGATGAAATCTCTAGGTTGCAATGATGCTTAAGATATTCATCTTCTGCGAATGAATGCACTGTGAAAATTTGCTCTACCAAAATATAATTACCTTTAATAGAAACAGTTAAGTCTTTGTGATAATTGGAGTGTCTCTCCTTTTTTTCAGTTGTGGGTCAAAGGAGGCAGGAACCAAGTGCATTAGATCTCATGTGGTTCTCTCAAAAGCTGAAAGTTTAGGAGTTCACAAAGGGGTAGATCTGAGATTTAGAAGGACCAAGGGTCCTTCCTTTAGAGGGCCTCTACAGATTTTGTTGTTGAGTCTTAATAATATCATGAGTACATTTGACTAAACCAGAGACTTGAGTGTTGTAAGCACAGTGAAAGTGTTGAAAAACTGGCCAAACAGCA
This sequence comes from Camelus ferus, assembly GCF_009834535.1. Lineage (NCBI taxonomy): Eukaryota > Metazoa > Chordata > Mammalia > Artiodactyla > Camelidae > Camelus > Camelus ferus. The sequence goes on from NC_045709.1 coordinate 56,161,805, forward strand.
CAGATTTGTCCGAGTACCTGACCAGTAAAATGGGTTCCTTAATCACTATGAAGTGATCAAGGAATTCCTCAGCTGGAGATAATCTTTTCCAAAGGATGTTAGCTATGAAAGAGACAGTAGCCTGATGGTAAGGAAAGGCTTTAGTCTAGCCTGTGTGAAAACATAGAGACCATGACTAAAACATATTCATATTCATTAGACAGAGGAAGTTGAAAGAAATCCATTTGCCAGAACTTGAATGGTCCATTATGCAACTTAAAATGTCCAGGAGCAGTACAAACAAGCCTCATAAGATTGTGCTCTGGACAAATGGAGTAACTGATGTAGGTTTTTTTGTTTGTTTGTTTGTTTGTTTGTTTGCAGCCTTGTTAATGTTTCCCCAGGAACAGTGATACCTGAATGCTATTGTTTTGCTAATAGATCAATGGTTTAATGCATGTACAGTGGTTAAGAGTGGAAATTGTTGAATTTCCAGTTTTGTTTTGTTTTTTCTTTTCTGAGGCTAGATGTTGGGCTTCTTTAGGCAGTTTTCCTAAGTTATCATTTGAGGAACTGTCCCTTTGGAGCATGACAGAGGATTGGCTGCTGTTGGTTCCTTTAAGGGCAGCATATCTTGCAGAAATGTCAGCAAGGTGATTTCCCGTAGCTTTCAGGGAGTAAAGTTGAGAAAGTCCCAGAATCCTAATAATAGCTAAAGGTGCAGGTACAAATATTACATCCAATAATTCCTGAACATAGGGGCCATTTAAGATTTTATTTCTACTGCAAGTAAGGAAGTCACGTTGCTTCCACAACATTTCAAAATCATGAGCTACTCTGAAAGGATTACTACTATCTGTATAAATACTGGCAGTTTTGCCCTTTGCTAAAGTGCAGACCTGTGTAAGAGCATATAATTCAGGCTGTGGGACCAAAGTTTTAGAGTTGGTAGATAGCTAGATCTGACAGAGAAAGTAGGGCTTGGGTCAGGTGGGAGGAGATCATATATCTTGTGAGCAATAGGGGTCTTTGGGTAAAGAAAAGCAGGAACCTCCAGACTGATAGGAAGCCACCCTATTATATTGTGAGGTGACAAGGGTCCTAGAGGCAGACAGAGAAAGGTAGGAAAAGGCAGGAGTCTCTGGTATCTGAATGTGACCTTTTGCTCATTATGCCCTCATAGTAATAAAATTAGCCTTGCAGATAAAAGTACCTATCATGCACTCATACCATGATGCTTCTGATTCAAGACTAATAAGGACAAAAATCCTTCCAATGCTTGGGAAGGTGGAGCTGGGATGAAGATCAGGAAATATAAGCCCAAATCCTCCCTCCCCAATGAATATTCCACCTATTTATTTCTATACCCTATATAATCAGCTTGCCAAAAAAGCTCAGGGCATCTACTCACCTGAGCCTGCCCACTCTCCACTTGAGAGCATACTATCACTTAATAAATTCTCACTTTTCTTTCTTGACCTCTGTGTGTCCTTTCTGAATTCTTTCCATAATTAGAGAAGAATCCATTCTCTGGTAACAAAAGTAGCAGTAGGTAAAGGTGGTGCCTCAACGATATTAAAAAAAAAAAGTTTTAATATCATACCCAGTGCAATTTTTGCCATTGTCAGCTGTTAAATAAGAACCATCAGTGAACCATGAGAAGTCAGCATTACCCAAAGAAATTTCCTACAGATTATTACATGGAGTCACAAGGTAATCCATCAGTATTAAGCAGGGGTGATGGACTTCATCAGTGATGGAGAGGAAAAGAGTCACAGGGTGAAAGTTATTACAATGTAAAAGAGTTATATAAGAAGCAGCTAACAAAAAGACTTCATAGGAAGTGAGGAGACTCACTGAGAATGGATGAGTATAATGAGAATTCAGAAGGGCTTTACTGCATGAGGTACAAAAATGGTTAAAGAGGACCCCACCGTGACTTTATCAGTGGCCTTAACCAAAAAGGCAGTGGCAGTTAATTGTTCTAAGGTAAGAGGGTATCCCTATGCCACAAAATTTAGTTGCTGGCTATAATATATTATTGGTAGGTGGCAGTCCTTGTGTTTTTGGGTGAGTTCCCCAAAGACATTCCCATTTTCACATACAAAAAAAAAAAAAAAAAGAGGGGGGAGAATCTGATCATTGGTATGCCTAAAGGCACAAAAGTTCATCAAACTCTCGTTTAAGATGTTAAAGGCTATGCCATCCAGTACTTCTCATAAAATTGAATTGGAGTTATTGAGCAAAGCACACAGAGGTTTGGCTGTAAGAGAGAAATTTGGAATCCAATTTCAGCAGTAACCAACTATCCTGAGAATATCTCACAGTTGGTGCTTGGCTTTGGGTTTTGGGAAGCTTAGGACACAGTGAAACCTATCTGGATCTACGTTTAGTTCTTATTTTGTTGTCAGTTGCTGTAAATACTGAAATGGATTTGGGAAAACTGCAATTTTTTGATGAACCTTATGTCTCTTTAAGGTTAAATGCTTGAGCAAGTGGTTACTGTGTCCCTGCGAGGAGGCTTGAGAAAGAGAGCAAAGAAGAAAATCATGCGAATATTGCAACAAAGTAGTACCTCAAGGAAACTTTATATCACCCAGTTCAGCTTTCAAGATTTGTGAGAAATAAGGGCTCTCAGTAAAACCCTGAGGAGTTACTGTTCAGGTGAGCTGTTTTTCTTCCTAAGTGAAGACAGAAAGGTATTGGCTAGCTTTATCAACTGGAATACTAGAGAATGCACTGCATAAATCAGTTGCAGTAAAGAATATACTTCAGATGGGAATAGATGTTGGTAATGCTTGAGGATTAGGAACAACAGGTTGCTGACAGATAACAATGTTATTTATTTCTCTGAGGTCCTAGACAAACCTCCAACCTTAGACCTTAGATTTTCTCACCATTAAAATGAGTGTTATAGTAGCTAGTACAAGGAATAGTGAGACCTTCGGCTTTGTAATCTTCCATAACGAGAGAATTTTTTGAGTGGTCTGTTTGAATCTTGATGGGAGGTGTGCTGTGCATTTTGCCAACATCAGTTGGAGATGTTTGCCCCTAAGGAAGATTGTAGCTGATTCAATAAGGACAAATGATCAGTGTTTCCAGAATCAGCTCTAATACTGTCAGGCATGAAACAAACACAAGATGTCAAAGCATTATTTACCTCTTTGGTTCATGTGTTTGGTTGCTTTGATGACTACTGTCAAGTTCTAGAATCATTTCCCCCTTTTGGGAGAAAGGAATTCTGGTATGGTACTTCTTTAAGAAGTCCCAACCTAATAAATACACATAGATAGGGGAGCTAAAGAGAAAATGGTTTGTATATACCAAAGGGCCTAAACAAAAGTGAATATCTTTGCAGACAGAAAGCTCTTGAGGCTCATTAGACACCCCACTATTTGAACAGTTTTAGCAGTCTGGGGCAGGGACTCTTACATTACGGGGCTCTTTTATATGTAGTGAGTGCTGAGAGCATGGCTCTGGTTTTAGTTAGAACTGGACAGACTCATCCCCAATCTGGAGAAATGTTTCTCCAAGCCAGTGAAGAGGGAGGATTGGGAAGAGCCCCTGAACTTCCTCAGAGCCCTGCTATTGAGAATTGAGAGGATGTTGGAAAGGCTGTTTGGAGGCCTGAAGGCACCTACAGTGCTTGGATTTTTAACCATAATTTTTCCAATGCCCTGGCTCTTTTCAATAACAGCATACATTTGGAGGACTTTTGCTTTTGCTTAGGGGCTGTCTTCTTTTTTATGTGACTCATCCAGAGTGAGAGGGAGCTAGTGTGCCAGATTAACTAAATCAGAAGTGAAGAGTTTCCCATTCCATCCTGTTTTTTGTTTGTTTGTTTGTTTACTAGAAGGGAAAATTCCCATTTCAATCCATAAATAAGCATGGAGTTAAAAGCCACCCTGGTAGAATCAACATCTGAAGGAAGATCAGATTTTTTTTTATAAAAGCTAATAACCTGAAGGCAATTGTAATAGTCATAAACAAGTTCATCAGATTTTTGTGCAGAACCCTGAATTTTGATCCAATCAAGAAGCTTTAGAAAAGCCCTAGGAATTGCCTTCATGAAGTTGGCAAGTGACTGCCTGAGCTTGATCATATAATAAGTTAATGGCCAGTCTCTCAGGTTTAATTCTAGAGAGCTTTTGAGATTTTCCAAAGAGGTATTTTTATCCAATGCTGAGCCTAGCCTTCATTGACAAGCATATGCACTAAGCTGATAGAACTCAGAGAAATCGGGTTGATAAATTTGAATGTGTATATTCAATTCTTCAACAAATCTGTGAGGATTTTCAGGTTACGTTGGGATAATCTTTGACTATTGTTTGTATTTTAGCTTCAGTCCAAGGAATATAGGAAATTAAGGATTTAACCTCTGGATCTTCAGAGGCTTAACTTTGCAGTGACAGGTTTTGATAAATTTAGAAGAAAAGAGACTATAGAGAGTTTATAAGAAAAAGGAAGTTTGGCAAGAGAATTAGTAGGAGGAAACTGAGGGCATCAAGGAGGTATAAGTGTCATAAAAGGAAAGGAAGAAGATGGTACCAGAGGCAGAGCCAGAGCACAAGGGGCCAGGGAGAAAGATAAGATGGTACTAAAGGTGGAGACTGAGGCAAGGAAGCCACAGAAGAAGAGCTTGTGACTTCAAAAGCCATTTCATCTCTCTTCAATTGTTTGTTTGGCTCAGATAATTTTAAAATTCTATTTTTCAGAAAAGCTATTTTCTGCTCCTGATAATATTTGGAAGACTCATAATACTAACTGAAATGGTATTCTATTCAATTTGGGGAATTTTTGAGCAGTGGGGGTCCAATTTAGTCTTAAGAAAATTAATATGGAGGATTTCAAAGTTCCGCATAATGGCATTTGGTATTCTACATTGCCTTTGGTCAAGTTGGTCCATTTAGCTAGAAATATGCATGAGAAAGGACTGTGTTTTTTTAAACATAAAATCAGCCAAGGTCCTGGTTGGGGCCACCCACACAATATTTAGATAATTGGGATCCCATTACTCAAGAATTTTTTTCTATAGAGAAAGAGAATAATTTTCAAATAGACTAAATAGCTCAAACAGCTCAAACAGCCTGCAGTATTAATACCAGCCAGTTCTACATGAATAGTCTGGTCTTAAGGAAGCCAGGTTGAAATTTGTGTTTAAATCAGTTTCAGTGGAACAGCCCCTTCCCAGAATGAATGGGCTGAAGGCTAGCTAGTTCCAGATGGAAGAGTATGATTTCAAAATCAGGCTGAATTGCCCAGCAAGTATTCACACCCAGAACAAGGACTTAACCAAAAAGTACACAACTTTAAAATAGATCTCAAATAAAACTGGAGAACTTCAGAATAAAAAAAGAGTTTGGAAGCTTGGATCCATGAGAAAAGTTTACCCTTCAGTTCTAGGAATAATCCCATGAGCAACAATGGGGCTCAGCAAAGCCTCAGAGCCATCAAGGCCTTCTTTGGATCCCTGTACAAGCCACCAAAACATCAACCTAAAAAAAAAAAAAAAAAATAGACTGCTGGTTATTTCTCTAGCAAAAATTGGTTTATTCTGGATTAGCAGAGAATTGCATTTCAGGGTCTATGACTACAGCGAGCCACATGAAATTGCCCAGCAAAATTCTAGAGGAGAACTCTTTTACAGTGTGAAAGAGGAAATTGGGAGGGCTAAGTAAACAGAGTCCATGGCTTCTCATTGGCTGAGTTGTGACAGTCTCTGTGCTAAACTCTTGTCAGCTTCTTCTTTTCCTGCTCTCCTATCATCAGAGTTCATGACACCTCCCCTTCTGCCCCTTGACTCTGTTTTAATTGAAGTTTCTGTTTATTAATTTTTTCAATAAAACAATCCATGTTTTAAGTGAGTATAAAATAATATGTTACTGGATCCTAAGAAGGTTAAAGTCATAAGTAAGTTCACATTGAGTGTCAGCATGAGTGAACTCTCCTACATTGAAGAATTGCAGTGTATGGCTTGGGTATGAAGGACTAGTCTGAAATAAGGGGGGAATAACCCAACTGTGGCAAGAGAGAATCTTTAGTATGTGAAGGTCTGTGTGTAACATATAGAAATATATAGAAATAATTCTACATAACTTGGTTTCATTATTTGAATATTTTTCTTGAACAACTATAAGATGTCTTAATTTTCTGGAAACTGATTTATTTATATTATATATATAATGTATAATATATAGTATTATTTTATTCTTTTTTATGGCTAAGTGATATTCATATATATTATATTATATATGTTATATATGTGTGTGTGTGTATATATATATATACACATATATATATATATACACATATATACCACATTTTCTTTATCTATTCATCTGTGGATGGACATTTAGGTCACTTCCATGTCTTGGCTATTGTAAATAGTGCTGCTATGAACATTGAGGTGCATGTATCTTTTTGAATTAGTTTCCTCTGGACACATGCCCAGGAGTGGGATTACTGGATCATATGGTAATTCAATTTTTAGTTTTTTGAAGAATTTTTATACTGTTTTCCAGTCTGTAGGTTGTCATTTCATTTGGTTTATGGTGTCCTTTGCTGCACAAAAACTTTTAAGTTGAATCCAGTCCCATTTGTTTACTTTTGATTTTATTTCTTTTGCCTTGGGAGACTGACCTAAGAAAACATTGCTACAATTTGTGTCAGAGAATGTCTGTTTTGTGCCAATACCACATTGTTTTGGTAACTGTAGCTTTGTAGTATTGTCTGAAGTCTGGGAGGGTTATGCCTCCATCTTTATTCTTTTTCCTCAAGATTGCTTTGGCAATTCAGGGTCTTTTTTATTTTCATATAAGTTTTAGGATTATTTCTTTTGAAACCCACAGTGGGATTGCCAAAAGTCTACTCAGATTTCAGCCCTGCCTCCATGTATGCATGCACACAAAGTTCACAGAAACCTCAGTGGCCAAATCCACCTCTGACTGTGAGCACACTGAGAAGGAGGCTGCTATGGTGAACACACGTCTCTCCCATTTCTTATTGACAATGGGGCTTCTATGGCGGACCTTCCATGGTGGTCCTGTACATGCCCCCAGTTGTGGCCTGGGCCATACTCCAGGCACTCTGGGCTGTCTAGGTGTGGCCAGACCTAGTCCTCTGCCTATATCCATCTGCTGAAACCTGAGTTTCAGCACCCAGTGGCTGTGCACATCTGGGAGGCACATGTCTCAGTCAGGGAAGTGCAGCAACATGACCAGGACCATCTGTACTGGTATCTCCCCACCCTGTGGGGGCTGTGGGCCAGCTCTTGCATTTTCCTCCCCAGACTCTGAAGAGCCCTACCTGTTCTGGTGGATCTTCCAGCTGGTGAGTGAATTTCCCAGGGCAAGGGAAACTTTACTCTTTCACAGCTCCCTCCCAGGGGCACAGGTCCTTTTCCAATTCTTCTTGTCCTCCCTTTTCCCTTTGTCTTATCTGGTTACATGGGATCTTTCTTGTAGCTTTGGTTTTATGAGATCTTCTGCAAGCTTTCAGCAGCTTCTCTGTGAGAATTATTCCACATGGAGATGTATGCATTTGTGGGAGGTGGTGAGCTCCACATTCCTCTACTCTACCAACGTGATCTCCTCCTGCCCACTTTATACATTTCTCAGGACACAACAGCTGCTGACAAAAGGCTTAGCAGGGATCAGGACCCTAACAAATATGGCCACTAAAAGCCATTATCATTTGAAACTAATCCAGCAAGTAAGAATAGCTTTTGCCATACGCTTCCACCAGGAACATCTGAGAGCTACAAGAAGCAGCCACTGTGAGTTGAGAATCACCATCTGCTATCTTGAGGAGAACAAGAGTTTAGTGATTCTGAAAGCCATCACCATCAGGAGACATTATTAAGAACCACAGTGGGGAAAAAGTAGTGGCCATAAAGGCTCCCCTAGGAGCAGAAACTTCATGGTTTGAATAAGGAGATTTTCTTGCTCAGAAAGCTCTGCACTTCCAGCAATAAGGAAAGATTAACTACTAAAAGAGATGGCTGAAGATGTTTGGCCAATGTTCAGCAGTTGTCCTGAGCAAACGGGTGGAATGCAGGAATCTTGGACCAGTTCTTGGATCAGAGAATTGAGTTCTTTCCTCAAACGCAGGTTGACTCTCAATTTTTCTCACCAGTCTTGTCAATGAGTTGGCATTTCTCCTCAATCAGTGCAGCCATCATTTTTACCATCTTCTCTTCATGTCTTCCATAAAGTCAACTTCTACAAGACTGAGCAAGTCTGAAACTACATAAGACACCAACCAATAAGCTGACAACAGGCAGACATGCCACTGTCTACCCTTCTACGTTCTGGAAAGTGAACCATGAACTCAGGCCTTCGCACAGCAGCAAACCACAACTTCACTCAGCTTCCCAAGGAAGAGCCCTAAGCCAAGCTCCACAGAGGCTGGCAGCCCTTCCATAGCACTCATCCACCTACAGGTCTCTGCCCAGTTACCGTGGATCCACCAGCCACAACAAGCCCTGGGGAACACATCAATATTCCACCTGGAACCCAATCAGCAACTGGCATCCTGGATCGGTCAGATTTTGTGAGGACTCTTTCTGTCTCTGGAAATAAGAGGTTTTTGGCCAATATTCACCAGGTGTCCTGAGCAAAGGGACTGCAGGATTCTACCTTTCTTCAGTTCTTGGACCAGATTATTTGGTTCCTTCTTCAAACTCAGTTTGACCCTCATAATTTTTCTGTTCTGGAAACCGAACCATTCACTCAGGCTATTGGGTAACAGCAACACCCCAACCTCACACAGGTTCCCAAAGAAGAGCCCTTAGCCAAGCTCCACAAAGGATGCTAGTCCCTCCATGGCACTGATCCACAACAGGGCTCTGCCCAGCCACCATGGATCCACCAACCACAACAAGCCTCAAGGAACACACCAACATTCCACATAGAATCCAACCAGCAACTGATATCCTGGACTGGTCAGGAATCTCCCTGTCATGAGTCCTTGGACCAGATAATTGAGTTTCTTCCTCAAACTCAGGTTAATCCTCATCATTTTTCTTGCAGCCAGCATTTTGGCCAACCTCTCTTTGTGTCTTCCATAAAGTCAACTTCTACAAGTCTGAGCAAGTCTGAAAGTCCAGAAGACACCAACCTATAAGCTGATGACAGGCAGACATGCCACTGTCTGCCCTTCTAGGTTCTGGAAAGTGATCCATGAATTCAGGCCATTGGGCAGCAGCAGCACCACGACCTCACTTAGCATCCCACAGAAGAGTCCTAAGCCAAGCTCCACAGAGGATGACAGCCCCACCATGGAACTGATCCACCAGAGGGCTCTGCACAGTCACTGTGGATCCACCAGCCACAACAACTGGGGAACACACCAACATTCCACCTGAAACCCAAAAAGCAATTGACATCCTGGATTGGTCAGGTAGCTTGTCAGTGTTGGGGGAGGGGCTGTGTCAAAGTAGAGGCTTATAATGAAAATGTGATTCTCTCCATTATGGTTTAATGGTCACTATTCCTTCCATCCTTTGTGTTTATCTCCACACAAAATACAAAAGGAGTGAAATGGGGTGTGTGTGTGGAGGGGAGAGATAGCCCACATTGTTTTCTTTTAATTCTTACAACACTCTAGTTCTTTATTATTATTATTTTAGAGTAGTTGTTTTTATTATTTTTAATTCTATTCACAGGTAATAAAAACTATTCACCGAAAAGTGAAAGACTCTTTTTCTTATGAAACTTGATATTTTATAGTCTCAAATATCCCGAATGTTAAAAAAAGTGAGCCAGGGACTTTGAAGGTTGAGTTCTTGAAGGATCACATTGTCCAAAAAAAGATTTTCCAAACTCCAATACACTGATAGAAATGATTTAATGTTTCCATGTGTTGTATGCAATATAAGTACAAATATCAGAGATTATTTTAGTTCAAATGCATTTCAGATCTTATATGGAAAATGTGTTCTTTTTAAACATTAGAAACTTTTCTAAGGGGGATTTCTTCTGGTTGTAAAGGAGTAACTTGTAGCCGACTAACTTCTACAAAGAGCGACTGTAAAGCTTGTATAAAATTAATTTTAAAAAAGCTATTTGAAGGTATCATAACAAAAATAAAACAGTCAGTATTAAACAAATCTGAGTTTTAATTTTCCCATTTAGAGAATGGAACTAAGAGTTTATAGTTCACAGAAGGCGATGATAATGATGGTGATGATAATGATGTTTATACAATGCACATTGTGTGTCAGGTACTGGAAGAAGTACATTTGCTTGCTTTTGTTCTAACGTGTCATGCTATCCCTATTCTTATAATCTCTGTCTCACAAAGGGGAAAACATTTAATAAATGTCAGAACCTGGATTTGAATATAACGCTCTCTGTCTCCAGGGACTTAGTGTTTAACCAGACTACCATGGAACCTATCTGCATACCAGAGATAAAACAGGTCAAGGATCCAGTGAAGTGCCTGGGTCAAAGAAGGGGCTCTGGATTCTCAACAAGCCTGTTCCATCTTGTACCCCCTTGCTCTCCTGTTCCTCTGCTCAGCCCTTGGTCTCTAATGCTCTTTAACCCTTGGTTTTCAAGGTTTATTTTCTCATTTCACTCAAGTTTCTGTGTAAATATCACCTCTTCAAAGAGTTCTTTTCTGGCCTCCCTAACTAAGATAGCATCTTTATTGTTTCCAACTTCTTACCTTACTTTCTTTGTTTACGTGACACCAACAATTAGTATATTACTATTATTATAAGAAAATCTAAAAGTAAATATTAAGAATATGCTGTGTGTCACTCACACACTGCAAGCTCTGTGGGTTAGGGGTGTTTCAATACCTAGAAGAGTTCTTGATTCCTGATTTATAGAGCAAACTTACAATATTTGTTTATTTTATGACACTAGTAGTACCTATTGTCAAAAATCTAGAAATAGCAAAATTAAAACCACCTGCGCAGTATAATGGTATTTAGTAAGAGTTTATGTTGCATGTAAGAATAGTTCATGAACTGGGAGCTTCCAAATTTAAAACTGATAAGAAGTTCAGGGTCATGACATTATAGGATGGTTTATAAAATGAAAGTGAGGAAATTGTTTAATCGTTACAGTGATTGGTGATTACAATGGGGGGCTTCAGATGGCAAGACATTGGTTAAAAGTGATTCTCTTATACCATTTTTAGGAAAATGACTTGTTTCTTTTATAACTATCACAAGCAATTACAGGAAATAATCTAAATTTAGTTTCACTTTTGTTCATGAAATAAGTTAGATTTAGTTTTGCTTATGTGGCTTAAATGGTTTTGTTCACTTAGAATTTTCAGGTCTGTTCTTCATTTTGTAGTTAATTTTAAATATACTACTTTTATTGCTCAAGTTATTATAAACTGAATTGAGAAGTGATAAAGTTATATTATAAAGGTATTATAAAGTTATAAAGTTATTATAAATTGAGTTAAAAATTTTAAAAAAATGGAAACACTATAAAGTAGAGTGATTGTATTAGCCAAGTTTTCTCAGAAAGCAAGACTATATATTTGAGAACACTTATAAGTATTTGCTCATGTACTCTTAGAAGTGAAGTCCCACAGTTTGCCATCTTTGTAAGCTGGAGAACCAGGAAGGCCGCTGCTGTAATTAAGTCTGAGATCAAAGTCCTGAGAACCAGAAGAGTCGATGGCTAAGGGCAGGAGAAGATGTATATTCCAGCTCAAAGGGAGAGATCGTATTACCCCTTTCTCTGCCTTTTTGTTCTACACATGCTCTCAATTATTGGATTGGATGATGCCCACCTGCACTGGTGAAGGTGATCTTCTTTATTCAGTCTACTGATTCAGATGCTAATCTCTTCTAGACACACCCTCAAAGATACACCCAGAAATAATGTTTTACCAGCTATTTGGTCATCCTGTTAGCCCAGTCAAGTTGACACATTAAATTACCCATCACAATAGTCATACCATAAAGTGTAACAAAACATAATTCAATTTCTAAAATGAGTAAGGAAGAGTATAGATGTTAAAATATTCTCAGTGGTTTAGGGTTAAGAATTGTTTTATTGGTTGGCTCTTTGTTTATTTGTTGGATCCCAAGCAGAATAATTAAATGAGGATCATTCATTTTACTCATTTTATCATCTGATTTTTGATAATACCCCTAATTTATATATGAGGAAACTGGAGTTTTAGGTAACTAAATAATTGTGTATGTTTTAAAAAGTTTAACCAAAATTAAACTTGTAGACATAAAATGAGTCTAAAATCTTCTTTAATTTTGAAAAGTACTACAATACTTTATTAAATAAACAACAAATCTAAATATTTTATGACTAAAATACATGTTAAACTTATTTAGACATCTTTAGTTTTCTGCCTCTTGTGTATTATTTTACTAGATATTCAAGACACATTGTGTCAATATAGCATTTTCTCTCTCCTGTAGTTACGAAACGTGGTTTGTTTCTGAAGGGGACAGAAAACTGGGATCAAGTCACAAAAGCATTTCACTTGTCACAGACGAGGAGCATACCACAGAGAGCAAAACTGATGGTACTGTGCATCTGTACGTTCAACGTTTCATGGCTCGAAGCCACCAGACTCTTTTCTGCATGACCAACTGACTAATTGCTGCACTTGGCCTTTTCTATTCTCTTCAATTAATGCAATGCACAATTGCACATAGCAACAGAGTCACCCATACAGAACAGAATCTGGGCCAGAATTAGGCTCTAAATCCCAGAAGCACCTGTTACAAATATAAAACGTCCAGATGGTCCAGTCTTTCTGGGGAAGTGTCAAGCATTGACTATTTGTCTTTCTTACTTTTGGTTTAAGGTCAAAAACATGATCTGTTGGAAGCAGGGAGCCAAATAAAAATCATAAAAAAAAAAAAAAATCTAGGATTAGTGTAGAAACTTCTCAATTTGTTTATCTAAATCTTTATCGCCCAGTGGAGCTCATTGTTATCATTTTTCTAAGCATGCAAATGGGATTAGACCATGATTACATGGCAGGCTTCAGTATAATTGGAGAGATTTACTTAAACACAGCTGTAAATCATAAAAAAAAGTGAAATATTTGATGATTGTAAATTCAGCAGTTTGTGTATATTCAAACTTTAGTCTTTAATCAACTTCATTGTTTTGATACTGTTTGGGATACTAGAAAATGCAAAATATTACCTTAGCTTAGCTCAGCTTTTTATTGTTTTCATTTATTTCAAGCCTACAGCAAAAAAAAAAAAAAAAAAAAGAGATGTTATGATACATTTGAAGTGAATCTTAACGATATATAGTATTTGTGTTCTTGCTTTTCTCTCTCACAGACGTGTTTAAATTGTGCCTTTGTCATATGCATAATCTTTAGCAATGACAATTAAAACTTTAGTGAACCATCTAGATGTTTTGTGAATATTACAAAAGATGTTCATGTGATACATCAAAATTTTGCTCCTCCTCAGACTCAAATTCTACATGATTTATTATGGACTTTCTCTTGGAATTAATATTTTATGCAATTTATCTGCAAACAAAGAGGAAAAATTATTTTCTGAAAATAACCACTCGCTTTTTTGTTAAAAATGGATTTTTATTTTTATCCCAAATATTGCAACTAATGGGAAATGTGAGTTTTGAGTGTTTTCCTCCTTTTGCCAAAGCTTTAAGGAATTTTGCTAGCAAAGTGATCACACTGCCTGCTTTCATCTCAGACTTGGGATGGACCTGACACATATAGTACATGCTACAGGTTTTATTCCAGGTCACAATTACCAGTTGACTTAAACTTATTTCTTTTCCCCTTTGATTATTTTTTTCTTAAAAAGGGACACATTTTAAAGATAATAAGGTCTAGATTTGTCTTTGTTTTCTTACTCAGATTAAGTGATGGTATAAGTTGTCACACAGTATTCAGATTCCAAACAGATACACTTTATTACCACATGGAAATGTTACATATTCTACTGAAGTGTATTATAATTTTAAGCAGTTGAATTTGAACATCCATGGACACTGAATTGTTTATATTAATAGATTTTTCCCTTCATAAATCCATTATGTGAAAGCTCAAAAGATTAAAAAGTAGTTTACTTAAAACATGTAAAATCTATATATTCTTAAAAAAAGGAAAATAATCACACTGAAAACTTGGTATCTTTGATGATACATTTATATGAGATGTTCCAGTTTCTAACTAATATTTATTTAGCCACAATCTTTTTTTTGGGAACTGATTATGGGATAAGCAATAAACCTAAATATTAATACTTTAAAGTTACTCACGTTCATAGTGAGCTTAATATCATAACAAAAATGACAGAGCATCTATATTGAAAGATCAGATTAAAATTTCAACTCAAGTAAAATCAAGGGTGTATTTTCATTTTATTTTGAGGGCTAATGTGTGAGCTGAATACTTATATATATACCAGGATAACCAGTATATCAGGATAACTAGTGTGTCAGGATAACTTATAAACATAGCTTGATAACCTCACTGTAAAATAACAGAGAATTTTTTTAGTAATATTGCTTGGTACACGTCATTAGTGAAAATGAAAAAAAAAAAAAAAAACAGAAATTTGACCTCACAGATTAACTACCTACCAAAGAAAGAGGAAAATACAAGCACCACTTCCAGAAATGGCAGTCAATATATTTTAGCCCCAAATTCCTGTTGGAAGTAACTATAAAAACTGCACAAAATGTATTACAGTATGTTGAAAAAATCAAGGAGGTAAAATTTAGGAAGAAGTTTCAGATGGAAATCTGTGAGAAGAGGAGGCTACAGAGGTGAAGCATTTAAAGACATGTCTATTCATGAAAGCACAGCTGAAAAGGAAAAATGCTGAACATAACTTGAAATAGTTTTGGTTTGGAGGCTCAGAATATCTCTAACATTTTCACAGTATCTAGTGTTCATGTAAAAATTTATTAAAACTTTAATAGGATAAGATTGTATAGTGAAAAACTAGAGAAACAATTGATACTAGGGAAAAATACAGAGAGAATTCAGGTAATGTCAATGCCATTAACAATAAAAAAATTAGATTTGATATCTAAGAAATTGAGAGGTAATGTTGACACTTTTGGCAGAAAACTAGTAACTATAAAAACATACAAGAAAACTAAAATAAAGTACCTATTGTATGGGTTTATCAATGGATTAGACAGCACTGAATATATATTATTACATTATTTACATGGTATATACAATCAATCCACATTATTCCTAGATTTCATATTTACAATTTCATCTACTTGGAAAAATTTATTTATAACTCCAATATCAATATTTGTGGTGCATTTGTGATCATTTGTAGACATGCACATGTGCAGGATAATAGGGATTTTGAATCACCCATGCACACATTCCCAACTGAGATCACATAAGACAGCACTCTGCTCTCTTGTATCAGCTCTAATATTGCAAACAAGAGTCCTCTTGTGCCATATTTATTAGGATAGTCCCAAAACATTGTTCTTAAGTGTTGTGCAGTGTTCCTAAGTTTAAGAAGGCTGTGATACATCATGTGGAGAAAATACATATTACATAGGCTTTGTTCAGGCATGACCAATAGAGCCTATTAGCCGAGAGTTTAGTGTTGATGAATCAACAATGTAGATTAAATAAATTATCTCTAGGCAGAAACATGCATAAAACAAGGTTGTTTATTAATTAGTTGATTAAATGTTTTCAGGAATATATCCCTGTATTTTCCCTGGGAGCAATGATTCAATGTTCACTAGTTTGGTGTCCACAGCAAACTCTATATAAGACATAACTATCTCAAATAAAAACAATTGCCTGTCTTAGAGAGGAAAATCCAAAATAAGCATCAAAAGACAAAAAGCTATAATATACAGGAAATAATTTAGGAGAGATAAGAAAAAAATCAATAATACGTAAAATGTGAGATCTCCACGAGAAAGAAATAAGAATGAACCTAAAAGAAGAGGTGATAGCTCAGAATTCTATCAAATATATGACATGCATCAAGCCACAGACAGAAGCAGTACTCTGAAATCAAATTCAATAAGCATAGACTTAAAACATCTAGACTATTAAAATACAGTTACTAAAATCAAAGAAAGAGGACATACTAAAAACATTCAAGAAGTGGAATTTTTAAGACATTAATTTCAAAGAGCAACAATAAGTTTGTCAGCCACTTTTTCAATGAAAAAAAAACAATGGGACAAAAAAACAGTGACACATCATTTGAAGTACGAAGGAAAGTAAGTGATGTAGATTGTGGAACTACAGTGCAAATATCTGGATAAAAGGAGTGACAGCATAACAAAATAATCAACTTATATCATAGCTAATTTCCCAAAATGAGAGAATGAGAGAGAGAAAAACAAATTTTAAAATGAAAGACAAGCGATTATAGATATATATATATTAACATTAGTTATCTATTCCTGCACAACTAATTGTTCCAATGTTAGGCTTTTTAAACATAAACATTGAAGATCCCATGGTTTCTATGGGTCAGAAGTATTGGCATAGTTTTGCTGGGTGGATCTGGGTCAGGATCTAACTAGTAGTTACAGTTAAGTTGTTGTCAGGGATGAAATTTCTCTTATGGCTTTACAGGGGCAAGGGGATCCACTTCCAGAATGGCTCACTCACATGTCTTTTGCAGAAAACCCCAAATCTTCACCATGGGAGGCTTATCATAGGTGACTTGAATCCTCACAAAATGGTGGTTAATATCTCCAAAATGAGCAATTCAAGATGGAGCAAAAAAAAGGAATTCACAGTGCCTTTCATGATCTAGTCTCCCACATAGCACACCCTCAGTTCCACTATATTCTATTTGTTTGATGTAAGTCACTAAATACAGCCAATACTAAAGGAATGAGGGTCAAAGAATCTTTGGCCACTTTTGGAACCACAACATAAAAATGGCTAAAATGGAATAAAATTATGAGTAATTATGTCAATGCATTGGAAAACTTGAATGAAGTCAGTTAATTTACAGAAAAAGAACATGCAATATGGGAACTCGAGGCATGGTAAACTTCTAATGACCAATAAGTATTAAAATATTTGAAGGAATACTCATAGAGGACATCTGTTACCCACTCCCACTTTATTTGTTTCCTCACTGAGACAAATAAAACTGGAATCACAACATATCAAAACTTACAGGAGGCAGCAAAAGTGGTACTAATAGTTAAGGTGAAATTTCCACATTAAAAAAAAGAAGAAAAATCCAATCAACAACTTAAAGTTTACAACCCAGGAACCAGAAAAAGTAACACACTAAAAATAAATTTCTCAGAACGAAGAAAATCATAAAGATTAGAGCAAAAATAAATGAAACGGAGAAACAATAAAAAAGAATCAAAGCCAAGATCTGGTTCTTTGGAAAGATTAACAAAATCATCAAATGTCACATTAACTCTGTTAGGACACAGTTAACAGAATAAAGGACAGAAACCAAACAATCATTTCTGTTGATTCAGAAAAGAATTGAACAAGATTAACACATTTTTAATGATAAAAATACTGAACAAACTGGGAACAGAAGGAAATTACCTCAACATAACAAAGGTCATACGTGGCAAACCCCTGGCCAATATCATAATCAATGACGAAAAACATTGAAACTTCCCCTCCAAGATCAGGAATAAAGTAAGAATTTCTTATCTTGCTACTTCTATTCAACACTATAGGAGTTAATATATAACTCCTAGTTAGAGCAATTAGATGAGAAAGAGAAATAAAAGGCATTCAAATAGGAAAGAAAGTAGAAAAATTATCTCTGTTTATAGATGACATTGTCTGTATGTATAAAACCTCAACATTTCCACGAAAAAAAGTGTTAGAACAAATAAATTCAGCAACGTTTCAGGAAACAAAGTTAACATACAAAAATAAGTTGTTTTCCTATATACTAGCAATGATCAATCCAATAAGGAAATAAGAAAATTATCTCATTTCAATAGTATTTAAATATATTTGGATATAAACTTAATCAAGGAAGCAGAAGACTTGTGCACTGAAAAATATAAAACATTGCTGAAAGAAATTAAAAAAGACACAAATAATTAGAAAGGCTTTCTTTTTTCAAGGATAGAATGACTTAATATCGTTAAAATGTCCATACCACCCGAAGCTATCTAGAGATTAAATGCAATACCTGTTAAAGTTCCAGTGGCATTTTTTTTTTTTTTGCAGAAATAGACAAAATTCGCCATATAATTCATACAGAATTACAATGGCCAAAACCATCTGGAGAAAGAAAAACATAGCTGGAGTCCTCATATTTCCTTATTTCTAAACATACCACAGACCTACAGTACTGAAAACAATGTGGTACTGCCATAAAGACAGACATAAATCAGTGACACAGAATACGGAGTCCAGAAATAAACTCTCACATATATGGCCAAATTGTCTTCAACAAATATGCTGAGAACACATTTCCACAATGGGAATAAACAGTCTCTTCAAAGTTATGTTGGAAAAACTGGATATTACCTGAAAAATAATGAAGTTGGGTCTTTACACTGTGTATACAAATTAACCTGAAACAAAATATGGACCAAAACATAAGACTTGCATCCATGGAACTCCTAGAAATAAACATAGGGAAAAGCTTCATAACATTGAATTTGGTAATAATTTGTTGGATATGACATCAAAAGAAAAGTAAAACCAAAGCAAAAACAGACAAATGGAACCAAATCAAACTCAAAAACTTATGTGCAGCAAATTAAACAATTAACAGAGTGAAAAAGCCAACTATGGAATAAGAGAAAATATCCATGTATCTGATAAGAGAATATATAAAGAATTCCTACAATTAAATAACAACAACCAAAATCAAATTAAAAATGGGAGAGAACTTGAATAGACATTTCTCCAAAGACGATGTTCAAATGGCCTACCAACATATAAAAAAATGGTCAACATCACTAACCATCAGTAAAATGCAAATCAAAACCACAATGAGGTATCATCTTATACCCATTAGGATGGCAATTACTTAAAAAAAAAAAGAAAGAAAGAAAGTAAAAGGAAAACAAATAGAAAGAGAAAAGAAAAAAGCAAGTATTGAGAAGGATGTGAAGAAATTGAAACTCTTATGAATTGTTAGTGGAAATGTAAAATGATGCAGCCGCTATAGAAAACAGTATGGAGAGTCCTCAAAAAATTAAAAATACAACTTCCATGTAATTCAGCAATCTCACTTTTGAGTATATATCCAAAATAGTTGAAAACAAGATCTCAAAGATATAAGGGCACATCATATTTATTGAAGCATTAGTCACAATAAGTAAGATGTGGAAGCAAACTGAATGTCTATCAACAAATGGATAAAGAAAATGTGACATACATATACACGCATGGAGTACTATCCAGCCTTAAAAAATGAATAAATTCTGTCGTATGCTACAACATGAGTGGACATTTAGGATATTATGCTAAATGAAATAAACCTGTCACAAAAAAGACAAATACTGCATTAATTCACTTATATGAGATATCTAAAATAACCAGAATCAAAAATAGAAAGTAGAATGGTGGTTGCCAAGTAGAGGGAAAAAAAGGAGTTACTCACTGGGTATAGAGTTTCTTTTTTGCAAGATAAGAAACTTCTAGAGACCAGTTGCACAACAGTGTACACTACAGTTAACATTACTGAACTGTATATATAAAAGTAGTTAAGCTGGTAATTTTTATGCTGAGATTTTTAACCACAAAAATAAATTAAAACATAATTTTGATTTTCTAATCTCTCAAGGAAAATTTATACTTGCTTTACCCAACTGTCTAGAAACAATAAATTTATGGAAACCCATAAATATCAATTGTTTACATGAGGTTGATATATTTTAAATCACATCAGTTATAATCATGGGGACATTTTACTTAGAGGTTTAATGCTAGCAATGCACAAAGTTGGTGGTAAATTTCAGCTTTAGCACTAGCACTATGATCATAGATGTCATTAAGCTTATTTTTCTGATCTTTAAGCCTCAACACCACAGAGTGGTACAATGATTGAAGAATATAATAGTAATACAATTGTTTGTACAGTTTTGGTATCACAGAAATCCTTCAAGAAAGTTAGATACTATTATTCCTTCTGTTTTTATTTCCCTCATTCAGACTGGGTGACAGACAATGTAAGGAAAACCAGATTTTTATAGATTCAAATATTTTTATTGTTATATAAGTAAAATTATTATTCTTATATAAAATTCTGATTTAATGAGGCCATATTTTACAAGGGGATATTTTTCTTGGAAAAAAAGAACAAAGGAAAATACATTTTACAGAGTGCATTTGAAAGAGTAGCTGCAAGTTGAATTTCAGGAAAAAAATTGTTTACAATCTCCCCTTTACAAAAACAATTCTGTAATTTCTTAATTTAAATAATAACATAAATCATGACACTTCAGCCCTCATCATGTGCATTTCCCAAAGTGTGTTACACTCCTATTGGATATTCTAGTGAATCTAATGAGTCAGTCAACTAAGTGTCAGAAATACTGTATAATGCATTCACTCCTTTGAGATTCACACTATATTTATGCAAGTTTCTAAGAAGTCCTAAAATAAAGAAACAATGAGACATTCTTTCCTCAAACACATCATTTGAATTACATACAATTTGAATTATGTTTCTCTAAAACACATTCAGAACATGCTTCACTGGAAAGTTAAAAGGAATCATTGTGTAAAGAAATAGTTAAAACAACTAAACTCAAATGTTAAAATGTTTAAAGAAGTTGAACTTTAAAGTGTCAAGTACAAATAAAGAAAAATGGTTAAAATAGAAATGAAGTAAGATGAAGACGTGATTTAAATGGCTAAACAAATAAGATGTAAAGAAATTGATTTAAGACATTAACATTTAAAAAAGGAAACTCCAGAGGACTAAACACTAGTTTAGAATAAAAGTACATATGTGTTTCAAAGTTAAGATTTTCTATTAAATATAAATCTTAATTTTGTCTTCTTAGGAACTCCTTCAAAGAAAAAAAAAACTGAGTAAGATGAAATGCATTTCTGAAAATCAATAGGTTTAATTAACGGAAGAGCACTCTAAAACCAATACCCATCTTCTAGCTGCCCATTCACCCAAAGCCCTTGGATAGGCATATAATTATTGCACTTACTTTAAGAGTATTGACTGAAACATGCATGTTGTTGATGGCTACACATTTGGTAGCCTTTAGTTCTCTAAATTCTGTTATAAAATTATCCAATCCATTAATTTCTACCTGGCATGATACCAAAGTGATGGACGACATGCGGAGAGGTCAGTCCATCAGCTTGGCTATTTTTATCTGTAAGAATCTGATAGTTATTCAAACACTCTCAGAGTTCCAAACTCATTTGTGTGCTCCTTGATGAGAGTGACCATGTCACGGCATTTTATGTCAGGAATTCCACAGAGTATTTTGTAATTAGTGGGCATTTGAATAAATATTAAATTAATTATGAATTTTGAAAAGCCCTTTCAGCACAACAGTCACAGCCAAAACTACAAATCCAGATGTCTGGAAAGATAGGGGAAAAATGATTGTGGATACATAATTGAAATTGTTATTATAATGTAGACTCAAAGAAAGGCTCTAGGTAGTGTTTCTTAAGTGTCCTGTGTCTTGTCATATTCATCTTTCAAAATATGTCTATTATGTACTTTCTCCCCAAAATATTAGACAAGCACATCTTAACTACCACCCCCATTTACCATGTTGACTGATTGAACTTGCCAATGTAACTTTCAAATGGAGAATCTGGGGCAAAATTACACATATTCCCCTGGTATTAAAAGCAGTAAAAGTTAAGGCATTCATAAGGGATTGCTAGATAACATTTAAAGTCATTTTAATATTTCTATACGTATATTTTATTGTAAAATTTATGACACACTAAACCAATACTGTTTAGAAAATTAATGACATTAAATATTATTATAAGACCATAGCTGAAACATATTAGAAAATCATTGCTTTGTTTTATTTATACATTAATACTATATATATGCTGCCTTTGCCAATTCATATGCTAGGGAAATGGTAAGGACACTTTTGGTTTAATTATTCGTTTCAGTAAATTCAGAAAAGATACAGTAAATCTCCTTGATAATGAATATGCAATCTACATGTATTGTGCAACATAATAGCAGAAACATGTATCATTTTCAAGTGTGATTTGCAGATAAAATTGGTAACAACAGCTTGGTATAGTAAGAGTGCTCTCTTTTATGTTCTTCCCCAAAATGACATTCAATCCTGAACTTCACAGATGTGATTTTTTTCTTCTTGTTTCTTTTATACTATTGAATATTAAGTTCTTTTCAGCGTGTACAGTCTGATGATTAAAATGGTATATGCTATTCCAGAGTATAGTGTGAAACCAGTTAAGTGGCTGCATGTCAGCGTGCTTAGAACAGGTGGTTCCTGTGATTAGGATAAAGATTATCAATTATGATTATTTATAGGTTTTGTGCAAAGAAAACAATGTCTCTGCAACATGAAATGTAAGGTTAAATGCTAATACTTAAAATGATTAGTTTTTTTATGTTTGTAAAAATACTCAAATTGGTTTCTGGTTACATTTATGACTGTGAATTGCAGTCAAATGATCAATTAAATGAAGAGTTTGTTTGGTTTCAGTTCTAAGCAAACCTATAAAATCACATATTCAGTGATGCATGTGCTTAGTTCATTCAAAGCATCTTTTTTCTCAACTCTTTGTTGCTTTTTCTTTGATACAAAATAATTTAGTGGTCAGGAAAGAAAATGCCCCAGGGGACCCTGAACTATAATATTATAGCTCTATAATTCTCATATACCTATTGAAAATCTTATGGTTAGTATGCTACCAACTCAGTGTATGTGAGTGGTCAATTTAATAATAATGGCATTTTGGATCACCATATATTTTCAAGCTATCTTTAAAATGTTGACATTATTTTGTCTCAAAGTGACACACATTCAAGTAGAAAATTTAGAATACTACGAAACAAACAGAAAATAGCAACAGTTACAATCCTTCCATAGAGATGATATTTTGGTGTATAGCATAGGTTTTATTTTAGTTTTTTTTTTTTGGAGGGAGAGGTAATTAGGTTTATTTATGCATTTTTTCAAGAGAGGTACTGGAGATTGAACCCAGGGACCTCATGCATGCTAGGCTCACACTCTACCACTGAGCTATACCTCCCCTCTTAGGTTTTAAAGTAATCACATACACATTATCTAGCTTCATGAATCTTACACTACTGTGGAGAAGGTTTAAAGGAGACAAAATAATTGTGATTTTTAACAAAATACATACAAAACATAAAGTGCTAAATTAGAATGGAGAGGGGAACTTGGATTTACATGGAATGATCAGGAAAGGCTTTTGTGTAAAGATGCTATTCAAGCTCGTAAATACATGACAAAGAAAAAAATATCCAGACAGACAGAAGGAAGAGAGGTAGAACATTAAAAGTTGACAATGTCCTGTGATGTGAAAGTTCTTGACATACTTGAGAAGGTAAATCTAAATGTCAAGTAGCAAGTAGAAATGAGGGTAAGAAAGGTAGGAGACAGAGGTAATGTAATGCCGTCTAGGATGTGGTAAAGTTAGGATTTTATTCTCTGTGAAACAGAAAAGCAGTCTTATGGAGATGACATTTATTAGGCTTGTAAAGTTAGGTTCAATCTGGCTGTGGGTAGGACTACAGCAGAAATGGATCTGATTTATTAAGAAGGATGATCGGTAGACTGTATAATGAATAGGAAGCTGATTAGCAAATAAGAGGGGAGAGTGATGACTTTTCTATATGTATTGTGTGAACAAGAGGAAGGATGTTAATCTTATTTAGAAAGAAATGAAGTACTGGAATTTGGAGAGGGACAGATTTTGTGAGAAAGAAAAAAGTAAAAGTTTTAATTATACCAAGTCTGAAATATCTCCAAGATATCCAAATGGAGGTGGTAGGTGGAAAGTTGAAAAATACATGTCAGAGGAGAGGTGTGACCTGGAGATATAAATTTGTGAATCACAGCATAAATATAATATGCAAATAAAGTAAAATTAAAAGCTCACCTCGGGAGAGAGTGTTGAGAAGAAAAGAGGACCGAGTTTGATAACATGAGGAAATCCAACACTTAGAGGAGGAGGATGCAGGGGCAGCAATGCTGATAATAAAAGGTCCTCTAGTTATGATGTTAGGAAGAAAAGAAGCAAGAGAAGAAAACTGTACAAAAAGCTACAGTTTATTTAAATATATATTTTAAATTTAATTTTTGTGTTAGAAAACATTTGCACTAACTTTGCATAGGGAAACTTAAGAAATTCACACACGATAACTGACATAATAATCTCACTTCCATGTGAGATTATTGTATGTGATTTATCTTCTGCTTTCCTTTATTTCTATTTTGGTATATTATCAAGTATGTCTCAGAAATAGAGCATTATTTAAGACCATTCTGATTTTGTCTGAGTCCAAAGAGCTGTTCCTCTTCCATTGAGTGTAAATTCTTAAATGATTTGAGCTCAAAATAGACAAATAGAAAAACAAACCAGGTTCTCTGTTGCCTTTCACCCAACAGAGATAAGATTTCCATAAACCTATTATTGAAAGAGATCAGTAAATGATTAGACTATAAAACCAAAATAAGCTGGCACCAGAAACAAAAATAAATTCTTGTCATATCTATTCTGTCTCTCTGAGTACTCACAATATCAAAGTCAGTCAGTGTGAGTGTACATCGGTGTTACTTTTAGATAACAGTGTGCAACAGGAGATCCACACTATTGTCACCATGTGCAGTCAGGAATGGAGCACAGGGAGGACCTACACACCTTGTTAACTGGATGAACATTAATTGCTCATTAGAATGTTCATTAATGAGGACTATCTTGAAAGAAAGGAACATGGCTCTGGGCTTTGTCAAAGGCAGGTAAACAAGGAAATCATTTGAGAATCTTATGGGAGTCATGAAGAAAAAGGAAGAAAATACTTATCTTAGATTATGCAAGGACAAAGTGGTCCTTGTGGAAAGCCATTTCTCTGGAACATAAAAGGATGGCCATGGGGAGAGTTTGGAAAACAAAAGTGTGGGATGACTTCTTATCATTGTTTTCTTGGAGCGCAGAGTTTAAGTAGTGTTCATTATCACCACAATGGGTAACAGTTTGACACATTCTTTTATAGTTAAGAATTTACTGGCTGTGTGATGCAGAAAATACTCTCCTAGATATTAACACAAAACGTTTAAACTACAGCTCTATAAAAACACTTGTATGTGAATATTCATTAGTGCTTCATTTTAATAGCTGTCAACATGCGAAAGTATACAAACAAATATATTCATGTAAGAGAACACTACTCAGCAATAAAGGAGACCAACAAAGTGCAGTGAGATGGCTTAATCTCAAAACATTATACTGGGAGAATGAAAATAGGAAAAAGTAGTGCAAACAGTATTGTTCCATTTACATGAATTTCTAGAAAAAAATCTAACCAATAGTAGTAGATAGTGAAAGTAAATTGGTTGTTGTCCAGGAGAGAGCTGAGAAGACAAAATGCTAAAGTACACAAGGAAAATTTCTGGGGTGATGGAAATGACTAAGGCGGTGGTTATTACATATATACATATACATATAAATATGTGTGTATGTATAATACATATATATACATGTATATGATGCCATAAAACTATAAATTAAATATTTCTATTTTAAATGAAAATTATGCCTTATTAATATTGATTTAAAAACATATTTCAAAAAATAAAATATTTTATTGTATTTTAAAACACTTGATCTGCTGGGGGAGAAAAAGATTTTATTCTGAAATTGAATATGGACAAAAAAAAGCATTTCCTTGTTCATTCTCTTACAATAACTGTCTTTCCTTTCATATGCTTTTATTTTTCAATAAATAGTGATACATCATATTTTAGTGTAAGGCAGGGGAGGCCACATAGAGACTAGTAAAGAGTAAAGCTTTAGAGTTAGATTACCTTCATTTAAATCCTATTTCCACCTCTAATTTGCTGTAAGACCTTGAGCAAATCTCTCAAGTTCTCAGTAAATGGCAATGATAGTACAATCTATCATATATTATTAGGATTAAATGTTTTATTAAGTGAAAAGCACTTGCTTATGTACCTAGCAAATACTAAGGTATATTTGTGTTAGCTCATTTTCTTGGCCCTATTCTGCATTTTATATTATTGAAATTGGTTTAAAAGCTATAGCACAGCATTAAGTGTAAAGAAAAATTGGCACAAAGTCTCTCTCCATAAGTATACGGTAAATCCTAGAAATATTAGAAAACAAAAATAATGAGGTACAGCCAATAAGCTAATAGAGGCAAAAATACTCAATTAATTCGACATAAGTCATTTGATCCAACAAAATTACATTCTTAGGTATTTACCCAAGAGAAAAGAAAACATATGTCCACAGAAACATTGGAAGTAAGCCAAATGCCCATCAACAGATTTTGTATAAACAAATCCTGGCAAATTTACACAATGCGTTTCTAACCAGCAATAAAACAGGAACAAATTAATGATATTGACACAGCAAAATGATGAATCTAAAAAATGTGATGCTGGATGAATAAAGCCAGAACCAATTTTATTGTTTCATTTATATGAAGCTCTGGAACTGGCAAAAGCATTGTCTCATGAAAGAAATCAGATCATTTTAAACTGGGCAGTGGGAGTGGGGAAGGCTTGACTGCATGTAGATATAAGGGAATAATTTTGTTTGGTGGATATGTTTTATATATTAATTCAGATGTTGATTATATAGGTGCATACATTTGTCAAAACTCACTGAATATGCAATGTGTTCATTTTCTTTTATGTAACATATACCTCAATAGAAATTATTAAATACACACACACATGCACGCATAAGACACAGTTTGTATAAGCAACTTAGATTAATGTTTTACTAGTGTATTAGGATAAAATAAAGCCAAGATCATAGATGATACAGATTAAAGTATTCCTGTCCAATGGTAGACAATGACTGTATTGATATTGGCCCCTATGAGACATTTATGGTAAAAGACTGAAAAGAAATCCATGAATAAGTTTCAATAAAAACAAGTGATATAATAGAAAACCAAGAAAATTGGTGTCAAAATGGAAAAGAAGGTAAAATTTCATGAAAAGTAGATGTTGTATATTTTAAATAATCCAGACATGTCCACATTTATGGTATTAGACACTTAAATTATTGGTTGTTGTAAAGAAGGTATTCACATCATGATGGGTCAAGAATTCAAACTTCCTTGGCTTAGAGTGTGAATGAGAAGCTTGAGCAAGGCTGAAAGCTAGGACAGCTTTAGAAGAACAACTGTAGTTGTGTAGCTAGAGTGCTATTTGTCAATTCAGGATAAGAAAGAGATTGTGGACAACTGAGCATATTGATATGCTGGGTGGAAGAACTCAATACAATGCCTCAGGCTAAGAGTTCAGGAGACAAAGAGTAAATGGCTGAGCACTTGAGCACTTGAGCTCTTGGTTAGGGAAAATGTCTAGCTCAAAACAGAAAGACTTCAAGCTGGCTCAGAGGAATTGCACTTTATTGGATGTGATATAAAGGAATAAACAAAGTTGTGAAGGCAAGATCTTTTCATGTATCTTCTATCATCTATTTCCTGTGAATTCATTTTTGCTCTAATTATTTCTTGGTTAATCTTTTTTTTTTTTTGGTTAAAAGCTTAAAGATAAGGAAAACTGCATTTCTTCTCTGTTAATTGCAGGTAAGTTTTATTTGGGACCATAAACTCTCCTTGTTATTTGTTAACCAGAAAATTCCCAATTTAATAGACTTGAATAACATTTATTGAATTCCTACATTCTTAA
The DNA here is from genome assembly GCF_009834535.1 of Camelus ferus. Taxonomy (NCBI): domain Eukaryota; kingdom Metazoa; phylum Chordata; class Mammalia; order Artiodactyla; family Camelidae; genus Camelus; species Camelus ferus. Next base: position 56,189,602 of record NC_045709.1, read on the forward strand.
AAAGATAGATAGAACAGTGATGGTCTCGAGAAACATTAACTTAGTAATGGTGATAAATGCACAAATATATATTGTTAATGCTAGACTGGGACTAGTGCCATTACATAAAGAGAGGTTGCACCAGTGAAAGTACTGGAAGTTTATTCCTAGATAAGAATTAAAAGAGACTGTATGGAAATAAATTATATTGTTAAAGACAGGTAGGATGTGAAAAGGCAGAAGAAATGGAGAGAAAGAGAGGAGAATGAGGGGTGGGGAGTGAGAGGAAGTGGGAATGTGTTTCAAGATTAACAATGTGTAGGCAGAAAATGCTGGGATATAAAATAAATAATAGAAGGCCAATATGTGGTTTTTTTTTTTTTTGGACTAAACCTGATGTGAATATTTCCAGTGATATAACTTGGAATGACTACACTTTTTGGAGTTCAGATTTCCTTTCTAGAGACAAAGTTGCAATACTTGTTATACATGTAGGTACTATGCCATATTGTATATAAGAAATCTCCCCTGAAACATTCTCTGGAACAGGAAATAATTATGGGGAAGGATGTTTGTTAAGACTGAAATATTGTGCTACAAAATAGATGCTGATTTGGGGAAAAAATCTGGAAATTTATTAGTAACAACAGACATGATTGGAATATGCCTTTGGGAAAGATTAAGTGAACAGTAAAACAACCAGTAACCTTTTCCTCCCAAATAACCAATTAGTCATTAGAGTAAAAATTATTTACATTAATGTTAGAATACATTACTTTCTACTTTATTCAATAGTAAGTCTGGCAGACTATCAGTTGCTGTCGCATGCCAAAGAGCTTCTAGAAATTGATGTATTTTGGCGTGACAGAGGACTATGATGGATTATACCCAAATAGCATGACCCTATTGACTGGTAAAAGGCACTCACTGCAGGAGAAGCTGCTTGGCCATGGGAATATATTCAGTTTCTTATTCACTCATAATTGCCCCTGAAGTGTCAGAGTGTGTTTTCTTTTCAACTGGCAAAAATGTTGATCATCTAAGTATATCTAATTGACTTGGTATTACTTTACATATCTCATCAATTCAAATATTGCTATGTTTACCAATAATGGAAAATTTATATACTACTGAATTTGCTTTTGAGTTGAGTATAATTAACTATTGAGTTAAAAGTCACATGTATCTGAGAATTTTTGGTAGCATCATTGCTGTTGTAAAATTATTAAGTATTCTTTCCTGTAAACTGAATACTCAAACTTGTTCTTTGTAGAAATCCTCCCCAAAACCTTTAAGGACTATTTTTTTAATTTCACTTTTATCCTTTTCTCCTTTTTATTTTAGTATCTAGTTCTTGTGTCAAATACTAGATTATGAGAATAGCCAATAGAGCAAAGCAGAAGTCAAGAGAGTTGACAGAGGAAGTCCCTAAAAACGAAACAAAAAATAGCTCTCAAAAAGTTTATACCTTTAAAATTTAACGTTAAGAGAACAAACTTGATTAAAAAAGAGACCAAAGACCTTAACAGACACCTCTCCAAAGAAGATATATAGATGGCAAATAAGTTCATAGAAAGATGTTCCACATCATATATCATCAGGGAAATGCAAATTAAAATAGTAATGAGATACCACCACACAATGGCCAAAATCTGGAACACTGACAAAACCAAATGCTGTTGAGGATGTGAAGCAACAGGAATGCTCATTCATTGCTTTGAAAGACAATCAGGAGATTTCTCACAAATACTCTTATCATGTAATCCAAATTATGCTCCATGGTATTCACTCAAAGGAGTTAAAAACTTATGACCACACGAAAACTTGCACATGAATGTTCAAGGCAGATTTACTCACCACTGCTGAAACTTGGAAGCAACCAAGATGTCCTTGAGTAGGTTAATAGATAAACTATGGTACATCTAGATGATGGAATATTATTCAGCACTAAAAAGAAATAAAATATCAAGCTATTAAAAGGCATATTCCTAAGTGAAAGAAGGCAATTGGAGTGTCTACATAGTGTATGATTTCAACTATATGACATTCTGGAGTAGGCAAAACTATGGAGACAGTTAAAGGATCAGTGGTTGCCATAGTTTAAGAGGGATAGAGGGATGAATAGGTGAGCACAGAGGATATTTAGAGCAGTGAAAATACTCTGTTTGATACTATAATGATAGACATACATCATTATACATTTGTCAAAGCTCATAGAATGTACAACACTAAGAACAAGCCCTAATGTAAACTATAAACTTTGGGTGATAATGCTGTAAGTTCATTAATCACAACAAATGTACCACTCTGGTGGGGAATATTGACAACGGATATGAGTATGTGTAGGCGCAAGGGATCATGAGAAATCTCTGTACCTTCCACTCAACTTTGCTGAGAACAAAAAAATGTTCTAAAAATTAAAGTCTACTTTAAAAATGTTTATACTTCGATATTTGTGAAATATATTACAGAGAACATCTCAGAACACTGAGAGCTGACTTGCTTTTACTTAACAAGTTTTACAAAGTATCTGTTTCCTGATGTTACAACAGAATTCATATGACAAAAAGAAAGGTTTATTGATCATAGACAACTCACAAATTTATTTATTATGAAGGTAAATACATTAAAAAACTTTTAATAACTTGCTATTTACATTATCATTTGTGCACAACAGAGGGAAAATCGATAGTTTTTTTATGCAACTCTTTCCCCTAACAAGGAATTATATGATATCCTTATTCTCCAGGATAACTGCAGACAGAGTTGGTCAAGATGTTCGTTTCTTTCCTCCTTCAAATACATCAATCAGCTTGCTCCTTACAGCCAGGTATAATTGCACCTTATGGCTTACAAGTCAGTTTAAACATTTTCTTTCTGAGTCTTGAGTTAGCTTTCCAACCTCATGGTGAGAATGGATCTATTAAAGCAAATTAAGAATTGATTAACTGCTTCATTCAAACAGTTCAAAATTTCTGGAGAGCTATTTGATTTTCACCATATTGAACAAAATTAGGTCTTGGAATGCCTTTTGAATCCCTTAACTATGTGTGAAAATAAGGGGGAAAAACTATCAGTATTTTTTGCTTTGTTACAGGATTCTTTTTACATGTTACTATTCAGAAGTTACATATGTTAGTAATTGCCTTCCTTATTGCTTCACAGTGAACTATTTCTAATAGCACCTGTAGAATCATCAAGATTCTATTTGAGTTATAGCTGACATGCAATAATATGTTATAAACATGAAAAAATTAGTAAAATTTTAATTAGCATTTATGATTGGAAATGCGTTTTAGTTCGGTCATGCAAACAAATAAGTGACTGTTGATTTGTGTTATATTTGGGGAAAGTACATGGAATTTAATCACTATATAACACTGCCTCAAGGGGATTAGCTGTCTATCATATTTGAGCTGGAGCAATCCACAGGTCTATTTTGATTGTTAACATATTTAGGTTATTAAAAATGAATCTATAGAAATGTTTTCATAAGTATCTTACCCTGTTATATAGTTCGTATGACGAATAAATTAAGATTTTGGGACTTACGCTAGGTATATTTAAACTTATTTTCTGACGCTATTAGTTTCAGTTTAGTATCACCAGTGACAAATGTTTATCAGTGGAGCAGGCTTTTAGTCTGTCAAAGATAACACCGGATTATCTCATGACTTTTACAGACATGCATCTGATCACCTCATAGTCTTTTGCACCTTATGCTACTTCAGAGAAATAAAAATTATGTACGTTTTTTTGTTGTCACATAAGGGAATTGTTATGTGTCTCACTTTAATATGCCTTAAGGTATTTTACATACTCCTTTTATTCTAATGCCTCTATAAATGCAGATGTTACATCTGATAACAAACTTTATCTTTGTCAGAAAATGAAGTAATATAAGAAGTTTCTCCTTTGTTCAAGAAAGGCAGTTAAAACACTTGAATATTATGTTTAATATCCTGGAAATGTAAAAAAAAAAGAAAGAGAGAGAAGAAAGAGACTTTAATATTGATGTTAATATTCATTGTAAAAAAGATCTATATTACTTGAGAAAGAACGATGGAGTGGAGCTAGATGTGCGTCTAACAAATTCTCTGTTTTACTGCACATCTTTCTTACATTACCTAATGGTCATCACTGCTGAAGTTATATTATTTACTACTGATACTATCCTCACATTACAGACATCTGAACTTTAGTTTTTCAAAACTCATTTCTTCTTTTGACTAAGACTCATTGCAAGTACCTTCCTTTTAACATTAGATCAAGCAGCCCAACTTTCTTCCACATTGTAGACCCTGGCTCCCTCCTCAGTCAAATTCTAAGAGAAGGCTGTTTGTAAAGATTTGTTGGTGGATTGATTTTCAGTAACTTAATAGTAATAACTTTGCTTTTTGTTGTACTTAGTCATTCATTTTTTTAGGGTAAATAACAAGGTAAAGAATATATAAACATCTCATGTACATGCACACATGTCTGTATGTAGGTAAATAACTATAAATGTATTTGCAGATTTTGCATTTAATATATATGTATATATAAACATATATGTGTTTATAACTTACGTGTATAGACTCTGTTTATATTATATTGTAAAAATATACAGAAAGAAAGACAAAAATATATGTGTCAAAATTTATCTGTGACTTCTGTGGTTTGGGTCTTTGTATTATTGATAAAGAAACAGATTAATTTACTTTAATGTCACATAAATTTAATTATTGATATTGGATATTAATTAATTGGTTACTTAAACACCTAGTAACTTTTAATTTTTTTCAAAATGGATGAAAAAGCAACATGTAAGCTATTTAGGAAGGAACAGTACTCATTAAATTAAAATATTTTAAAGAAATGCTTTTATGGTTTTGTTTTTATTAGGTCCTACAATTTTTATCTTAAATGCTGTGTAGTTACCAAAACCTGAATCCAAATGAATTTTTAAATGGTGTTTTTATTCAAAGAAAAAGATAAGTTTTTGCTGAGATTGAATAAATCTCCTTTGAAACGAGTGCTAACGTAAGCTTATCTCTATAAACAAGTTTGAAATGCATTCATAGGTATAAAGGAAGACGGCATTCAGAATCACCAGTTCCTCCTCATGCTGAGAAACAAATGGTATTTTTTAGTTATTGAGAATTTGAGACTAGACTCGGGTCTGTTCCAGTGCAAGATTGCACAATGAAATTTCACGTTTGATTAGTCCAAATGTAGCCGACTTCTTTTGCCTGCCCTGTGGTGTTTTCCATCCCTGCCATCTGTGCTGGGATTATTTACATTAAATTAGAACACTTAAGTTTATTCCCTGCTTGTAAACTGGCTCAGACTTCACTTCATATGTTGTCACCATCAATAGATTTCTACTGAGATCTGCTTCCACTAATATCACCTGTGAAAATGTTAGTCGTGTGCTCTCCTGAATCACTGGGGATTTTTTCCCTTTTCATGTCCCTTTAGCTCTCTTTATTTTTTGAATGTTTTGCATTTTAGGTTGGTTTTTCCCCATAATGCCCCTTTTGTGGATGGATACTTCTTGTCTGCTCATCCTAAAAACACCCTCATGGTTGTGGTTGTTCTAGAACAACAATTTCTATCATTACATTTCTGCTCACAGAAGTGAAAAAAAGTGTTATTTTTAAAACTGAAGATCAACTAACCCCACACTCTCAGCCTCCAAAAAATATTGCAAAGCTTTTAAATCTACTTGTTAAATTCACAGAAAATTAAAATAAGAGCAAAAATTAGGAAGGTAGTACAATAGGAAAACTGACAGCAGCAAGAAAAAGAAGCTTACAAAAACCTGATATAAAAAGTTATATAGAGGGTGGTATATTATAGAATAGATCCAAGTTGTATCAAAATGCTGTCATTTGATATTGGGAAAAATAGTCAAATGATACTCAGAAGGTCTAGAGTTCACCATTCAATTAATGCAAAACAGTTGATTTCTTAATATATAAACTGTCAAAATTGGTATAGGCTTTCCACTCACACACAAAGAAGAATAAAATGTACCAGAGTTAAAATTCTTTTAGAAGAGTTTATGCTCAGTGATGTTTATCTTTGACTTTGAAGGAAATCATTTGATCAAAACTGACACATTTTCCAAAGAGTACAAGTACTCTGTTTACTGGATATAGTTGGTACAATATTGCCATGAACTTGTTCACATTTGCTAGTTTTTTCACGAATTTTGGTAAATGTTATTCTCCAGTCTTTGAAACCATGGTTACATTTTATTTATCTCTACACGTTCTAATGCAAGAGCTTCCCTTGTAAATACTTTGAGTCTGGTACATGTTACCACACAAATTCCTAGTAATTTTCTAAAGCTGAAAAAGGTTAGTGTATGTATTTTGACAGTGGTTGAAAGGAGAAATGAAAGTGGGAACGATCATTAAGGAACTTTCTTTTAACAGTTATCATCTTGAAAGGATTGAAAACCAAGGGAATAAAATATTCGAAAGAGTTCACACCACTCATTTGTGAATTAAACTAGTATAAATATAAGGTCATATGGTTATCCCTGTATTAATGTTTTTGTCTGTGGTGATTCATTTTCTTCACACTGTCTAAGAAAAATAAATGTGCCTGATATTAGCAATTTTAAATTCTATGTACATCATTCTATATATATATATAAAAGTCAATATAGATTCATCAAGTGCCTGCACTACACCAGCAACGTTTACTGTGCAATATCTACATTAACATTGTGGGGAGATAATCATTGAAAATTGAAAACATGCAATCTTATTTCTGGTTTCATGACACTCATTATTTTTCCAACATCTGATTTACTAGAGTATATGCATAAACTATGCAGACCAAATGACAAATTGGAGTAAGGAAAACACTATCAGAATTATATAGTATCTAGAAAATTATTTTACATGAATGATACTTACTGAAAATTTCTCTAATTTAGAAAAAAATGTCACTAACGTGAAGCTTATATTTCTAGAACACTGAGGACACTAAATTCTTTTACAGAGTAGAACAAGGCTATTCTTTTCACTCGACATCTTACAACTTTTATTTTTCTAAGCATTATACTATTTCCATGTTAAAACATTACAATAATTTCAAAGTAACTGCTAAGAAAAAGAGCACCATTTCTTATATTGCTCATGTAGGGAAAGTCTGCCCCAAATGAAAACAGAAAACCAATAGTGTCAAGCGCTGCAATTTTTGTGAATTATTTCTTTATTTTATTAAATACACATGGTAAAGAATAAGCTTATTTTTTTCTGTCAGTAAATAGGCAATTTGAAGAAATGGAACTTTAGTAGTAGCATAAGATATGAAATTTCTTCTTTTTTTACTTCAAAACATAGGTATACTTTTATTTTGTAATTAATTTAATCAAAGATTTTTGCATTTTATTTCTTCAATATGCCAGTTGCTCTGTTAGCTATCAGAAAAGAACGGTCAACAAAAGAGATATGGTCACCAAATATAATTCCTAATCAAGAGACTTCTTGTTGAAATACCTTAAAATTCATAAATGGTTTTGCTTCTGTTATGAAGGTATAGACCAGGGGCTATTAGTAAATGGAAATAAAATTATGAATCTAATATTTCACTTCAAGCTTCATAAAACAACTAGCAGGACACCTTTGATAATAGCTTGAGTTTGAGTATTATCAATTAAAACAAATCATTAAGTTGTGTTTCAGTGCTCCAAATAAACCATACATAAATTTGTTAATTCCTCTTTCCTACTGCCTTTGAGATATTATAGTGAAGGACTTCTTACCTGCTCTTCTAAATGAATGTCCTAATGTATCAAGGTAGTAGCCAACAATGAAAGTGGTTTTGGTCACTGAAGTGTCTTGGAAAAACAGTCTACCAGCACCTAAGCTTTTATTCACAACAAAATCTGCGAAGAGAAATGACCTTGCTGCATATTTATAGTTTTCAAAGAAAATTTCAGAGAACTAGTTTCATTTTTATCCAAAGAGATTGGACTAGCCAAATAAGATGAATGAAGTCTTGACTAAATGATTTTGGCAGTGAATAAATCAAAGTTTAAAAATTGCTGTTAAGTGATTTTTTTTGCTGCTAAAATGCCTCTAAGATTTTACACAAGAAGGGTAAGCTGCTATTCAGCATCCTGTAGTTCAACAAGCTATTAAATGTGAAGATGCCTCTAGGGTTTGGGAGAAACAAAATCAATGAAACAATAAAATGATCAGAGTCCTTACATACAGGGGTCTTATGACCATATATACATATATGTATAGGCCTTACATATATATGCTTGACTTGTGCACATATATATATTTATCCTATATATATATAATTAAAATGTTCACTAAATTTCACACTACATGTAACAGTAAATACATATGGTAGTCTTAAGTTCTATAAAATAGTCACAAAGAAGTATGTATTGATAAAAATCCTTGCTTTATCCAATTTTTGATATGAAAATAGAATAAAACAAACAAACAAAAAAAAACAGCTGCAACAACAGCAAAAACTGTGAAGAATTTTCTCAGAATCCTAGACATTTTCTGGGACTACATTTTTTTTTTCTCTCTGTAATGAAATTGTCCTATCAATATGTCAAACAGTTCTTCAGTCATTTAAACTGTTGAATTCTGCTCGGTGAAATGCACTCAAGACATGAATATTTGTTACTGTTCTTCTATCCAGAACTCAGACTTCCACATGAGACAATCTACTTTCACTTGTATTTGGTAATTTGAGATAAAGCAACCTCTGGCTACCATTTTTCAGAGCCATTAATTTTTCAGTAATTTTTTGGTCTCTATTAAATTTTTTTTTGGTTTGCTTATTTACTTATTTGTTTATTTTTATTGAAGTACAGCCAGTTTACAATGTGTTCATTTCTTTTGTACAGCATAATGTTTTAGCCATACATATACATATATTCCTTTTCATATTCTTTTTCATTATAGGTTATTACAAGATATTAAATGTAGGTTCCTGTGCTATACAGTAAAAACTTGTTGTTTATTTATTTTATAGATAGTAGTTAGTATCTGCAAATCTCAAACTCCCAATTTTTCCCTTCCTGACTCTTTTCCCCCATGGTAACCATAAGTTTGTTTTCTATCTGTAAGTCTGTTTCTGTTTTGTAAATAGTTCCTTTTTGTCTTCTTTTTTCAGATTCTACATATAAATGATATCATATGGTATTTTTCTTTCTCTTTCTGGCTCACTTCACTTAGAATGGCAATCTCCAGGTCCATCCATATTGCTGCAAATGTCATTATTTTATTATTTTTTATGGATGAGTAATATTCCATTGTTTAAATATACCACAACTTCTTTATCCAGTCATCTGTTGACAGACATTTAGGCTCTTTCCATGGCTTGGCTATTGTAAATAGCACTGCTATGAACATTGGGGTGCATGTATATTTTTAAATTAGAGTTCCCTCTGGATATATGTTCAAGGGTGGGATGCTATAAACTTCCTAGAAGAAAACATAGGCAAAAAGTTTTCTGACATAAATCTTAGCAATGTTCTCCTAGTGCAGTCTACCCTAAGCAATAGAAATAAAAGAAAAAATAAACAAATTGGGCCTAATTCAACTTGTAAGCATTTGCACAGCAAAGGAAACCATAAATAAAACAAAGACAGCCTACGAAATGGGAGAAAACATTTGTAAATGATGTGGCTGACAAGGGCTTAATTTCCAGAATACTGAAACAGCTCATTTAATTTAACAACAAAAACAAAAGCAAAATATAAAAATGGGCAGAAGACCTAAACAAGGAATTCTCCAATGAAGACATACAAATAGCCAATAGGTGCATTTAAAAAAAGCTCAATATCTCTAACTATCAGAGAAATGCAAATGAGGGTATCACATCACACCAGTCAGAATGGACATTTTTCAAAAGTTCATGAACAATAAATGCTGGAGAGGGTGTGGAGAAAAGGGAACCCTCCTACACTGTTGGTGGGAATGTAGTTTGGTGGAGCTATTATGGAAAACAGTATGGAGATTCTTCATAAACTTAAAATAGACTTACCATATGATTCATTAACTTTTTGATATTTATCCTGCTTGAAATATTCTCTCAGTTCATTATTTTTTCAGAGAACTCCTTTTGATCCCAGCCTTCAATGCTTTCAAATATAAACTAATCAAATTCTCAAGAGTGTTTGCACTTTGCAAGAGCAGTGGCTAGAGTTAGATCTGGATTGATATCAATTTTCTTTTAATCTGACACAAGAAACTTAAGCACTTTGCTCTTCTTTAATTTAGAAGATTTATGCTTGACCTTCTGAAGAACACTAACAGAGCTTGAACTAATATGATCCATGCATGTGCCATTGATATTGGATTATGACTTGTAGAAAAGAATCTCATCTACCATGTTTAACATAGTAACAACCATGTTTTAACTTATTGCTGTTGTAAGTGTCACTGGGGCTATAAAAGACAAAAACTGTGATACATAAATCCAATGACAATTTTGCTTTGTTAAAAAAAAAAGAGATCTGTAAAGACTGCTGGTTACCTTTCTTTACTTATTGGGTGTCTGAAACATCTGAATCTAATAGGCACCAGCCTTATTGTCTAGGCATTTATATAGAGTTGTCTGTGTAGAAGTTATTTAACTCAAAAAATTATGAATAACAAAGGATAAACTTTATGAAAATAAATGGATGCATAAAATATATTCAGGATTATAAGAAATTCCTCAAAATGACCAAAAATGATATGTACTGGTTTGTAAGTCTACTTTTCCTTATTAAGAAAACAGTGAGAAAGCTCAACCTGTTAGACTAAGGGAGTCTTTATCAAAATAGTTTCAACATTAAATAAACATGTGAAATTCTTGGTAAAATATACATTGAAAATTATAGTCATTTTAGTATATTTTCCCCAAAATGCATATGTGAATTATTATCCTTAAGGAGTTATGGTATAGAGTATATCCCTGATACCTATCCAATCTCAGGGGAAAGGCATCAATAAATTCAGCCTGAAAAATGAAATTAGATGTATACATAATTATATATATATGTAATTTCATTTGTTCTTAGTTGGATTTTGTGGCCAAGAGGGGACATGACGTATTAGCTATGAGACTTAAATACAGAAATAAAGGACTACTTATTTGGGAATTACATAATGTGCTCTAAATTTCGTCTTTGAAATAAGAAAATTAGTCATACACATTTTACCATCTCTTGGTGCCTGGAGTTTTTCAATGCATCAGTTTAAACCTGACACTTATACATGTGAAAAGGTGTTTGCAAGTGTTAGAAACAGATTCTTCTTGAAACAACAAATGTTCTCATTTACAAAATGGTATCACGAAATAATCCCAGGTGGCAACATTTACAGTTCCTACTGCTTAATTATGTTTTATTTTTAACGTGTAGATCTACAAAATATTTATAGACCATTGAAAAATAATGAATTCAAGTACATGTAACTCTTACTACACTTTCTTCTTACTATATTCTTTATAGCTTAGGGAAAAGTGATTGTTCATAGTAGCCTTGTGATACTTTGTATTTCTATGTTATCAGTTGTAAGGTCTCCCCTTCATTTCTGATTTATTTATTTCAGTCTTCTATTTTCCTGAGTTAGTCTAGCTAAAGTTTTACCAATTTTGCTTAAAAACACCCCAGTTCTTATTTTTGTTAAACTATTCTATTGTCTTTTTAGTCTGTATTCTATTTTATTTCTGCTCTGACCTTTGTTATTTCCTTCTTTCTGGTAACTTTAGGCTTAGTGTATTCTTTTATTTCTGGTCCCTTGAGTTGTAAAATGAGGTTGTTTATTTGAGATTTTTTTTTCTTAATATAGGTATTTATCACTGTAAACGTCCCTCTTAGTGCTGCTTTTGCAGCATCCAATAAGTGTTGGGTGTTGAGTTTCCATTTTTGTTATTTTCAAGTTATTTTTTAATTTCACTTTTGACTTCTTTGATCCATTGGTTGTTCAGTAGTGTGTTGTTTAATTGCATATATTTGTGAATTTTTCAGTTGTCCTCCTGTCATTGATTCTTAATCATACCTTTATAGTCTAAACAAATATTAGATATGATTTCAATCTTAAGATTTGTTAAGATTTGTTTGGTGACCTAACATATGATCTACCCTGTAGAGTATTCCATGTAATGAACTGAAGGTAGTTTTTAATTTTTATGCAGCTAACAATGCATATGTTCTATCTAAGAACTAAAACATTTTATATAGTGTAGAAACACATTACAGCAAATTGGACTGATCTATTTACATAAATACATGCATACAAACACACAAAAACATTATGATGGTAGCTAAGATGCCATGATGGCATGATAGGGAGAAGGTAAATTAGATTAAGAGGTCAGTGAAACTCTAACAAAGGAAGCCATACTGGAAATAAAAATTTTTAAATGTAACACAGCAATTTATGAGACGAGTCCAGGGAAGAGATATTTATCAGAATATACAATACAAAGGCATGGAGGCTAGAAATAGCTTGTTGTGTTATAAGCTATTAAGACTGAGACACAAAGGTAGGGGATGTTTTCAGGTGAGACTGTAATCAACCAGTGACTGAAAGCTATGTATGTACTGCACCATTGTTTTTAAAACACTATATCTGGATGAAAATAAGTATAGCATTTTTGAGTTGCAGAGCCAGAAATTCTATCTTTTTGATGAATTTAAATACATTTCTCCATATTTAAAACTAAATTTTACCTTTTCATCAAAAATTTTTCCATACTTTATACATCATATATTTAAGGAATGATACCTAAGTAAATAAAAGTAACTGTTCTCAAAACGTCAACATATTTTAATTTTAGTGTTTTTTAAGGTGATTTAAGACAGGGATAAAATATTGCTAATTTCAAGTATAAAAATAGTTTTTCTTACTTTCCTTATCCTTTTTACTTCTGTCAAAAATTAAAAGTATTCTTTTACCAGGAAAATATTTGCATTTTCACTTTATATTTTCAGTAGTTACTCTCAAATTACAGTATTGTCTTACTTTTAAGAAAAAATCATTATGCCAAAATATTATTCCTGAAAGCAGCATTATTCACTTATTCTATGCTAATATAATAAGATATTTCAGACTCATATTTTATCTACCTACTTTTCTTAACCTGCTGTATACAGAGGAAAAAGTATGTAGTTATATTTCCTACAAAGTTACATATCAAAGAGAACACTCACTATATAGTATTCATTTCTAAAACAAGCTTTTTCTTATTTATTTAAACTAAGATCAACAACATTTGCATTTGTAAATGGAGATGCAGCAATAGACAGAAGAGAAATTCTAAGCAATGTTGAGATCAAAGGTACATTTATGGTTGAATAAGGTGGAAATAAGAAAAGTCATGGCCCTGAAAGGACACACTGCTGACCTGTTAATTTATATGAGAGGTACCATCTCTCAAGATGATGGCAGGCCTTGGAATGAATATGAAGATGATAACCTCCAGGTGTTAAAATCTTCTATTTACTAAGAATAGTTTCAGGATTGAAAAGGCTGTATACAAAATTATATCGATGGAAACTGTATCATTCTAATAAAAAGTTTTCACTCAAAACAGCTTAAACTATTAGGTAAATAATGAAAACAAATTTATATCTTATCAAGTAGAATTCCCTCTGAAATTACTTGTGTGGTTAAAACAAGTTTAATGTCTTAGGTTGTGAACATAGACTGAAGAAGTGTGGGATTGATAGTACAGCAAAGTGCTGAGCAGAATACTAGAACAATCTGGAGGAAAGTACTTTAATATTGGGTCATAAATTATTTCCACAAATAACTGTCAAAGGAAAGTGATCAAAACTCATAGTTGAAAAATGAAACAAAATATTCAAATACAGATAAATCTACCGTGAACAAGAAGTACATATAAAGTGGATACCTGAAACAGACTAGCAAAGATCAGAATTACTAGACACTGATTATAAAAAAATGTGCTTATTCTACTATATTTGTAAAAACAAGCGACAAAACAGGAAATGTCTGACAAAAAATAGAACAATATAAATTTCCAACAGATTTAACAAATAATCAGCAATGTTCAAGGAATGTCAAGCTGGATGAATAAAAAAATACAGTACAGGATAAAGTTCAGATATAACAAGGGATAAATGCAGATATCAGTAACAAGAAAAAATCTTAAGCACAAGGGGAAAAAGGCAAATAAAATTAAAATAGTATCATGTCGTTTGCATGATCTCATTGAATCAAAAAGGTAAGCAACAAAAATAAGAGGAGCACAATAAAGTAAACAGTATGTTGAGAGAATTTAATGGGCAACTTAAAGTTCTAAAGCAAGTAAGATTCACAAGACATTTTAAGGCAAACTGCGATAGAAAGTCTTTTCATCAGCACAATTTCAATGAAGTAATTTTAAGGGTTAAGCTTCAGGCAGAGCAAAAAAGTTCTGGTATAGAGGGCCTAAGACCCAAGAAGAATTTTGCCTTGAAAAAAGTAGCACATACAAGGAACAAGTGAAGTTCTAATATTCTAGAATTTTCTGGAGTGTAGATAAAGATATCAATTAATTTTAGGTCATGACATGATATAGTGATAATGATAAATTATATGTCATAATGCCTACATTAATCATTTAAAAAGAAGATTAAGAATGTATAACTTCCAAAAAAGAAAGGAATAGATGAAATATTTTTAATTAGGGGGACTAAAAAACAAAACAAATGAACAAACACAGCTAAGCAGAAACAGAATCATACATAGAACATTCAGGTGGTACCAGAGGAAGAGAGATATGGGGATGAGCAAAATCGTTGAGAGACTGTAAGAGGTACAAAGTTCCAGCTACAAAATAAATGTACAGGTTGAGAAGTATACCCAATAATAATATAATGTCCTTGTACTGATGACAGATGGTAAGTAGACTTATTGTGGTAATCATTTTGTAAAGTATAGAAATATCAAATCACTATGGAATATGTACCAGGAACTAACATAGTGTTATAGGTAAATTACATTTTAACAAATAAACAAATTTAAAGAAAAAGAGATTAGATTTGTGATTACCAGAGGTGGGGGGTGAGGGGGAGTGAGAATTGGATGAAGGCGGTCAAAATGTACAAAATTCCAGTTATAAGAGAAATAAGTACTAGGGATTTAATGTACAGCATGATAAATGTAATTAGCACTTTTTGTTGCATATAATAGTAGTCAGAAGAGTAAATCCTAAGCATTCTCAGCACAAGGAAAAGTTATTATTGTCTTTGTCTTTTATTGTGTATCTATATGAGATGATAGATGTTCACTAAAATTTTTGTGGTAATGATTTCATGATATATATACGTCAAATTGTAATGCTATACAACTTTAACTTATATAGCATTCTATGTCAGTTATATCTCAATAAACTGAAGGAAAGAAAAGAAAAACATTAAGAAGGAAAGAAAAACTGAATGTAGAGAAATTCAAAATTTCAAAATAAAAAGGCAGATAAAATACCCATATACACATAAACACACACTACATTATGTATTAACTTATTTTGCATTTATTTGTAAATGTTACTTACACACATATATCATATATTTGAAAATGTCCTAGATGAAAAATTGTCAGAATTGTTTAAAGTGTTATACTAGATCATGCTAAACACTGTGAACTTGAGGCAATATAAATAAAAATAAATTCACATAGGCAAAATACAGTGTATCTTCTTGGAAAAAAAGAAAAAAAATAAATTATCCATAAAAAGAAAAAAATTCATCAATGAACGGTAGTTAATTTGATACCTGAGTTTTCAACAGAAACACAAAAAATTAGAAAAAAGGGTACTCCAGCTTAGTGGAAAGTAAAATATGTTCTCATTGAAATTTCAAATCCAATAAAAATAAAAATATCCTAGCAGAAACAAAAGTAAATTAAAAATAATTTTAGAACAATCAGAACTAAAAGAACTCATTAACAGAAGGCAAACATAAAGCGAAGAATCTCATTTTGTTCTAAAAAATACTTTATATTCTCTCAAATTATCTCCTAAAGCTTTAATTTATGTGGCTATAATTATTAATATTTGTTAATATTTGTCATAAATTAAAACTGAAAAATAAAATACTTTTAAAATGAAACAAATTAATAAATATGTTATATGCTAATATGTTATGCTACATTTTTATTAAAAAGAAGACTGTGTGTGAAAACAAAAACAATTATTGAGAAGACTTGCATCATTTTACATTTTGGAAATGCCTGGTTTCATAGGCAACAGCTGGAATCTCATATCTGCTACTTCATTCAACCTCTTGTATGTTATGTTGACTGAAGCAGATGAAAATCATCCACGCATAGGTAGTTGAGAAAGAGAAAAGTATTTTAATAGTGTTTTCAGACAACTATGGATATTCTTCTTTGACAAACAACAGAAGTTGACAAGTGATAGTTTCTTACAAGATATTTAAGATGCAGAATCTGAGTGCATTCATGGAATTTTCATAATCAAATTTTTAAGTCCTTGCTCTACCTTTTACACTGAACAGATTGTTTATCTCTGCAAGATTTTGTCACATCAAGAACTGATCATTAGAAAATATTGGTTCATAGAATTAGTATTCTAAATATTGACATATAATTTTATAATGTAGGATATTATTTATATTAAAGCATGAAAGTCAAATAAATTTTAAAAAATTAAAAATTAATATATTTTGCTGTAAAACATTTAATAACAAAATAAAAATGTATAAGAAAAACATAAATAGAAGATAAAACACATTAATGTGACAACTTGACAAGCAAAATAAAAATAAGTGATATATTAAAAGAAGTTAACTGGCTACTTTATTATATGTAACAATTCTTGAGTCAATAAGAAGAAATATGTGCAAATGCTATATATACACAGCCAGTTCGCAAGAGAATTATAATCAGACCACAAATCTCTAATGCAATATTCACCCTAATTAGCAATGAAAAAATATACAAACAAATCAAAGAAGCACTATTTTTCATAATTCAAACAAAAATAATAGCAAATATTAAAATTGCCATGAAGCAATTCAATTAAATACTAAATTCAACATTCATATTATAGGATTTTTAACAAAAAAGGAGACATTTAATTAAGATAGAAGGCAAAATTGGATGAAAAGTGATTTCTTACCTATATTTAAAAATACGTAGAATAATAGAAGGCTGTTTGTACTTGTTGGAATTGTACCTGCTTCTTATTTCTTCATCTTTTTATTTCATTTTACTTTCAAATTTTCCTATGATAATCAATTATTATTTTAATCATGAGGCAAGAATAGTGGCTTTATAGAGAAGGTTAACATCTAATGGGTGAATATGACTTTATTACATATTAAAGTCAAACGGTGAGGTCATAATAGAAGAGTTTTTCTGTAATATTTGACTTTTTTACCAATACTTTGTATAGCAAATATTTTCTTTGGAATTTCGTATGCATTGCTTTACTTCTCCATACCATTCTGCAGTAGCATGACAGCTGTTAAAATTTGATTAATCATTGATCATCTCTCCATAAAATATGAACAGGTGTGAATCTATGAATTGAAACTGTTAGTGAATCGCTCATGCTTTGTAAAAGGAGAAACATACTCAAGAAACCTTTTTTGTGATTTTTAACTTACGACATTTACATTTTGGCAGTTTGAAATATCCGCAGTAAAGTCAATGCTTTTCTTTATTTCCTTGTAATCAACATATAAAGAATGATACATTTAAATAAACATGTTATTTGTTATTTGGTTCACCTAGATTAGTGTATTTTTGGATACATTTTTATAACAGTATTATGGAACATAAAGTGCTTCTTAAAGTTGTGGTAATATTATGAAAAGCATAAATATACTTGGGAGAAATTTGACCTTACCATGGCAATCAGCCCCACTTAGTCATTTTATTCTACTAATACTGATCATGTTTTCTCAATCTTATTTTATTATATACCCCTTTCAGTTATGAGAAATAATTAAAAGAAACATTCATAACATAATCTCACCCTATTCAGATGTAGCATTAGAGATGCTACTCAGATGTCCACATGTTGATGCTGTCGTACAAGTGTACTCTGGCTGATCTCCTGTCTGCTTTTTTATGTTACTCACACCGGAGCATTCGAGGCTGAGTACAACTGTTGATTTGTCTCTCTCTCCTTCCGTTTCTGTTAGTTTTTGCTCTGTATAAGGTGCATGTGCATTTAGTACTGTTGTGTCTTGTTGAATTGATCTACTTTTCTGTATTTTCTACCTTTGTTCCTAAAGATGTTCCTTTTAGTATTAAGAAGTATATTTTGTGTTATTATTGCTGATACATCATTGTTTTGATAAAATTTTTCATGAAGTATATTTTTCATCTTTTCATTTTTACCTATTTCATTTTACCTATCATTTTCTTTGTTTTGTTTTGTTTCTTGTTTTTTTCCATTTTTTAATTGAAGTATAGTTGGTTTACAATGATTCAGTTGTACAGCAAAGTGATTCAGTTATGCATAAGTATATAAATATATTCTTTTTCAGATTCTTTTCCAATATAGGTTATTATAAGATATTGAATATAGTTCCCTGTGCTATACAGTAGGACATTGTTGTTTATCTATTTTATATGTGTTAATCTCAAATTTCTAATTTATCCTTCCCCCTCTCCCCTTTTGGTAACCATAAGTTTGTTTTCTATGTTTGTGAGACTATTTCTGTTTGTAAATAAGTTCATTTGCATTTTTTTTAGATTCCACATAGAAATGATATTTGTCTTTTACTGTCTTACTTCACTTAGTATAATAATCCTTAGGTCATCCATGTTGCTGCAAATGGCATCATGTCATTCCTTTTTATGGCTGACTAATATTCCATTATATATATATATAATATCATAATATATTCATATATATATGAACATTATATATATATATAATAATTCATATATATCTCACATCTTCTTTATTCATTCTTCTGCCAATGAGGATTTAGGTTGTTTCCATGTCTTAGCTATTATAAATAGTGCTGCTATGAACATTGGGGTGCATGTATCTTTTCAAATTTTAGTTTTCTTCGGATATATGCCCAGAAGTGGGATTGCTGGATCATATGATAAGTCTATTTTCAGTTTTTTAAGGAACTCCATACTATTCTCCATAATGGCTGTGCCAATATGTACCCTCAGTGTAGGAGGGTTCCTTTTTCTCCACACCCACTCCAGCATTTATTATTTGTAGACTTTTTGATGATGCATTCTGACTGGTGTGAGGTGATATCTCACTGTAGTTTTGATTTGCTTTTCTCTAATAATTAGTGATGCTCAGCATCTTTTCACATGCCTCTTGGTCATCTATATATCTTTGAAGAAATCTCTATTTAGATCTTCTGCCCATTTTTGATTGGATTGTCTGGGTTTTTTTTATATTGAGCTGTATGAGCTGTTTGTATATTTTGGAAATTAATCCCTAGTCACTAACATTATCTGCAAATATTTTCTCCCATTCTGTAAGTTGTCTTTTCATTTTGTTTATAGTTTTCTTTGCTGTACAAAACCTTTAAGTTTAATTAGGTCCCATTTGTTTATTTTTGTTTTTATTTCCATTACTAGGAAATAGATCAAAAAAAAATATTGCTGTCATTATGTCAAAGAGTGTTCTGCCTATGTTTTCCTCTGGGATTTTTATAGGATCCAATCTTACATTTAATTTTTAATCCATTTTGAGTCTATTTTTCTATATAGTGTTAGAGAATATTCTAATTGTATTATTTTACATGTAGCTGTCCAATTTCTCTAGCATCACTTATTGAAGAGATTGTCTTTCTCCATTGTATATTCTTGCCTCCTTTGTTGTGATTTAACTGACCATAAGTGCACGGATTTATTTCTGGGCTTACCATTCTTTTCCAGTGACCTATATGTCTGTTTTTGTGCATACTGTTTTGATGATTGTAGCTTTGAGCTTTGTAGTATACTCTTAAGTCATTTTCTTTATTTTTAAGGTGGATTCTAATAGACAACAAATTCTTGGGTCTTTATTTTTTATCCAATTTGACAATCTCTGTTTTTAATTGATATGTTCATGCTATTTATATTTAATCTAATATTGATATGGTTGGATTCATGTATTCGATTTTATTATCTTCCTGTGTATTTCCTTTGTTTTTTCCTTTATTCCACTTTCTCTTCTTTCTTGCACTATTCTATATTCTTAATTGGTGAATTTTTGTCCATATCTATATTTTATATGTATTCATCTAACATTTTCCTTCCTTCCTTTCTTCCTCCCTTTGTTCCTTCATTCCTGCTTTTCTCCCTCTTTGTTTCTTTCTTTCTTTCTTTTTTTAGTGGCTCCTTTAAGGATATCAATACTACATACCTAAATTTTTACAATCTAGTAAATATTAATGTTTACAACTTAAATAAAATGTGGAAGCCTTTCATACCTATAGGTCCCTTTACTTCAAAAATATTTTTGTAATTTTGCTTTAAATGGTAATATATATTTTAAATAACTTGAGAGGACAAAAATAGTCTTTTGTGTTACCCAAATATTTACTTTTTTTTGCTTTCCTATTCTTTCATTCCTGTAGTTTCAAATGGCACTTTGGTATTATGTCTCTTCAGCTTGTAGAATGTTTTAAAGCACTTTATTAGTGAAGTTCTGCTGTCAATATTTTTCTTGGTTTTTCATCATCAAGAATTTTACCTTCCTTTCTGATACCAAATTCTGTATATAGAATTCAGAGTTGACAATTGTTTTCTTTTAGAACTTTAAAGTTGACCCTCAGTCTTCTGGCTTCCATAGTTTCTTATGAGAAATCCACAACCTTTCTAATTTTTGATACCAATGGGTAACATGTCATTTTTGTAGCTTTCTTCAAGATGTATATACACACATACACATATATACACATATATTATGTGTGTACATTATATACATATATGCAAGTATGTACACATTATATGCATGTGTATATATATATGTGTATATATATGTATGTGTGTGTGTATATATATATATATATATGTATACCTACACTGTAGATTTTTTTCTATCCCATTTTTTTCTTCATACTCTCTGAAACTCCAATGACCTTAGTGTTCTCTTTTTGACATTACTTCAATAGGCCCTTAGTCTATGTTTCTAATGATGGATTTACTTTTTCTTCATTCTTCTGATTAAATAATTTTTAATTATCTACCTTCCAGTTTACTGACTTTTTCCTCTCTAAATTTCTATCCTGCTCTTGTGTCCTTTTAGTAAATTTTTGATAAGAGACTCTACTTTCATTTCTTTAATTGACTCTGAATTTTTCTATAATTTCTGTCTTCCATTAATTTCAGGTGTATGTTTTTTACCTTATGAAAAAAATTTAATACATACTTTAAAGTCTTTGTCTGTTCTTGTCTCTGAGTTCTCTTGGTTGGGATCTGTTGTCTCTTCCTTTGAAAACTGATCATGTTTTTCTGACTCCCAGATGCATACTGTATATAATTTGTGCTTGTTAAAATCTTTGGAGAATGTTGCTCTCATTTGTTTTGTTTTGTACGTTTTGATCACATGTCCTATCTCATTTTCTCTAGAGCTTCAAATGTCAGTTTTACTTTTCAAGACTTTGCAGTGATTCTCTGAATTTGTTCTATGAATGTGTCCTGCAGGTATTAGTCTGAGGGTTATGTTATATTATAATTTATTCCTCAAAGCTTTTGTGATACTGTTTTGAACTGGCCTGTGAATGTGCAGCTCAGGAGTGAGACAGTAACTTTTACAGTTTCACAGATAGAATTGTGGAATTCCCTTCTCCAGTTCTCTTCTTTTCTATTCTCTCCTGCTGATGGGGACCCTTTTTCCAGGTTACTCTAGCCAGAAAACAAATAGGCTTTACCTTGGTATGTTAGTGATTACTACACAGCTGCTTATAGTTCTACAATTGGAGGTCACGTTGGGTGAAAGTCATAAGAAAAAAGCAAGGAAAAAAAGAGTAACGCACTCCCCCACACACACTGAGTCTTCAAGATTTTACTCTTCTTCAAAATCCACTCTTTTTTGAATATTTTCAGAATCCTCAGGTATACTTTTGCATTTTGTCCAATGACTTTTAGTTGTTTTTAGCAAGTAAACCAGGTTAAACTGGGATTCCTCCACCTTTAGAGGGACAAAAAAATGACTTTTTTAAAAAGCTGTATTTTATATTAAAAAATAAAAGTCATTATTTGTGGTAATCCTTATAAATTATACTTACACTCTTGCTTTTTTCTAGGGTTAAATTCCAAAAATATAGGCTATCCTCAATATCCATTCACTTTGTCTTAAAACAATATATGTCACTGGTACCCTCAAAGTCTGATTTGCACTTGCTTTTGTTCAAAAGGCCCAGTGATTTCTTTTTTTTTGAAGAATTTTAGTTTTTGGAAGCTTCCTACACTCTCAGCAACATTTATCATTATGGATTATCCTGTCATTCTTAAACCATTTTCTCATGTGTCAAAAACTTCCCTTTTTTGATTCTGCCCTCGCTTCTATAAATTGTCAGCTATCGTGCAAAACTAGATGTATTCCTATATAATCAGAAAAATAGATGAGATTTTCTGTGTCATCTTTTAGAATGTGTGGTTAGAAGCCTGTCACATATTGAATATGGAAACTGCTATTTTATTTTCTCTCTTTTCTGTGTTAAAAAGACATGCTAGCCTTAATACTTCTCTGTATTTTAAAGGTTTGGACACTTTAATGGTTTGTTAGATACCCAGTGGTTGGTCAACGTTTCCCTTAAGGAGTGACAGTAAGTATTAAGTACAACATATTACAACCACTGCACGATGGATTTACTTCCTCTCTTGTTATTGAATATATTTTAATGAAAGACATATTTAAAATATCAAGTTGGTGCCACAGACTAAGCTCATAGTCAGTTGAGACTTCTTGGTCATAATTTATTTTCTTTGACTTGTAAAGCTCCCTTCCCCCACTCTGTACTGATTAAATTTATGTTTAAAACTGAATATTATACTTACTATAATCTTTTCCCAATGTCCTTGCATAAGGATGGCTTATTTTCCCCTAATATTTTATGTTAGGTTTTTATGATATCTATGAATTTAATCTTCTATCTTATTATATGTTTTGGGGATATTATGTCATATACATATTTGATAAACATGTCTTTTAAATTTTCTCATGAACACAAGTCAGAATGACTTACAGATACAGATACAGTCTCAGATACAGAGTCACTTCTTAGGTTACACTGGCCCATTAATCAACACTTTGTGAGCACAGCTGTGTTCAGTTAGCGATGGATCTTTCTCCTTAAACATATTTTAGTTTGATGTCATGTATGTACATATATATATACATATACATATATATATATGTGTATGTGTATGTGTGTGTGTGTGTGTATATACAACTTTAATTTCCATTTCTTTGCCATCTGTTTTAAGATTTGTTGTAAGGGTTTATCCTTCTTCCCACATACAGTCTGGTAAAGCTACCATTTTTGAAACTAAGAAACCTCTTTGGTGGACCAGATGCATAAACTACTTGACAGATGTTGTGTGTCTGCTTTAGCTTCCCAATCACTCTCTTGGATTTACTGCTTTTGTGTGTGTGTGTGTGCTAGGAGTGCTCGGTTTTAGTAATGATGCCAATAATTTCAGATGCAGTGACCTTGGCATGAGGTAACTTTCCCAAAATTGTGAAACAGCAGCTGTGTGAAATGTATTATTTATCTTTTACACACAATGTGTTTCCTTTCTTCAACTTTTTTTCCCTTACAAATATAATTCAGTATTCTGTTCCCTTGAAGCCATGCATACAGGAGAGTACATAAGTGCTCATCATAATGAGGGATATTTAACTCATCAGGAATATAACTGCAAGTATTTGCTTTGGAGAAATCTTTGAACATTCACTGTATAATAGGCAGAATAATCATAAAAGGCCCATCATTGTATGTTCCTTGCATCCATTTATATTGCTTTAGGGAATAGACAGCCAGCCATAAAACATGTTTTATTTAAGACTCAACCAGCTTTCGTACTGGAAGAATCACAAGCATTAATACATACCGTTACAAAACATTCACAGAATCATCACTAAAAATAACCTTCTTAAGGAAAAATGTATATTTCACATGTTTATAAACACTCAGAAATGAGAAAAGTAAGACAGACTCCTTGGGCAGTTTACTCTATTTATATTAAAGTAATTGTTGATAGGTTTGTCCTTATTGCCATTTTGCTCATTGTTCTTGGGTTGTTGACAGTTTTTTTTTTTATTTGTCCCTTTTCTGTTTTCTTCTTTTGTCCTCTTCTCCTGTGATTTGATGACTGTGATTAGTATTATGTTTGGATTCTTTTCTCTTTACTGTGTGAGTGTCTATTATAGGTTTTTGGTGTGTGGCTACCATGAAGTACTCTGACATCATATTATATACGTATTTGTTTTGTGTATGCCTTAAGCACTCTGTACTGTGAATATTGATGATTTACTACCTTTTCCTTTCAACCTATTAGCTGTGTACATGGTTGACTGACTGCCTTTACTGTATATTTCTCTTTACCAATGAGATTTTTTTTCTTTCATAATTTTCATGTTGCTAGTTGTGGCCTTCTCTTTTTAGCTTAGCTCCCTTAAGCTTTTCTTGTAAAGCTGGTTTGGTGGTGCTAAAATCTTTCAGCTTTTGCTTGTCTAAAATTTTTGATCTTTCCATCAAATCTGAATGAAAGCCTTGCCAGGTAGAGCACTTGGGGTTGTATGTTTCTTCTTTCATCACTTTAGGTATGTCATACCACTGCCTTCTGGCTTGCAGAGTTTTCACTGAAAAGTCAACTGATAGCCTTACAGCAGGTCCCTTGTATGTAAATCATTGCCTTTTCTTTGCTGATTTTAATATTCTCTCTTTATTTTTAATTTTGTCATTTCACTTACAGTGTGTCTTGGTGTGGTCCTCCTTGGGTTAATCCTGTTTGGAACTCTCTCTACTTCCTGGACCTAGATGTCTGTTTCTTTTCCAGGTTAGGGAAGTTTTCAGGTACTATGACTTCAAATGTGTTCTCTGTCCATTTCTTTCTCCCTTCTCCTTCATGGACCCCTATAATGTGAATATCAGTACCCTTGATATTGTCTCAGCATTCTCTTAAACTGTCTTCATTTCTTTAAGTTCTTTTTTGTTGTTGTTGTTCAGCTTTAGTGATTTTTCACTACTCTGTCTTTAAGTCACTGATCTGTTACTCTGTGTCATCTAATCTACTGTTGATTCCTTCTAGTGTATTTTTCACTTCAGTTGTTGTATTCTTCTTTATATTTTCTAGGTATTTGTTTAAAACTTTCAACTTTTTGCTTTGTCCAGCCAGTGTTATCCCAAGTCTTTGAGCACCTATGTGATCGTTACTTTGGGCTCTTCCTTGAGTGGATTGCCTGTCTCCACTTCACTTAGTTCTTCTTCTGGAGTGTTATATTATTTATTTGCTTAGGACCCATACCTCTGTCACCTCATTTTGCTGAATTTACTGTTTTATTTCCATGTATTTGTTAGGTTGGTTACGTTTACCAAGCTTAGAGCAGTGACCATTTGTAGGAAGATGTATTTGTCCTGGCAGCACACTGCCCTCTGTTCACCAAGCTATATGCTTATGGGTGCCCATTATTTGGGCAACACGGGGTCCTTTGTTTTGTTGGGCTGACTTCTGTGCATGACCAGTGGAGGTGTGGCCTGCACCTATTTTCAGTTGGTTGTTAGGCTTTGTCTTGTACAGAGGTTGGTGGCCACTCTTGGGTGGGGCTAGATCCAGAAGATGGTTGGCTGCAAAGCCCTGGTGGGTCCCAGGACTAATACTGGCCCAGTGATGGGTTAAGCTGGCTTCTGAGGTGGGTCTTTGCAGGTCTGTAGGTCCTGGGCCTAATGTCAGCCAGTTGGTGGGTGGGGCTGATTCCTGACATGGATGGCTGTGGGTCCAGGGTGCCCTGAATCTGGTTTTGGCCCACTGGTCAGTGCAGCTGGATTCAGGTGGCTGGCTGAGGGGTCTAATTTGTCTTGGAGCTGGTGTCAGCCTGCTGGTGAGCGGGGCTGAGGGTTTCTGGGCTGGTGTTGGGCTTCTCTTGGATGATGCCAGGGCCCATTGGCTTTTAGGGCTGGTGCTGGCCCTCGGCAGTTGTCATTCTCTTGCTTGTGTTTTGCCCCTTGGTGACATGGATCTCCAGCCATCTTATTGTGGTTTCTTTTTTATATCTTTAGTTGCAAAAGATCTTTTCTGCTAGTTTTATGGTCATTCTCATAAATAGATGCTGTGTAAAGAGTGTAGTTTTTGTGTACCGGTGGGAGGAGGTGAGCTCAGGGTCCTCCTACTCTGTCATCTTTGTCACTCCTTCAACCACCATTTCTTAAAGATTATAGCTGGAGATTTTAACCTCTTTTGCTTATTTGGTAATTTTATGTTTTATTCGGTTTAGTTTATTAGGTATTGGGTGAAAGAAAGTGTGTATTCTACTATATTTACCCCCAGTTCTACGTGTGGTTCTTTTTTGCCATGATTGTTATGCTATTTATTGTTTTATTATTTATCTATAATCATTCATAATTCACTTTTTAATTTTATTAACATTTTAATAAGATATCATTTAACTACTCATCTAAATTATTTTATGACATCTTGCAGGGTGTTGCTAATTTCTGATCATTTGAGTCATTGAATAATCTGATTGCCCCCAATATCAGTGAATAATCTGAAAATACAAGTAATTTTTCCAAATTTCCTTATGTGAATCGCATATTTTTATAAATGAAGCAAGTATTTGTTCTCCTGCAGCAGTGGCATTTTTAGTAGGATTAGAAGTTACACGTGTCAGTACAGAAAGTCTACAGAAAGTATCTAGTAGGCTCAAGAATACTAGACCGAATGCACTCACCCTTAGAAGAGAGTTCCATCTGCTCACCTGCTCATCTTCCAGTGCCCCTGTTGTTCAGCATAATGCCTGGTATGTAACAAATGTCGGCCACATTAAATATTTGGTAAATGAACTATTGTACTAGTGTGATTTTGTGACCTTCTCACTTAACATTCAGTAATTCAGAGAAAGTATTCAGTGTGCCTGTTTATCATGGAAGACTGACAACAGAGTAATGGCATCACAAAGGAAACCAGATAGGGATTATGATTTATTATTGAAATGGCTGAAAATGTTATTTGGTATAATACATCCTGAACTAACAATGAAAGATGACAACAAAATTAGCAAAGAAATAGACAGTATGTAATGACTGATTATACCAAAAGGGAATATTTAATGAAGATTAAAAGTATGATTGCTTAATGGGATTCACTTTTCTTCTTACATGACAGATTTTCATTTGTGTATGAAGATGTCAAAGGCTTCCTTCGACTTTACTCAGGTAGTTAAATCCACTAGGCCTCATCATGTATAATTCCTTAGAAAAATTAGACTTAATTTTCAGCATTTACTCTTGAAATGGTCTTTTCCATGGGATTGTGGAGTATCACTTTCTTTGCTTTTCTTCTTTTTCTTCATTTTCTTTTGGTATCCTTTGACAGCTTTGCCTTCTTCTTTCCACTGTTATATATTTTAGTGTCAGTTCTTGGCCCATTTCTTAGCCAATTACCTCTCCCCAAAAGACTTCATCCATACTTTATTGTCAATTAACATTTAGAAATACAGTTGAGAACCGTAATTGAATTACCAGGCCCATTTATCTATTTGCTTGATATTTCCAATATGACAATTAAACAGACAATTAACACTCAACACATCAAAAACTGAATTTATTCCCTCTTGTTCCCGACTCCTGACTCTCCTAGCACTAAAACTCCATCCTCTACCGTGTCCTTGTGTGTGGAACACCCTCTATCAGCTGGAATCTTACACATCATCCCTGAGTCACTCTTTTCTCTCACTCACATATTCTTGTCAAATCCTGACATTCAACATCTACGTACATCTCATATTCACCCAAGTGATGTTGTCTTTGATCACCAATTCCCGGCAAGCACAAATGTCTTCTTATATTGACTATTATACTTACTTGTACACATTGGGACACTTTTGAACTTGCAAAGACTGACAGGAATAATTACATGAATATAACTGAAAATAAACAATGACTATGCTGTTGCTGACATACTAAGAATTAAGAGTTATCCCTCCTAACAGGTCTCACCTTACCAACACTTGTTCCTACTCTCAACCATTCTCTCCCCTGCAGTAAGAGTTAACTTTTAAAATGCAAACTCAACTCATCCATAGCATTTTTTTTTGCATTGCTCTTAGGATAATAGCACAATTCCTAACATGGTCTCTAAGGCTTTGCATAACCTGGCTCTTGTCTACATCTTCAAATGCATCCAGTGCTTCTCTCCATCCTGCTCACTGTGTTGCAACCTTTGGGCATTTCTTTCATTTTTTCAAATGACTGTACACCTTTGCAATTCAGAGTTTTGCATGAATTGTGGTCTCAGAATTATATAATCCACCCCCCACCTTTGTATTCAAAACTTAGCTGAAAAATCACTTTCTCAGGGAAGTCTTCTACTGCAGTCCTACTCAGGACTAACCTCTAAGATACCCACACAGTAGCATGGATTCTCTTGTTTAACCCTTCTTACATGTGCTACCTATTTATGTAATCATTTAATTCACACTCCATACTATAATGTCCACCCCCTGCAAGGAGCAATTCTGAATGTGTCATTCATCTTTTTATCCTTAGTGATTAAAAAGTTCATTGCAGCAAAAAAAATTCTATTGCAAAAAGCAAGCTTATAAAAGATTGAAAGCAGCAGTACTCTTGACTTTTTTTTTTTTTAACTCAGGTTTAGTGTTTGATTTAGGGTGGGGAATAGGGATCCATCCTGATGAACATGGAAGAAGATAGATCAAGAGCACAGGAAATAAAGTGGGTGTTTTGGTGTTTGTGTCTGCAGTTTTACTATTAAACTTCTATCACTTGGCATTTCAACCACATAGTTGGCTCAAAATGGACTCTTAATTGGCAAGTCTGATAGATTATTTTGAGCCCTTATCTTCTTTGTCTTCTACAGCACTGGCAACCATCACTTTTCTAAAGATTTTTTTCCAAAAGCTGCCCTCTCCTCTTTTCCCCCTATCCCTCTGATAGCTCCTTCTCTGTGGTTTTTTCCCTCCTGTCCTCTATGTTTAGATATTCATGGAGGTTCACTCTGTTAATAAATATGTATGTGCTTACTTTTGCCTATTTCTAGCCTAGTTCATTCATTCATTCATTCAGGTACTATTTCTTAGGTGTCTCTTAATGCCAAACACTTACCCATGAACTGAATCCAACAGTGAAGAAAGCTAATAAAATCCCTTCTCTTCTGACACTTAGTAGAGACATAATAATAAATAAGTCATACACGTTTCCTGCTGTTATAGGGCTTGTGTTTTAGTTAGTGAGATAGAGCAGAGGTGAGGTAGGGAGAAAAAAATCGATAGTAAAAAAACCAGTATTTTTTGTAAGAGGTGTTAAGTTTTGTTAAGAAAATAACTACTATATATAAAGTATGTAAACAACAAGTTTATACTGTATAGCACAGGGCGCTGTATTCAATATCTTGTAGTGACTTACGGTTAAAAAGAATATGAAAATGAATATATGTATGCTCTTACATGACTGAAGCATTGTGCTGTACACCAGAAATTGACACAACACTGTAAACTGACTATACTTACATATATATATATATATATATATATATATATATATATATACACACACACACATTTGTTTTATTTATTAAAACAAATAAACTGGGAGAAAAGAAAATAGAACACTTTAGGTGCTATTTAAATACTGTAGTCAGGGAAAGTCTCTCTTAATAGATAAAATATAAGCTGTGACTTAATTGATGAAAATGCTGGTCACAAAGAATCAGGACAAATGAATCTATCAGACTGATGGAAATAGCAAGTGCAAAGGCACTTAGGAGGGAGTGGAGCTGGGCTTGCTCAAGTACCAAAAATATTAGTGGTGATGGAAATTAGTGAGAGAGGAAATATTAATGGGAGAATCACCACCTAACTTTGTTTTTGCTCTTTGCTCCTTCATAAATCATAGCTAATACTTTGGACAACTGCAAGTTGTATCTAATCCCTGGACTATAATAAACAAAACTTTTAGATTTCTTCTGTTATTTCATTATGATACAGTCCATGGAATGTCATCTTAGGCAAACTTTGTTGCCTGCAAAGTCTCTTCTTATTGATAGCTCTAATGTTAATATTTTTCTTAAGTGTGTATAATTCAAATAATGCGTTGAGATTCAATACTATGTAGAAACATAAGTTCACTTTCCACGAGCTTGTAGTTTCTACAACTTAGCTCAGCAGTCTCTTCTCCAACTGTCACTGTGTTTTTTCCCTGTTCTTAGCATAAGCCTGTGTTTCTTAGATTTCATTTTGCTTTACTGTACTTATTTCTATGATAATCTTAAGACAAACTTACCATTTCATTCACTTTGTTGCTTTCCATTACTTAGAGATAAAGTAATCAAAAACTGTACATTTAAAAAATGCTAGTTAACCCATAAGCCAATTTACAGCTTCTTAGCTCTTCACAGACCTACTAATAATATGAATCTCTGATGATATAACACCAATGCCTCCAATCCAAGCATAAATCGAAAATGCTGGTTTGGAATTGAGGAAAAGAATGGATTAGAAATAGAGATTTGGGCGTCATCTTTATGGAGAAAATGACTGACACAAAGGAAGTGGATACTGTTACAAAAAGAGAGAGTGTTAAGTGCGATATAAGGACCAAGAATACATTTCTCTCCCCAGCTTGAATCTCTGAAAGCTTTGTCCTTGATAAATCCTTGCAGAGCCTGCATGCCTGTCATTTCTCCCGCTGTCATGGTTGTTGTCAGTGTAAATAATCAGTTGACTCGCCCACTCTACCTGACATCCCAGCTTCTTGGATGGGTTCTTAGACTGGGAAAACAAAACAAAGCATATCCTGAATTAAAATTGCAGTGGATGTAGCAGCCTGCTACCTCAACTGTTCTCCTTGACCCTCGTCACTGTCAGAACACACTGAGGTAGCTTTAGTAAGAGTTAGAGGAGTGTTGTCAACCACATTTCTCAGGTTTTCTTCCACACTGCTTCCTCTAACCTCATTTAACCATGACCTTAATCATTGCCTCCACAGTCTTCTGTCAGAAATTGAAGCTAAATATATTTTAAACTAAATTGAATATTTTTAACCAATACAAATTCCTCCAGAATTTTCAGATTCCATGATTGCACTACAATTGCATTAAGCAACTATATTTTAAAAAATGATCTCTACTCTCACTTATTGTTTGTTTTTAATCAGCTGCATAGCCTTAAAATACCTAAGCTATGTTGCATTTCAAATCTATCCACCCCTCTCCATTCTCACTGTATCATCTTGTTATTGGACCTGCTAACTGCTCTTGCCTCTTTCACCCTCTCCATCTCCATCTCCATCCATCACATTGTGAAATTCATTACCTTGAAACAGTTCTAAGCATGCTCCTTGGATCTTCAATAGGTATAAAGGGTCACCAACACCAGTTATTTTAGTCAACATTTCTAACCTCAGAAAATGATTTTCTACAAGACGGTCCCATTTTACTCTCATTTTTTACTGCTTACACATGGCACTCCAAACAATTATATGATTTATTCATTGTTTAACATACTGTGTGCTTTTGCAACACATTCCAGATTCATTTTCTAAAAGGCATTTCTTCCTAAGTGTGTACCTGTATAAATTATCTTCATACTTAAGGGCCTATCTAAACAACTACTTCCCCATGAGCTTGGCTTATTCTTCGGGAAGATTTTTCCTATTTTACATTGATGTGTTGAAGTCATGGTGTATTTTACTTAGCTTGAATTTTTATAATTAAGATACTATATTCTGGTATAATTTCTGCTTATCTACAGGTTTGTCTCATCATTCTAGGAGATTTTTAAATCCTAAACTTTAAATTGTGGGGTTTTTTTCCCTTTCAACTGCAGCAGCTAGCATATTTGTATACACTATGTTTTTGGTAAATAAATGCTAATCTGAGTTAAATATGTGAACCAAGGTCTCAAATGGCATATGCTTTCATAAAACATGGTGGGCTATATTGGCCAATAGGAATATTTTTATTGCCATATATAGTCCTTAAGTAATTTTGAGATTCAATCTGTCTGCTATAATGTTTATTTTTACAGTGCTTGTGGATAAGCAAACTCAATTCAAATATAAGTACATGCCTGTAACTCAATGCTTTATGTATCCATTTCTTTGTTACATTATATGTCTTATCTTTACTAGCTTCTTGTCATATTTATAGCCAATAAAAACTCTATAGCCACTGTGAAATGACATGTATGCCCTCATCAATAATTTAGAAGTATTTCTAGTTTACAAAATACATTTTACAGAAATGTAACAGCTAAACATTTGATTGTTTTCAATACTTCAGATAATTTCTCATTGTTTTTTATCTTTGTAATGACTAAAAATAAAAGACTGATGATTCTTTAAACAATAAATTCATAAATAGTGAAGTTCTATTTGGTAAATTATTATGTACTTAATCTTTAAAGTTAGACTGTAATTAAGTAACAATTCCTCATCACACAATTACTTGTTATAATCACCATCTAAACTATTTGATATATTTATTAGACTGCTAAAAATAAGTCATTTAAAAAGCCTAGTCACTTTATATTTAAAGGAATAATAATTTAATTAAGGCAAAGTACAGTTTTGCATCAAGAAAGGTTTTGTATAGCTAAAACATTTACAGAAATTTTTGAATAATTTAGTTACAAACAACTGTATAGTATAGTTGAATTTTACTAAAAAAAATTAAAAAAACAATTACAATCTAGAAATCCCTAAGGAAACAGGGGAGCAAGAGCAGCAATATATTAAAATCCTTGGTGAAGATTTCCCCTTCTGTGAAGGTGCACATTAGAGCAATTTGTGTAACAGTGAATTAATTGAAGGGGTGACTGAAGTTGCAGATGGAGATGTACATATCCTCTGTGTACTATGATCCATTATCCACCAATTATTATAACCTACTTTAGAACAAGTTTTTGAAGGGACAATTAATTATATCAGTAGCTGTTCTGTAGCCTGCGTGTTAAATGCCAAAGAGCTAAAGAGTCATCGAAGTATTTTCAGTATGTTTTGTTGTTATTTTATTAGTTCCTAAACTGTAAAACATGCAAAATAAGATAGCCATAAAATAAATAGTGCTAAATTAAATATATTTAAGGCTAAAGAAAATATGATATCTAATTATTCGATGCTTCTATTTCTCCTGTATTGTAAAAAATAGGAGATTAATAGCTAGTGTAATTTTTAGTTTTATAATAACCTATTGGATTAGAAAAAGGGCATTAGAAATCTTTATGTTCCATCTTATGGAGGAAAGTCTATTTTTCAATAAAATTGAAAACAGTTCTCACTTTTCTAGGATTCTTTTACTCTCAATATTTTTTTCTAGATATAGAGAAAAATGAGAAGACATTTCACAATAAAGAATATGTATCATTAATAAAATAAACACCTTGATAAAATTTCTGATTGCTTCCTTTGTGCCAAGCCATTTTATAAGTGTTTCACTATACTTAATCTTTAAAACATTCTAATCGGTTAGATTCAATAATTAGCCATAGTTTACAGATAAAAGGAGAAATAGAAAGGTAGATTACCATGTTAAGATTTTATAATTACTAAATTGCAGAATTAGGATTCAAATCTGGCCATCTACCACCAAACATATAATCACATCATCACAGGGCCTATGGTAGATGAAAGAGGCTTACATTTTCTTGGACAAGAAAGAAGAATTCTCTGGAACCATCTATGAAGTAAAAAATCTGGTACAAGCTTTCTAAGCTGAGATAATAAACATGGAAAGTATCTAAGGCAAAAATGAGTGAAATATTTTCTAGAAAGAGCAAAAACAAAAATGGCACCTGTGGCAGGAACAGAGAACAAGTGATGTGAAGTCAAAAAGGGCTTGGTCAGTGCTTTGTATTTTATCCCATGCACACCAATTCACCCTTTGAGGAAGGATATACATTTCTCATTAAAATGCTTGCTTGCTCTGTTTCAGTTCAAACATATATAGCATGAGGATATATAGTAACACTTTCATATGGTTTCTATCATGATCAGTTGAATTAATACTGTAATAGGCTATGATCCACAATGAATACTTAAATATTAACAACTATTATTACTTTCTAATCTGGATAAAGTTCTAAGCAGATATTCTTCCATTTTTAATTATAAAAATAAGTGTTCCTTTCCATAAAATGAAGAAGAAAATAAACATTAACAACATAAAAACAAAAGCATATACTGTAAATCAATGGCGTATGAAAATATTAAAAATGCGTAATTCAGAAAATTTAAGAAAAATTAGGAAAAAGTGAAATAAAAGCAAATGCTAAATATGACTCCATAAGAAAATGTCTAAAATAAAAAACCAAGGAAGAGAGTAAAGATACAGTCAATTAAAACCAACAAATATAAACAAGGAAGCAGCAATCCAACATGAACACAAAGTGTATGTCAAGGAATTAAATGAAAGTGAATCAAAATATAACTTTAACTATAATTAGAAACATAAACATAGTTGTCAAAAATATTATCATCCTTTCAGAAATTAATCTCTGCTTAAAAATTATGTAAACCCGAAGTAAATAAGAATATAGACATGGAAAATAATACCTTGAATTTTATAAATCAATAAAATTTATTATTTTAAGTAAAAACTTCTCAAAGGAAAGATCACAAACAGTAACATCAAGCATCACACTGAATAATGACAAAAATATTTGCAATTCATGTCATGGACAACATTGGGACAAAAATATTTGTCTTGTTTATATGATCTGAAATTTGCATATTATGTATGAAATATTTTAGTCCAATTATGTGCTTATTTGTACTTAAAGTTTTTTTTACTTCAGTGTGAAAGCTTCTATGTTAATATTATTTTTTCATAGAAATGGAGTTTTTCAAATACTTTACAAAATATATGAAAGAACTCACATCAACTAGGTTGTCACCTATAAATTTACTCATTATTTGAATAGTAGTGTTTAGAAGAATAAATGCATAAAATGTGCCTCTAAAAGGAAATAAAAATACAAAACAAAATACTCTCTTAAGTGAGAATTCTCTTTTAAGTTAGTTTATTAAATCTTAGTTGGAACTATCTTTTAAACTAAGATTTTTTGACAACAAATGCATATAACAAAATATTTAATTCAATTGCATTTCTTTTAATCACAGCTAAGATAAAAACAAGTGTGTATCTATTACTATTTACATAAATAGATCTTATATACTTAATATATTCTACATATGCATTTACTGTATCACATATATTTTACAAGTATGATTTAGTATAGTACACAATTTACAAAAACAATGAAGAAATACTAGGCACTTTTTTTATTGGTTTGCTACAACTGCTGTATTTATTTATAAGATGGTATATGTGAATGTGTGATAATATAAAATACAGAAATGCAGAACAGAAATGTACTAATTTAAAAATAAAAATCTATCAAAATAGTGGATTATAAAAGCTCAACAGTATCTCTCAGTGGAGAAATTGTTCTAATAAAAATTATCCTGATTGGTTTTTATATGGTACATTCATAACATTTTTCCTTAAAACTTGAAAATATTCTTTTGCGTTTCAAAGACATTATGAAAAAAGCAAACTAACTTATTTGCATAAATATTATGAAGTCTTACTTGCTTTTTATTTGTATATGAATGGTTATTGATACCACTTGGGAGTAAGTAAGAAAACAAAGTAACTGAATAATGAATTAGTTACAGATTAACATTTGTATTTTGACCCATGCCCTTCTTTAGCACAGTTATAATTTTTGTTTTTACTTAAAAATAAAAATAAATAAGAACCCTAGGAAAATGTCTAAGTAGAGTAGTACAATTTCCCATAGAGCAGATTCCTGTGTCTTGAATATGCACAATTATTAAATTCACAATGTTATACTTAGCTATAAGTACTGTTTTTGTTGTTGTTGTTTTTAATTAGCTATTATTTTTACCTTGCAGCTACCTCAGGAAGAGGTACCTCATTTCACTGGCATCTGGTTCCTGCCTGATGCAAAAGTGATTCAGAAGAAAGATATATATATCTTTTTATATATTTTATATATATATATATATATATATATATACACATTTACATATTAAAAGCTTACTGATGATAAAACATTGACCAAGAAATGCCAGCTATTGAAAGGCTTTTTCTTTTCCCTTCTCTTAAAATTTTACTCATGTTCCAAATGCTCATCTATAATTATTTTGCTTCCTAAATTTCCTTAGCTACTTGAAAAAAAAAAGTTTTCTTTCCTACTGGACATTATGTTTTTATGCTTTGAATTGAATCACCTATAACACTAGAATAGTCTTGAAAATACATTCTCCATTAAGCAACATACTTCCACTGAGGTCCTAAGAAGAGATGCATCTCTTTCATTTTTCATTGCAACTTTGTTTATTCATTCTATGTTCACTTCAGTAACTTCTTATAAAATTCAGTAACTGTAACAAAATATATGTGAATGCTTATCCTTTTTTATAAGTGGTAATACTCTTTATAAAAATTGTTTACTTATTTATTTTATTGTTTGATCTCAGTTATCCCAAGAATAACCACAGGGAATATGTATTCTTATCCATATATACGTGAAGTTAGAAAGTGCCAACTCATCCAAGGAGAATATTTTCTGGCAGCAGTTAAATTCTCGCTCCAACGGGCTACAATTCTTGAATCAGTTTCCCTTCTACAAAGGAATCTAGGGACTTTAACATGGATGATTATGCTAATGCTAGCTATGAAAGTTTTAATTTAGCAATTATTTGATATCTCTACTTATGTTTCATACTAAAATGTCATTCATTTATGTGACACAGGAGAGAATCTTTGCATTCTAGGACTTCATGTATTAAAGTGAGATAAAAACATTTAAAATGATCAAACACCCGGTGTGCAAGTACATGCGCAAAAGAAATAATGAAAGGATCAGAAAAATACCAAATTGGGAAGTGAGAGGAGCAAAGTGCTGAGTGGCTAAGAATCATTAGCTGAGCAGTGACATACATGACTACTTATAATGAGAACAAGAGCAGTTTCCACCATATGTACTTAGTTACCAAGTCTAAGCCATGCCCTAAGAGTGCTATGTGTATTATCACATGTGAACACATTCAGTCATATAATAACCTCAGTAATTTCGTGGTTAGGTCCTATTATGGGCTTTTAAAAACTTAAGTTTTTAGGCTCAGAGAAAGATGGTATCAACTCATTTTCCCTCCTTCTCCCTTTTAAATGTAATTAAACTCAATGAAATAATTCAACACATAATCATAAAAGGACTTTGAATGGTAGAAAGAAGAAGGTGGGCTGGCTAGGGATCTTAATGGGGTGCCAACCCAGACCCTGGTCAGTGGTGGGCAGAAGAGTGTGTCTTACTCCTGCAGTAACTTGGGAGTGAGCCACAGCTTGGTCAACATCATCACAGTCCACATCAAACATGGGGTATCAGTGGTCCAATTCACAGCAGCATTAGAGTCAGTGGTTTCTCTCCCTAGAACTGGAAGAGTTATATCCTGATTTAAAGATGCAACAGCGTCATTAAAGCTTGGATGCATGTCCATTTCCCCACCTCTCACCTGGTAGCATCTGTGAGCCAATCTGCTGGCAAAAGGCTAGGACCTACACACTATCCTAAGTAGGGTGACTGCCTATGAGAATGAAAAATTGAAATAGGATCAGGAGCCTCCTATCATAATATCCAGAATGCCCAGAATAAAAAAAAAATCATTTGTCATACCAAGAATCAAAAAGAAGAAGAGGAGGGAGAAGGAGAGGAAGAGGAAGAGGAAGAGGAAGGAGGAGGAGAGAAAGAAGAAATGGGGGAAGAGACAATCAACTGAAGCTAAGGTCAATATGAATCAGATGTTGTGTCTTTTTAAAGCACCCACCAGAAGTGCATTTCAATAAAAATATCATCGCTTAAGACAAATTAAAATCAGCAAAAAATAGAAGTTACAGAAAAGAGCTAAATGGAAATTATATAACTGAGAAATATAATAACTGAAATTTTGGACGGGCTCAATAGTAGAGTGGAAATGATGGAGTATACAGTCAGTGAACTTGAACACAGAACAATAAAGTTTACTTTATCTAAAACAATAGAAAATAAAATGTAAAGAGCTTCATGGATTTGTGAGAGAATAACAGAAGTTTAAACATTCATATCATCAGTCTCAGAAATAGGGTGAGATTGAGACTATTTGAAGATATAATGGCTGAAATTACCCCAAATTTGATGAAATACATAGACACATATCCAAGAAGCTGAGAAAAGTATACATAAGATAAACCTAAAAAATTCCACACCATGACACCACCGTCATAGTTAAATTTATGAAAACTAAGGACAATGAAAAATCTTTAAAATAGCAGGAGGAAATTAATGCATCACAGATAAAAACACAGCAACGTGAATGACA
Organism: Camelus ferus; assembly: GCF_009834535.1. Classification (NCBI taxonomy): domain Eukaryota; kingdom Metazoa; phylum Chordata; class Mammalia; order Artiodactyla; family Camelidae; genus Camelus; species Camelus ferus. The sequence goes on from NC_045709.1 coordinate 56,228,102, forward strand.
GAAGCTTTCTTCTTTGAAATCACGAAGGCCCGAGGAAGAAGTGCTTTTGTCAAAAGCTGAAAGAAAAGAAAATTTCATGGAAATATTTTACCTGGGGAAATTATACTTCAAGAATTAAGAAGAAATGAAGATTTTCCAATGAAAGAAAACTAACAGAATTTGTTACCCTTAAAGAATGACTAAAGGACACTCTCCAAACTGAAAGAAAATAACAGTGGAAGGCTACAAAATTCAGAGCTGAGAAGAATGGGTAAACATAGGGTAGATATAATAGAGTATTTTTTATAGAAGTTTTTAAAATCATACAAGATAGTTGAAGCACAAATTATAACACTTTCTGACGTGCTCATTAAATGTAGAGGAAATAATCACCTTTAAAACATGAAAACAGTAAAAGGATGTAAGTGAATGTAAGGTTTCTGTACTTCATCAAAAGAGGGAAAATGCCAACGTTAGCATCCTGGGATAAGTTACTTATGTGTGCTGTAGGGCAGTGCTTAAGAACACTTGCAATAAAGAGGTTTCTAAGACTATTACTTGCTAGCTTCGTTGTGATGTGTCTTATATCAGTGAATGAACCAAGATAAATAACTTTTTTCTACCCTACTTCATCCAATATGTCAATAGACACTCCTAAAAGATATGATATAAAAAATTATAGGTGACATATATGTTCTTTTACAGAGAGATTCCTTCCAGATTGTTAGGGAAGAATTAAATACAAAGATGAACTATAAATTAGGTTCATTTCACAGTCTCCATCTCACACCCCATCGCATCTTCAATGACTGACCACGTTTTTCCATTCAAGTCCATGATCCCTGACTCTAAAAATACATATTTTGATCCTAGTGTATAAACAAGTACTTAATTCCATAATAGGCAAAACCACACATTTGCCATAGACATTTTCTCTACCATCTCAGTTAAGGATGCCACTGCTGCCCACCATCCAACACAGCTGTCCCACTCTACTTCCTGCCAGTGTTCAATTCTCTGTATGGTCACCATGCTGTTTACATGCACCTAGCCACAAAAAAATGTTGCGACAAAAAATTCACATTTAAACATCAAGTTGATTTAGCTCCTGCCATTATAAATGGGGTACAAAACCAGACTGATCTTCCCAGAGCACAATCATTTCTCAACTGTTCTTTGCCACTGAACTTTATGATGAGAACGTCCTCTACTCCATACTCCAGAATTTCATGTCATGTAGTCAAAAAAAAAAATTGACTAATAAAGAATTATTCAATGTTACATTTTCCTGGATCAAAAACAGAGAGAAAAAGATGCGAAAGTGAAAGTTAATTCTTCATATATCTTGAATGTTTTACAGGGTAAATGCTGTGACTTGTTTCAAATGTGTGTTAAAATTTCTTCCTTTGCAATTTAGGGCTACAGGGTCCAAGTTTTCTCCTCCCCTCCTTCAGATGACAAGTTAAGTTTGGATGAGGATCTTGTATATAGATTTAAGAAAAAAATGATGCCTCTGATTTTGATATTTTAAAGAACTTAAGTATGGTGTTTCTCAGTCCCTAGCTTGAGAGAATTTTCCTCCCTCTTGTAATAATTTCCTTATTAACAGAAGTCTTCCTCTAAATTCTGAGTCTCCGGTCTTTTTTATACTACAGTAAAGACCACCAAGCAATTCATTAAGATTAAACCCCCATGACAAATAAAAATTACATTTATGTTACTAAAAGTTAAGCAAAACAAGCATAAAAATATTTAGCGTAATTCTAGAATTAACTTCTTAGAAGCGTTGAATAACTCACAGATTTCAAAAAATAATGTGTTTTCTTTACCATTTTCCATAATTTTTCTGTGTGTATGCCTGTGTGAGTATGTGTGGCCAATCTCACACTTATCTTTGTAAATTATAAACCTATAGGATGCTTTGCAATACTGACCTCAACTGACCTGTGTCTTCTCCATTGCCCTTGAATTTTCCTCCTCTGTCTATGGGTCACCTTAATATTTTCTGCCTTTGGATTCACATTACCACTTCTAAACTGTAATTCATATGTCTATATCCTCTGTTCTTATCTTTCTTCTCTTTATTCTCCCTTTTCTCTATTTCTAATTCTCCATGATTTTCTTGTTTCTTTTCTTACTTCTCTGACCAGCTTTCTCAGGCTGTATTGCTGTCTTTCCTCTCTTCACTACCTTATTCTTGGTTATACTCAGTTTCCTAGCACCCATTTCTGTCCCCTCTTAGATATACACTATATATCCCCATTTTTTTTTGCTAGGGAGATATCTCCCTATAGGAAAATCTAGGTAAAGTACTTTATAACTTAAATGTTTATAACTTCTCAAACTATTAGGACATACATGTTTCTCAAAACAGCAGGTCCCTGCCTTCTGGTGTGGTCTTATTTTAAGTCACTCTCCTATTTCTCTTTATACGGAACAAATTACATTTTCACAGAGACTACAGCAAAATCATACATTACTTGGAGGTCCTGTTCTAGTTCTAAAGTCCATATAAATAGCAAACATTGCATATAGACAAAAGTATATCTCAAAATTCCTTAAAATATCATGCAGTCATGCCTACCAAAAAGTCCAAAAACTGGTTTTTTATCCAGTATAGAAATAAATGATTATAGCACTGTTAGAAGGGTAGATGAAATAGTCGGGTTGCATTAGAGATTATTTTGTGCAAAAAAAAGTCTTGTGTATTTAAAGTGATATAATCAGACACAATTCTATAAGAAGCTTATTGAGCAAGGCTGAATATTTTACACACTGTGCAGACATAGAATTTTCTATTTCTAAAATTCAAGATACAGCATAATATCTTTACAATATTGTCCATGTTATCTAACCTCTCTGTGTCTCAGTTTCTTCACTGTTGAAAAGAGGATGATAATAGAGTTTACCTCACAGATATTGTGAAGAGTAAATGAATTATCAAAGGTAGAGTGTGTGTAACAGCTTCTGGGATATAATAAATGTTGATTATGATTAAGAAAACCTAAAAAACAAACAAACAAACAAACAAAAATAACCTCTGGCATTCTTATTTCCAGTGTTGTGCAAAGCTCTTAAGTTTTTATGTGAGGTTATATATATTTTTTAGTTTAAAATAAAAGTTTTTTTAGGGTAAACTTTCAGCCTAATTCAAAATTTAATCTCATTCAATTTAACAATATTATAGGACTGTTCCTATGTGTCTGTGTCATTCTTTCTTGGCTTTTATTAGCCTCTGCTGGGATGTCTCATTTAACTGATTCTTTGGGTTTCATGTTCTGTCTTCTCATTATCCCTATTGATTCAACCCATTCAAGTTCTCATGACAAAGGCAATGCCTAGTGATTGCTTTTGAGGAGGTAAGCAACCCCTCTACTGTTTTTCTACTTCAGCTCTTCCTGACTCTGCAGATCCTCTGAGATCCATTTGGTTTTTCCCAGCTTTGGGTTTGCATCCTGGAGTATCTTCCATTAGACGTCCTGCCCCAAGATTCAGTGACTGTCACCTATAATTCTTACTTCTCTGAAGGGTGCATTTCAAATAGTCTTCATGCCATACTAGAGTATAAGAGTTTGGGGGGGTAGAGTAGAGGGACAGACATCTCAGACTTCTCTGCTTGCAGACCCTCATAATCTCTTGCTCACCCTTGCTCTGTCTCCCACTGTCTCTGCCCCACACTGCTGCTGGATGCATTAAGATAGTCTTCCCTCAGATTCCTAGGAGTGATTTGGGACACAGGAAGTCCTGTGGTTCTGGTCCCCTCCTTAGATGATCTGGGCTTTCTATCGTGTCAGTCCCCCCACACTCTGCTGGGGCATGTGGCTCTATCACAGGAGCCCTGATAACATACAAGTGCTAGATGCTTTTCCTCAGATCCTCTCAAAAGCCTTGCCTTAGACTAGAAAGGACTTCTAATTACTTAATGGGTAGCAAAACAATGACCTTGTGGAATATACTCCATCCTGTCCAACACTGTAATTAACTTTGGGGGATTCTAGCCCTCTGGCTCAATAACCCAAGTCTTTAAGAATTTAAGACAAGTCATTTCTTCTGCAAGTATTCACTACAAGTAAAATTCTTCTGACACAGACTGTGATTGCTGTGAATAAAAAGAATCATCTGGCATTTCATTTTATATATTTCTGGTAGATATAATTAATGCTACTGACTCCATATTTGAAGGGGTTTAAAACTTTTAAGAAAAAAATTAGCCATGAAGAAAAAACCCTCAGTTTGAAATCTTTAACTCACATTATAAAAAGCAAATGACATCGGTGATCACTTAAGGGAGTCTAATATTTAAGTTTTCTACATTGTTCTCTCTCCCTCTGCATGTCTGTCTGTCTGTCTGTCTCTAATAATCTCCTACTTCCCATGAGTTAACAAGGTGTGGTGCAACTAGATTATATACTATTTTACAATTTTTTACTTTCTTTGCATTTTTTTCCTTCAGTCTGTAATGTCCTCCCATGTCCATTCACTTGGAATTTTCCACTTGTCTTTCCAGAGGCAATAACCACCAAATCACCATTTCTGACAGAGACGACATCCCAAACCTAAACACACTGCGGATGCTGCCTGTGGTTGCTGGAGCAAATGGCTGTTCCCAGCAATTCTCTCTTTCAGCTCATTATGAATAAACTGTTAAACTGAATCACCACTTCTATGTTGCTGAGTTAGTTCTAATGTGACTTACATTCCGTTTACTACAGTGACCAAAGTCATCCAATGATCTCTGAATGGCCACACACTGCCTGGATTATCTTCTGTCAAACCCAACTCCACATCTTCTCTAGGCCAAAACTTCCCAGTTTCTCTGAAAACCTTGATCTGAAATCAGGGATATTCACAACATACAAACTAATTTTTAAGCACTTTTCTCTCCTCTTTGATTTAATGGTAAGCCAGCTGTATTCTTAGACCACAATTTATCTTGTATTTGTTCAAATAAGAACTTTTTTCTTTTCTTTTCTACTCATTACTTTTTGTATCTCCCCATTTCTTTTTATTTTACACAGCTCTTCCCCACATATTCAAGGTCAAATGTGTGCATAGATTTTCTCTTTTTTCCTTCATTTATATCTCTAAAATATTTCCCCATATTCTTCCAAAGAGTTAATAAACAAAACAAAACAACAAAAAGAAGAGGAAGAAAGAGAAAACAAAGAACAAAAAACTCATTCCTTTGAAGCTCATGTTGTAAGATGTTATCATTGCATCCATGATGAGATCACATGGTTACTACCTGTCTTTCAGATTTTCTCTCCATTGCTACTCCTGTCACCATTCTTTGCAAAGTTTCTCTCCACATGACTAATCCTTATTCAAACAATATTTAGAGTGAAGCTCTGTCAACTGAGACTCCAACAAGACATATCAAATGTCAAAGTGCTTCTGAGATAAATTAATACAGGCAGGCTTTAGAAAATAAATTATTGAAAATATGCCTTATGAATTTTTTGCACTCTTACCCACTTTGAAGGTGTTTACAAAGAGTCAGAGTGCAGAGTAAGATGAAGAGGATGACTTTGGAGAAATTGTTAGTAATGAGCACCATCTTTTTCTCCTTCAAAGAAAGCACTGCTATCATGCTACTCAAATACATAAAACTTGTCCCTATAAATAGTGTCCTGACCATCTCTTGGGTAAAGTAAACAATAAAGATTGGGCCTACATGCTTTCCACAGAGTATCTCTCTCTCTCCTTCCTAAAATGATCCTCTCTCAGTTTCTATGAAATTTCATTCATCTGTTAATATGCTGCCTTCAGTATTTCTTATCAAACATTTTTGTTCCAAACTTTCCATTATGCATCCCCTCAGGCTATGAAAATGGAAAAGAAAACTTCTTTTCTTAGGTAATTTCATCATCCCCTGTACCTGTAAATAACATGCATATTCTGACAATTTATAAGCTTAACTCTTCCATGTAGTCCTCTCCTGTGAAATCTGCATTTACATATTCTACTGCACACTTGATATCTCTGATTTAATACTTCATAGTATCAAATTTTTACATTAGTATACGGAAATGCAATTGTTAATCTCTATTAGCAAACCCCAAACCTGTTTCCCCTTCGGTTCTAGTAAAACCATCAGATTGTTTAAGCCAGACACTGCAACTCGTAATAACTCTCATTTTTTTCTTTCAATCCATCATCATGGTCAGTTCTACTCTTAGAATAATTATTGAATCTGTTTACTCTCTACCTCTCTGCTGCCACCATCTCTATCCAAGTTATCAACAGTTATTTATCTATGAACTATATTCCATTAGCATCCTAATCCATAAGTCCATTACCACAGTTACCCAATTTCAAATTATTCTACATATAGCAGCCAGAATAATCTTATACAGTTCTAAATTCTAATTAAATCTCTAAAATAATAATATAATTCACTCTCTTTACTATGGCCTACGAAGTTCCACTTTTCCTGTCCAGTTATTCAACATGCTTTCATGAGCCATTGCTTCTAATCACTTTATCTCAGATACACTGGCCTCCTGGTAGCTCTTGCATTATGCCAAGTCCTTCTGTAACTCACAGACTTTTCACCTACAATTTCCTAGATTGTCTTTCATTATTATTTCAAATTTCTGATTCCTACCCTTATTTTTGATATTAGCTAAAATATCACCCCCAAGGAGAGGTATTATCTGAGAATCTTTTAACAACATGTAATTAGTATGTTTCTAATCTATTTCTTATTTATTATCCTCCCTATACTTCTTCCATATATGTATATAATTATATTCCTTATAACAACATTGCAAAAATTTATATACTTACTCATCCAACTAAAATATTACTTCTGAATGTGGAAATGGAATATCATTGTCTCCTTTATAAAGTCTCAGCAGCCAGAAAAGCACATGGTACTTAGTGGGTAAACAATAGAAGTCTGTTGGTCGAATCTTGGGAGATTGTTGTAAAGTAAAAGGTCCTATGGAAAGTGTCATTTGAAGCTTTGTATGTGTGTGTGTGTGTGTGTGTGTGTGTGTGTGTTGGCGTGCAAGTGTGTAGCATAGTGCAACAGAGTTGGAGGGAGAAGTGTGTTTCTGGCTGTAATTAGAAGGTCAGTTGTATAAATGTACCACATCTTCTTTATCCAGTCATCTGTTGATGGACATTTAGGCTGTCTCCATGTCTTGGCTATTGTAAATAGTGCTACTATGAACATTGGGGTGCAGGTGTCTTTTTGAAGTAGGGTTCCTTCTGGATATATGCCCAGGAGCAGGATTACTGGGTCATATGGTAAGTCTATTCCTAGTCTTTTGAGGAATCTCTATACTCTTTTCCACAGTGGCTGCACCAAACTGCATTCCCACCAGCAGTGTAGGAGGGTTCCCTTTTCTCCATAGCCTCTCCAGCATTTGTCATTTCTGGACTTTTGAATGATGGCCATTCTGACTGGTGTGAGGTGATACATTATCGTAGTTTTGACTTGCATTTCTCTGATTATTAGTGATACTGAGCATTTTTTCATGTGCCTATTGATCATTTGTATTTCTTCCTTGGAGAATTGGTTGTTTAGGTCTGCCTATTTTTGGATTGGGTTGGTTGCTTTTTTCTTATTAAGTCATATGAGCTGCTTATATATTCTGGAGATCAAGCCTTTGTTGGTTTCATCATTTGCAAAAATTTTCTCCCATTCCATAGATTGTCTTTTTGTTTTACTTATGGTTCCTTTGCTGTGCAGAAGCTTGTAAGTTTAATTAGATCCCATTTGTTTATTCTTGCTTTTATTTCTATTGCTTGGGTAGATTGTCCTAGGAGAACATTTTTGAGATGTATGTCAGATAATGTTTTGCCTATATTTTCTTCTAGGAGGTTGATTGTATCTTGTCTTATGTTTAAGTCTTTGATCCATTTTGAGTTGATTTTTGTATATGGTGTAAGGGAGTGTTCTAACTTCACTGCTTTACATGCTGCTGTCCAGTTTTCCCAACACCATTTGCTGAAGAGACTGTCTTTATTCCATTGTATATTCTTGCCTCCTTTGTTAAAGATTAGTTGACCAAAAGTTTGTGGGTTCATTGCTGGGCTCTCTATTCTGTTCCATTGGTCTATATGTCTGTTTCTGTACCAATACCTTGCTGTTTTGATTACTGTAGCTCTATAGTATTGTCTGAAGTCTGGGAGATATATTCCTCCAGCCTCTTTCTTTTTCTTCAGTAATGCTTTGGCAATTCTAGGTCTTTTGTGGTTCCACATAAATTTTATTATGATTTGTTCTAGTTCTATGAAATAGTCCTGGGTAATTTGATAGGGATTGCTTTAAATCTGTAGATTGCCTTGGGCAGTGTGACCATTTTAACAATATTGATTAACACCATTTGCAGCAACATGGATGTCCCTGGAGAATGTCATTCTAAGTGAAGTAAGCCAGAAAGAGTAAGAAATATACCACAGGAGATCGCTTATATGTGGAATCTATAAAAAAAAAAAAAGAACATAAATTCAAAACAGAAACAGACTCATAGACATAGAATACAAACTTGTGGTTGCCAAGGGGGAGGGGAGTGGGAATGGACAGACTGGGAGTTCAAAATTTGTGATATTGACAGGTATATGTAGAATAGATAAATAAGATTATACTGTATAGCACAGGGAAATATACACAAAATGTTACGATAATTCACAGAGAAAAAAATGTGACAATGAGTGTGTATATGTCCATGAATGACTGAAAAATTGTGCTGAACACTGGAATTTGACACAACATTGTAAAATGACTAAAACTCAATAAAAAATATTTTTAAAAAGGTCAAAATAAAAGAGGAATTTTAGAAAATTAGATATAAAGGTTAATTTGTAATCATAAGCAATACAATAATGACAATGTCATAACTAGGATGGTTTGATAAAAACCTGGTCTAGGAGTTTAGTAGAAGATAAGAATAATGACACACAATTCTTGGATGTTGTCTGGCTATTGGCATTCCATCTTTTCATTCACATTAATGACTTGGCTGGTACATATAATACTTTTTTCAGGATTGTTAACTCTGTGGCCTTCATCTTCTAAATTTAGATTTTTGGTTCCTCTTCTTTAAATTCCTTATTATCAATTAAGATTTGGCTTCATAACTTGGCTTTCCACTATGTCCTTGACTCTGTATCTTCCAATAATTTTAGCATCCCCTACAGTCAACTTTTTTCCTGGCCTCAGTATTACAGGATTTCAGTGATCACACTTATTCCAACATCCTTTCCTGTATTACAAGAATGTTTTTTTCTTCCCTTCCTTTTTTCCTTTGTTCTTATATCAATAAATTTAATATCTAGCATATTAGGAAACATGATAAGATATAGCAATAAACTCAATGTACAAAGACCATGCATTCAGAATGCTAGAAAAGGAGGGATAGTAACAGACAATAAAAGTAAAAATTAGTGAGACATGTCAAGTTGTAATACATTCTAAAAGGAAAACAGTGTGACATGAATGGGAGCATTTTAGACTGAGTGTTCAGAGGAGGGAATTACATAAACTGCCAGCCATGAGAAGATCTGGAAGAAGATTATACCAGATAAATGGAGCTGGTGATATGAAGGCCCCCAGACATAAATGAACTTGTCATTTCAATGGCCAGAAAAAACAGTGGGTTGGAGTTTAGTAACTGAGGACAAGGTCAGTGAGCAGGTGACACTTTTATGTTGGCAGGAGCCTTATTGAAGGGTATCATGGGCTAAGGCAAGAAGTCTGAAATTAATTCTAAGAGTATGAAAATGATTTCATAGTTCTGTTCATAGGAAGAATATGATGTGATTCATCATTTTAAAGGATCCCTCTGCCTGATATATGGAGACACCAAAATTGTGTCATGTGATGAGAACTGTGTGACAATCAGAAAGGTCTGACAGCATAAAGGAGCAGAATAGAAATAGAAAGCAGAGAATGGATTACTCTTAATTAGAGAATTGATAAAATAGACATCTAGATATAACTAAACAAAAAATGTTTTCCCTGGCACTGCCAATGGCTCTTTAGCTTTTTCTCTTTTTAGTCATTAGCCTGACCATGCCCTTTGACTCAAGTGTCATGCCAACATTGTTAAAATTGTGACTTTTTTTCTATCAGGTCACTTTGCATGAATTGTAAAAAGCATACGAACTCTTTCTGAAATCATTCAAACTACGGAGAAAGAAAGTTATATTCATGAACTCTGTTATCATTTTTTGCTCACTCTTACACTAATGTGTAATTCAGATATTTAAATTACACTCTTTAAATAAGTCTCTGCAATATACCCATTGTCTTTTACAAGAACAAATGGTGTTTCTTTTTATATTCTGGGCAGATGTCCTCCACTCTGTCTCTTTCATTTCCATTACACTGTCCTGTAAAATATCTGCCTTCTTTTGTTGGTTGTTGGTAGGTATACATGAAAGCTTGACTTGGCAAGCTCTCTCCAACTTTAGCAGGAGTCATTGATCTCTGCAAAATAGTTTTAATGGAATGCTTTCCTTATGTTGACAATTGTTTGTATTTATACTTGTTTAAAGCTTCACGATTATTACCATTTATACCAGTGATCAGTAAATTATGACCCTGACACTTGTTTCTTTAAATAAAATCCTCTTGACATTCCAGCCATGCGCCTTCATTTACATATTGTCTATGATTGCTTTAGCACTGAAACTGAGTGGAGCAGTTGTGACAGAGACATTATGGCTGCTTGACAGAGACGATACATGTTTTATGTCATACATATTTTATCATTTTTAATCTATGTTATAACTATGCTTTCTGTGTGTCTTGATATTGGAATTTGCAAGCAATTTTAATAACACGCATCATTTTTTCTCCACAATTCCATGAGTTAGGTATTATTGTCTTCTTTCATGTCAGCACCTGAGAAATTAAGTAATATGTCATATATATATATATATATATATATATATATATATATATATATTTATATATATATATTTAAAATTGTTAGAACAAAAAAATTTACATTTGGATCTATTCATAAAATCACTTCAAATAAACAAAGAAACTGGATGATTTGTTGCTGGACCATGTCATATCTAAATAGTCCAAACAAGTCTCTTTATAATATTTTTTAAAGTTGACACAATATTAAAAATCAACATCCCATTTTTCCTGAGTACAAAATTGCCAGTTCAGAAACAATTACATTAATCAAACATATTCCTGACTAGAGTTAATTAAAGAAATGAAATTAATTTCAAATTGCATTTCATTTAGTTAAAGAAATAATGCTGATTAAGATGATGGTTTTTAATCTCCAATCAAGTTTCCCCTGTTCTCAAATTCACAGTTTTAATTCATCAGTAATACTTTTATATATTGAAGAAAGTTGTTTTTTTGAATATTTGAAGATAAATGGATTTGTGATTAGGCCAATTATAACTTGAAAGTTTTGTTTTCTACATAGTTTGTTCTGATTTCAACTGTGATGAAAATGAATTCTAATGTGCAATAGTGATAAAAAAGTCATACATTTAATTTTACTTTTCCTAGCACAACACAAAAACTAGATGGTTCAATAACAAATACTCTTGAATGTTTGGAAAATTAAAATCAAGGTTTAATGTCTTTCATTATACTATTAGAATTCTTATTGAGGGTGACAATTTTATTTTCCTTTTATCTATCACAGACTTAATATAGACATTAAAAAATAAAACTTTAGTAACCAAATGATTAAAGGAATAAAAATAAATTGCATTAAAATAGAAAAAGATAAGAAGTGAGGAAAAGATAAGAATGAATTACAAATGACAATAGTTCACTTATATTCTAAAAGCTATTTAAAAATTACAATCTTATTACTATAAAATGAAATTCATTTCTGAATACTTCATGTTTAACCCCCAAATTAAAAAATATATAATTAAGTTTTCTAATCAGCATGGAAGGTAAAAAAAAAAAAATCCCACATCAAGGAACATGTATATAAGAGTTAAGTAAGCATAGCTTCTAAGACATTTTTCATTTTGGAACATAAAGGCATATTTCAATCTTTACTTTGGCTACTGGAGATTAGATAATAAGATTCAGGTGGTGCAGTTTGTTAGTTATTGGTAACTATTATGGAAGATGAGCTAGAGAATATTTCATTTCTGTCTGAAAAACATGCAGATTAGTGTTCAAAAAGCAACAAACAAATTGAGAGGAACTGAAATGGCAGAACTTGATATTAATAATTCCAGCTGTGTTATAGGCAGATAATGTCTGTGTAAGTGAGAACTATAAATACATATTGACAATTACGTTATAGGATATTTTCCTCCAATGAGATTGTCTCATTTAGTTTCATTTTGTATTATTTATTGGTTGATTTGTCAAATACATATGTGTATATTTCACAGTGAACATGGTTCCCATGCATACATATGTACATATGTAAAATTTGGCACAACATTTTTAGCTTTGTCTTTTACTGATAGCATCTATATAAAAGGCATTTAACACTAACAGTTTAAAAACTAATGGGAATAGAATACTAATCTGACAGATAGCACATGTGACAGTAATTGTGGTTTTAGGGCATGCTCGACATAAGTATTAGAGTGTAGTTATTTCTTATAACTGTTAGAGAATAATTGATGTCAACTTTATATGGAAAATTATTCCACTTAAAATTGAACTTTTTGTAGTCCAGTCTAGTATTCAAAATGTCCATGTTAGTAATTTTTTTTTCACACCCATAATTCATTTATTTTGCAACTGGAAGTTTGTACCTCTTATTCTCTTTCACCTATTTCTTTCTTACCCCTCACACCCTCCCCTCTGACAACCATCTGTTTGTTCCCAGTATCTATAACTTTGTTTCTGTTTTGTTGTTTGTTCATTTGTTTTCTTTTGTAGATTCTACATATAAGTGAAATCAGACAGTATTTTTCTTTCTCTGTCTGGCTTATTTCACTTAACATAATACCATCTAGGTTCACCATGTTATTGCAAATGGCAAGATTTTATTCCTTCTTATGGCTGAGTAATATTCCATTGGGCATGTGTGTGTGTGTGTGTGTGTATATATATATACACACATGACATTTTCTTTATCCATTCATCTATTAAAGGGCACTTCAGTTGTTTCCATATCTTTACTATTATAAATAATGCTTCAGTGAACATATGGGTGCATATCTTTTCTAATTAGTGTTTTCATTTTTCCCCAGATAATATCCAGTATGGGAATTGCTGAATCATATCATATTGTAGTTCTATTTTTAAATTTTTGAGGAAACATCATACTTTTTCCCATAGTGGCTGCACAAATGTACCTTTCTACCAACAGTGCATAAGGGTTTCCTTCTCTCCACATCCTCACCAACACTTGTTATTTGCTGACTTTTTGATAATAGCCATTCTGAAGCTGTGAGGTGATATCTTTTGGTTTGCATTTCCTTGTTGTTTAGTGATGTTGAGCATCTTTTCATGTACCTGTTCATCATCTGCATGTCTTCTTTGTAAAAATATCTATTCGGATTCTCACACATTTATATGGTCAGTTAATCTATGACAAGGAGGCAAGAATATACAATGGAGAAAAAACAGTCTTTTCAAAAACTGGTGTCAGAAAAACTAGATAGCTACATGAAAAAGAATTAAACTAGGCTACTCTCTCACACCATGCACAAAAATAAACTCAAAATGATTTAAGAAGTCTATTTAGTAAGTTTTTATTTAAAAGTTTTAACCCTTACTAAAGAATGAGCATCTGGCAGCAATATAAGTGAAATTAATACAAATATTTATTATATTTAATGAGTAACCACCTTTGTCTTAATTGTCATGTTCCTAAAATCTTGAGAATATGCTTTTTACCACTTATTTGCTAAGTGTGAGTAATTATGGCTATCCGGATTGCAATGAGAATAAAACTTACAAAAAATACACTAAAATGTTTCCTTTCAGATATAATGATGTTGCTCTTGTTCTTGCCACAAAAACTAGGGTAATAAAAACACAGAATTCCTGTTTCTAAACATTTTGGAAAGGTGTGACACAAAAATGAGTAGAAGAATTAAAATTCCATAGAAGCAAGACTCCTGCTATGATAGATTATTGCTGCAGTGACCTCTAACTTGGTCACTCTTACCTGTATCCAAAAGTCACCATACTTTTGAGGGAGCCCAATATGATGGAGTCATGAGTTTTCAGCAGAAAGAGTGGAAGCCATAAAACAACGAAATGTCATGGTAAAGTGCTGTTATTAAATAACTAACAAGTTAGTAATCTATACTCAGAAATTCTTTAAAACATTTCAGAAGGGTAGAAGTTTATTAATTATTGCATGTGCACTAAAACTATTATTTAAAAAATTCTTCAAGTACAAGGAAAATATTTGCAGATGGAGGTAGAGAAATCCTAGACAAAATGAGCCATGGTCAGGTCAAAGAAATGATCTACATAATTTAAACAAATGTTGACTTAATACCATCAATACACTATTATTATTGATGATCATAATGACAATGTCTTTTGAAGTTTAATATTTCTGTAGAGTTAAAAATATGGCAAAGTTATTTTAAAAAATAAAGAAGAGAAAAACGAAGCTGAAGTATATATGGTGTTGCATGCTTGAAGAGCAGTAAAATAGGTAATATATTGAGAAATAAGAGAGACTGACTATCAACCATCTTAACATTTATCTCGAAATCCTAGGGAAAGAATGTTAAAAAGCCGACATCAAGGAAGTGAAAGCATTGTCTTCATTTTGCCCATGGTTTCCTTTGCTGTGCAAAACTAAGTTTAATTACCTCCCATTTGTTTATTTTTGTCTTTGTTTCTTTTGCCTCAAGAGATATATCTGAAAAAATATTGCCTTCAAATCACAACCAGGACAAGAACATACTATCACTATTACTTAACATTGTTGTAGATATATGATATAACACATTTAGAAAGAAATCGGAGGTATAGAAATTATAAATATTTATTTCTGATGTTAGAAATTTTTTGCTTAGAAACATATTCATACAGTAAAGTAAATCACTGAGATTTCTAGATTTACATCTCAAAACAGGCAGAGAAAGAATTTAGTTATAAGTTTCCTGAATAAATGCCCTAAGGAAAGAAATGTCTGAAGCCTGGGGTCAAGAAGAAGCTTGTCTAAAGTTTGGTCAACTTGAGGGAAAAGTCAATGCTGTGTTAGTCACAAGTTTAGGCAAGGGACAGTTTATTTCTCAGAGTGTTAAGTCATCTACAGAAATGTGGATAGCTAAAGCAATTAGACTTTATGTTGGACACTTAGGAATGACTTCAAACCATACTGACAAACAGTTCCAGAACCACTTTGCAACTGCCATTATCAGAAAATCTCCATAATCCCAAGGCCCCTGCTGATTCCAAAACCATTCGGTGCCCACCATGATCTACTGTGGACAGTCTGAACGCTTGCACCCAGCCTCCTGAAATCCTAAAAATTGTGTTTGGAGACAGGACTCACTGATAAAGTTACTGAGAGAACAAAGCCTCTGTAACTGGGTTTAATATTAAAAATACTGAAAAATAACAAAATTGATACTGACATCATCTGCACTTCACTAAACATTCCAAATCTTAAATAAATATATCTGATTCTCTAAACTGAACTCACAATTTAACTACAATAAAACCTAGGAAATACAGATTTTAGCTTTCCTGACTCTAAGATACATAGGCACACTGAGGACTGTTGACTAGAATTTAAACGCAAATTGAATACACTCATTCCGTAAAACTTGAGTGCTATTCCCCAAATTTGATAGATGGATAAATAGAGATATCACTTACAGCACACCAGTTTCATAAATCTATTTATAGAACTCTTGCTGACAGAAAAAGGAGTTAGCTAAAATAGAGAATACAAGGTGTGCTATGCTCAATTACAAATCATATTTTAGACCTGATATGCAAACATCAGAATTCATAAGAACTGTGACAAACCAGAAACACTAAAGTGATTCAGTTACATTGGGTTTACTTTTAGTACAGTACATATGCAGAATATAGGTTAGAAAACATATTTTGCCTGTTAACTACTAATTTGCAAACTTCTGTTCAGGGACAGAAGTTTTGTCCTAAAATATGACAATCTAGGTCTTCGGACTTAAATCTGCCACTCTGAGATTGTATCATTTAGCCTCCCTATGACAGCTACTTTATCTGTGAAATTAGCAGGTTTAAGCAGGAAACATTGCATGTGGGAAGGTGAGTGAAAGATGTTTTATTTCATATATGCACCCAAAAAAGCAACACTGAGGAGGAGATTGTAGCCCTAAAAGAAAAGATTTGTATGTAATTGAAGAGAAGAATACAATGCTTGGTTATTTTTAGTCATTTTGCACTTCTCAAGGCTAATTTAGTTTGGCATTAAGGGAAATTAGTGTCAAACTCTAAATCAGGCTTTAAAAGTTTAAATCCAACCTGACATCTGGACAGAATGTTGGTATTAGCTGAAGGGTATACCTGTGTTATCATTTTCATTTTGAATATTCATGTGTAATATATCACATTCAAAAAAATACTTGGGGAAAAAAGATATTTGCTACATCAATGTTATATGAAGTTGCCAAACTGGAGTTTTGGAAAATAACTTATAAATGGAATTGCATAAATTCCCTCCCTTCACTGTGTTTACACATTTTGTTATATATGTCCTACTGACCACAGATTCGAATATTACATGAAATGATTTGACTAAGCCATCTCTTACAAATCATTAGGTTTGCTAAGTGAAAAAAATTGATTTATTATTTAAATATTTTAATTCAGATCTCTAGGTGTTTATGTAATGACTTAGAATTATGTTAAATATCACTTTCCAAAGTATTCATTCCAAATTTCCCACAGACTTTTCTGAGTGCCTTGGAAATTTGGCAAATTGATTTCTGCATAATTTGTCCTCTATATGATATCTTGTTTTCACTATTAACACCTGTAGAGTGGAGACTTACTTTAAAAAATGACTTAAAATCTCATTGTCAGTATCTGGTATATTTTTAGTATATGGGAAAGTTATGAACTTGGAACTCTCATTGGATGAAGTCTCAAGCCTGCAGTCTATGTTTTTCTTTCAGTGCATAACATATTTTCAGAAGATATCTGTGTAACTATTTGTTAAATATTATCTTTGGTACACTGGTAGATCCTAGAGAGTAGAGCATATATTATTAATATTTTTCAGTATAGAGTCTACTTATGATTAAAAGAATACTTCAGACATTGTCTTCCTCTTAGTAAATGTTTGTAGAAGACATGCATACATGAGTAAATGAATGATTGATTGAATGAATGAATAAATGAATGAGATTCCCTTTGTATTTAGAATTCAACTTACAAATTTTGCTCCAAGTCTGGTAGATCACTTTCCAGGCAGGGAGATTCTGACATACGAATGTGTTGGACTTCACTTGGCAGACTTCCAGAGTTTTCTTTTGGATTTCACATTGCAAAAGCAATGAGATTTGTATGGGTAAGGGTGCGCTCACTCCATAAAGCACAGCTTGCCAGTGTGATTTTCTTAGGTCGTCCATCGGATCCTTAATTCCCGATGCTTTACTTGGTATTATATTGACTATTACAAATCTTTCTCCCTCCGTAGTCTGTTTAGAATAACATCCAGGGTCACAAAAGGAACCATTATAGGATGAACTTTCATGAAATCCTATGGCCTACTGGTAAATTCTCTCAGGGGCTCGATTTGAATTTGGTTTGTTGATTAGATAACCATTGATCACGGCTATATATTTCAGAGCTGCTGAGTGTAGGTTCAAACCCAGTGCTATAGTTGACTACATCAATGAATGAAGAGAAATGGGGTCTTTACAGTGTAGGAGTAATCTTCCTGAATTGGAGAGGAGGAAAACAAAAATCAATGGAAGTGTGACAAACAGGGGCTAAGCAGAAAGTGTAAAGAATACCCTGACTCTGGGAATCACGTTCGCTCAGACTAGAGGAAAACAACGGTGAGAACTAAAAGGGCCTCACAGTGTATGTTTGCAACAAAGTTTGGGAATTTCAACAGGAAACAACAGAAATCCAAGGAAGACTGTGAGCAGACTAAAGACTCTTTTGTCTCTCAGAAAAATCAGTTTTTTTCTTAAAGGAAGAAATGTTTAAATTCAGTAAGTAGTATTAGTCCTTAATATGTTACAGAGGGAATAAATTAATATGTCAAAATGTTACTTTTGACAGATTAAGAAGCATCATAGAAAACAAAATGAAATATAATGAGAATTTCAGTAAAGTTATCCTACTGTGCAGAAAGAAAGGTGAGACTTTTATCTCAATAGAAGAGGTAAAAGCTATTCACAGCTTGAAAAAGTAGGTGAGAACCAGAGAGATTTGGGAAAGAATTAACGTTGGAGGACAGGCTAAAAAAACATCAAAAACAACAGCAACAACAACAATAACAACAACATCAATAACAACAAAAACAACAAAAACAAAGCTCCACCAATTCTATCAATTTTAGTTCAACAATCTCTTGGAGGACATTTTTTAATTCCAAGAAATGAAGAAACATAGGGGACACATTCAGGGGGATACAGGAGAGTGGTGGAGTCCCTATCCTAACACTAAGCATTCTCATTCAATTCAGCATTGAAGTACCAGAAGCATAGGAGTCAAAAGTAAATAAAAAGGAAGAAAGGCCCAGACAATCTCTCATCAATAGAAGTCTTTCAGATACCACAAGCTAAAGGAAACCCCCTCTTTCCCAGGCAATGGAAAGACAGTACCCCAGTTAGTCATTTGATGGAAGAGTTCTATCAGTTGAAATTTTTACTTACATATTTTGGATTCTAAATTCTTCCACAAAGAAGCAACATTTCAGTGATTATGCGCCCAAGGATGCTTCTATTACTTTGTCTATATGTTTCTCTACTCCCTTCTCTTGAACCATTAAATTTCTCCTGTGGTCTGTGACTGACAAGTGTAAGCATTCACTTCTCAGATGGAGATGCCAATCTAAGAATCACTGTAGAGCTTTGAAAAGCACAAACTTACCGAGTTCAAGTGTTAACCCTCAACCAGACATACTGACTTAGTCTGCAAGGGCTGCTGTAACAAAATGCCATCAACTGGGTGGCTTATAAACAAACAAAATGTATTTTTCAGTTTTTGAGGCTGGAAGTCTGAGATCAAGGTGCCAGCCTGGTTACATTATGGTGAGGACCCTTTTGCAGGTTGCAGACTGCAGTCTTCTATTTGTTTCCCTACATGTTGGAAAGAGGGTGAGAACGCTCTCTGGGGTCCCCTTTATAAAGGCACTAACCCCATTCATTGAAGACTCCACCATCGTGACCTGATTACCTCCCAAAGGCCTTACCTTCTAGCTCCACCACGGTGGAGGGCTTAAGATTTCAACATATGAATTTTAGGGGTAACACAAACATTCAGTTAATAACATTCCTCCCATATGGACCAAATTACGTTGGGATAAGGTGTATGCACGTGTGTATTTAAATAGTTACAAAAGCGATTTCTATGCGAACTTCTAACTTTTTACCTTCAAACTATATTTTCATATATATTGTTTTGACACTTTTCAATTTTGCATCAGAGATACTATTTTCGAAGGAAATTTGTCTCTAGATCATAAAAGGATATAGCAGTTTGCATTTGTTTCTAGAGACTTGATTGTATTTTCTAAATATCCTAGAAATCGTACTAGTGCAAACATGCCCTTGTGTGTCTTATTGACCAAATGGAACATCAGAAAGGATAGGGACACAGGACTGACGGATGTTAGACTAGCAAACTTTGCAAGTGCTAAATGAAGAAATGATCCTGATTGCTAGAGAGGATGACTCGAGCCACTGCAACTGGGGAAAATAATCTAAGGTCTCCTTAGGCACATGAGTGTGGCATTATGTGTAGGGCCACGTTGAATAAAGAAATGACAGTAAAGAATATATTTTTGGAAATAAATTTGTTCAAAAGGGAGAAAACATTTCATTTAGGAGACATTAATCCCTTTATAGAAATAAGAGATTTATTTAGAGGTGGGTGTCAGTATTTACTTTTGAACATTATTTAATTGCTGACAAGACATTATAGTAGAAGCTTTCATAATTCACTTACACGTAATAGATATGACAGATTAATCAACACTTTCTATTCTTTTTAATAGTCATGGCAGCTGGGCTTTTTTTGTGTGTATTTTGTGCTTACCAAGAATGAACTGCATTAGTCCTGTGACTATTTATGCTAATTTCTGCATGTGTTATTTTATTTATGGGATTTAATTAAATTATATGCAAAATGATGATGCATGAGTGCAGGGAAAATAGATTTATTTTGTCCTATGTGCACTAAGTCAAATACTTTAGAGAGACTCCCTAGAGGCAAACTATTAAAAATAAATGGCTGTCAAATTGATTTTGACAAAGAACTTTAAAAGATTCAAAGGTGGAGGGAGAGTAAAATATATAGGAGGATTTTTACTTTCAGACTGATATTTCTGTTATTTTTAACATCTCTCCCTTTTTTTTAATGAATAGGAGACTGAAAAGAAATGTATAATGAAAGAGGTGAATAATAAACAATTTTAATTAGACACACTATCATTGATGATTTTTCTTTTGTCAAAGATAAAATATTCAAAATCATGTATATTATCTTAATTTCTCTCTAAGTCAAAATTTTGTTCAATTAATTCACCAAATTACACCCATCAAGTCAGGGATGATGGATTCTACACTCTACGAGTTTGTCAACTTGCAATTCTCTATTTTAAGGCTATCTGATCATCTATGCTGGACAGTATAGCTGACTATGATCTGATATGAAAAATGGCATACAGAATACATTATTTACCAAATTAATAAGTGGTATCCTCAAGATAATTAATTTCGTACTCTAAACCACTGCTTTTCTGGAGGCAATGTTAAAGAGGTGTTTAGAGAGGCCCCTGATAAATGTGATATACTACTTATCTCATTGGTTTCAAATGCTCAATAAAAGCCATGGCAAAGAGCAGTGAAGTGGCCTCACCACAGTGCTTGCAGAAATTCTCTGATCCTCTGCTAATCTCTCCCTCAAAGTGGAAAGTAATGCCCCTAACAGACAATAGGTTTGGCCAACACCATACGGAACTGGAGGAAGAGTTGAAATGATGGTCTTGAGGATAAGCTATCTATGTATGGTCCCCTACTCCTTCTCCATAGAGAAATGTGTATCTGAAAGCTCATATTCCTAGACGTTGATAACATGTATTTTATAATAAAGCTTAAATTTCAGCATGCATTAGGAGGGCTCTTTCCTTTCTCTCCTCCCAGTTCAGAGAGTGGATGGGTACTAAAAAGCAATTGCATATCAGAAGGTTCTGGTAAATTAAAATTTCTATATTCTAACCACATTAGTCAAAACACTGAGATCACTTAGGAATGGTCCCTTGTTGTAGTTCAGGCTTATCTCTTCCTCTCCTCAAAGGCAGTCGGTTTAGGGTGAAATATTTTATCATTGTATGTGCAAAACTTTCTTGCGTATGATGACTATGAAGAATTTGAAAAGATCATCATTAAAACGTTCTGATCAGGAAACCTGTATAGCCCTTTAATTACAGAATTTGGTACAAAGTTATACTTATGGAAGCTTATCACAATTTTTGAAAAAGACTGAATCAAAAGTATCTAACCTGATTTAACTAATTTAATTTAATTAACCTTGGTTTAATTTAAAAATTCCTAACATAAAGTATAATAAATATAATTATTTTTTAAAAATCAAGCTTTACATATGTGCTTCCAAATCCTTTACAGAGTACCTCTCTTTTCTATAGGAAAATCCCTGCCTGGAGGGGAATTTATAGTTAAGTTCCACATACTGAGGAGAAATTTCTATATGAAAGAACTCATGAAGATTCTAGAATGGAAGCTTGCAGTTTTTCTTTGCAGTAGTAGAAGCTATTCATACCCTCTGACACTCAACTACTGTTTTTTGGGGTTTTTTTTTTGGCTTTTCAGTCCCTTTCTCCCTTTGTTGTTGGAATATCTCTCAGCTAGGAGATGTCTCAACTCATATATTTGTAAAGCCAAATGAGGCTCAGAAAGTTTATAACATGTATTTACCACTCAGGTCAATTTTTTTGTTGGTCATTTGAAAAAAGAAGTGATTTTTCTGACTACATTTAGTGTGTTAATGGTATAAGCCATTAAAAATCACAAAATCAGGTCACTCCTCTGTCTTGTTGAGGCGTTCAAAATTGAGGCTCAAATTTGGTTTCTTTCTTTTCTACATGGTAAACATATGTAGAAATTTTTGAAGAAAATTCCTATTTTTGATCCTTGCTTTTGTTTTATTTTGTTTTGTTTTGCCTGGAATACTTTCCCAGTATCCCTCAAGGAATCAAGTGGTGATCTGATAGTCATTGGAGCTGCAACTTTCTTAACTTGTAGCAAAGGCAATAGAGTGCAAAGGTTAAGCAGAAGGAACAGATCTAACGTGGAGCCAGATTTGTTCTTACCTTTTATAGTCTCAGTTGTGGTTTTAGCCCTGACCTTAGTCCTTTTAAGGGAAATTTTCTTCTTTTCTCCAGTGACAAAAAGCACAGCATGAAGAGATCGTTAATTAGCAATCTTGTCCTAGTATTACTCTAATTTTTCAAAAAATGTCATTACTTTCTGGAGATCTGATTATTTTTAAAGAATAGCATACCCTTTACAAATTGCCTCACGGTTTTATTTTTCCTGATGCTTTCCTAGTCATTCAAGACTCACAATAAAGATAAGTAAAACCACATTTCCTTGGTTCAGCACCACTCACAGCATTTTGGACACGGTAGTCAGTTCAGATTCCCCAGGGTTTCACTCACACGTGCTGATGATCAGTCACTTGGATTATTAGTCAGAATCTGTCATTTTCTCCTCTACTGCTCCTGGCAGGCATTGTTTTATGGAGCCATTGAGTCCCGGTTGCTATGGAGATTTCCTCTACCATTCCAAAGGCAAAGTGGGTGCCATGTATTTTAACCAAGAAAGAGCTAACGCACTTAACTGGGACAAATATGTTTCTTCCAAAATTGTGGAGCAAATTTACCAGGCTGCCCAGTTTTGGGTTTTCAGTTGTTTGATGAAACGTCACTGATTATTTTCATTTATATAGACAGGTATGCTTTCAGGATAGCATCATGCTCTTGAAATCCTGATAGGAATCTGAAAGATCTAGCGTAAGAGTCATAAGAGTAATGCCTAATGTGTGTAAGGCTACCAGTATCATTTTTCTTCCATTGTTGACTGATCCTTGCATCAAGTACATGCCCAACTTTCATCAGAAGAAAAAAAAAACCTGTCAAGAGATTTCTAAATCTCTCACACACTCGAGTCCTTAGTGTATTCACTACAGAATTCTCTAGATGAGTCTGGATATAGCTCATTTACAAGATATACCCATCTGAGTCTCTGTCTCTGGAAACCTTACTGCACCCTCAATTCGATTCTGAAAATGCAAATTTTATATGCTAATTTACACTCTGTTGTATCTCATCCTACTCAAAACAGAAATACCTTATTTAAGCTAGTTTCTTAAACAGTGTATCTATCTTGATTTTGTTTTGCTTAATTTGTGTTTTTTTGGGGGGGGCAGGGGGTTATTAGGTTTATTTATTTGTTTTGATGGAGGTACTGGGGTTTGAACCTAGGACCTTGTGCATGCCAAGCACGCACTGTATCACTGAGCTGTACCCAACCCCCTATTTTGAAATATATGCAGTTGTAGAAGAAATTTCAGTTAGAAGAAAATTTTTTTGAAAACTGCAGAAAATAATCTTGAAAGGATTCAAAGGAATTTGTTGTCCTTTTGGTAGTATGTTTAATATCCATTCATTTTCCTGGTGGTTATGTGAACATCTGCAGAGAGTTTACCACATATTTTTGAAGTTGCTTGCTGTTAGGTTCAAGAATTTCTAAGCTCCTATATATAGAACATAAAGTACTGGTTTCTACAAAGCTGCAAATCTCTTATGTACAAAATGTACTCATTTTATATTTTGGACAGATGCTGACGTCATTGGGAGCTACATGAGAGAAATTAATGCAGAAGCCTTAAAAAATGCCCTTGCTGATATATTAATAGGACAGGAGAATTGTCTTCCAAAATACTCTGATTCTTTGAATTTTATGTAGAGCGCTAAGTCATAAGCATTTAAAATCCTCTTCTATTATAATGAATTGCTTCATTATTCACTTTCACTTTTGTTTCAATATACTTCATATTCCCATTAGTTGAATATACTTGAGAAGTTAGCATTTGGGGATTCAAGAAGGAATGAATAATATTTGAAGGGTAAGAAATCTGGACAAGGATATTATCCTATGTTTAAAATAATGTATTCTCACAATTTTACATACATACTGGAGAGGTGTCATGATTCTTGAACTCCCAATCCTCCTCCAAAGACGAGAGAATTAGAAGACCTTTAGAAAATAGATTAAATAAAATTAGCATTCATATTAAAGTGGCTAAGAGCATTTACATTATATTATAAAATATCGCCTATCACAAAAACTTGTGTATCTCTTCTGACATATTTAAGATTCTTACACATACTTGATATATTTATATGCAGGGTTAGACTTATCCGTGTGCAAAATAGAAGGTTTCAAATAGAGTCTGATTTTTATAGGCTTATGAAAATCTCCGTGTGCCCCACACACCAAAAAATCTAGGCAAGAGAAGGAAATAAAGGACATAATGGGTTAAAGGAGAAGAAATTAGGCAATACCACCATTAGCCAGGTTTCCTCGCAAAGCCTTGGAAGAAACACCAACAACTTTTATTATGTAACTAAAATTAACAATTACAATTCTTCATTCTTCTAAGTGAGTTAGTACACTGCTGGAAATGACTGACCAGTTAGGTTGAGAGCAGATTCTGATTGTGGTAGGTGAGGTCTTGGGTGAAGAATGACATCATGATTCAGTTTTTTAATGGGCCAGGGAACCTGATACCAAAGGAGGAAATAAGTATATTCTGCAGCTGTAAATCCAAGACATATTTTGCTCAGTTCATATAATGTCTGATCATTCTTGATAACGTAATATTAATATATTCATTTTGAGTTTTCTTATTAATTTTACTACTTTTGTATATAAATTCCGAATTCAGACCAGTGAAAACTGTTTAATAAATGTATTTGACATTATATTTTGTACAAGATATTGGAAATTTGTATTTATTGCTGACGAATCAATTATTGTAGTTAGGAAATGAATGAATGAACTTTCAAATATATATTTTGATTTCATTGTTTTCTCCTGGTTTGGCTTTGTTAGTATCACTAATATATAAATTGCTAAATTTGGAGTAAATTCTGAAATCTGCTGTATTATCTAGAAAAGCTTTTTGTACACAAAATTAATTCCAGGCATATTAAAAGACTAGAAACATTAAAAATATTTAAATATGAATAATATGCAGGGAAAACTAACAAGAAGTATTATTAATCATAAATAATTTTTGGATGCCAGGGACATAATAAAGAATTGTCACTAAATGTATTAAAACCAGAAGGTGGCACTCTTGTACTGTATTATGCAAACCTGGTATTTCTTTTTGTATACACACACACATTTAAATATATTATTCGTATTTACAAGTATAAACACATAAAACTGCATGCATTTATATAGTGAGCACTTGTTCACATGGCAACGTTATAATACAATTTTTATATTTGTCAGTTTAATATTTTGCCAGCTATTTGGAGTTAAAATATATTTCAGTAATTAATTTGGAATATTTTCTTAGCTCTATCAAGTAATAGTTCTGTTATGCAGTTAGTACGTGAATGCACTATTGTATAATTATTTTGTTACATAGTTCTGTTATGCAGTTAGTACGTGAATGCACTATTGTATAATTATTTTGTTACATTAATTATACAATACATTATTAAAGCAAATAATTTTGTTATAGAGAATCATATTTAAAATTAAGAGAAAATCTCATCCTTATACACCAATTGTTTTATAGTTTCAGTTTGCAAGGGAGTACAAACATATCAGGTAAGTTAGATAGTTAATTGCAATGATTTAAATTCACTGTATAATTTAGCTAACTGTGAAGTTAAACATTTGCAATAAAATTCAATTCTAGATCAAGGAAAAAGCAATGTGAGTATGCTAACCACACAGAACTTTAGTAACCAGATAACTGATTCATAGTTAACTAAACCTCACTAAGAAATGAGACTTCCAGCAAATGTGTAACATTACATACAAACAGAGCCTGAGGGAGAAAACAAAACAGTGACAGACAAATGTGTGGTGTGAAAGATTAAGACTGAAGGGAAAAGCACAAACCAAATTTCAAAATAAAGCAGACAAAATGTAAATGAAATATGAAAAGTCACCCTAAAGATGTGAAAACATTTAATTCATAACAAAGCAAAATCTGTTTTTTTTTTTTCCCTAAGTTGTACGGCCTAGTTCATTCATGCATTTATCAGTGTTGTCTTTCGTTTTCTATTTATACTGGAGACAACATGATACCTTGGACAGAGCAAGGGGCTTTAATGTAAAACCTGGCTTGACCCACGCTCTTGCTCGTCTTCAACTAGTGAGGTGACCTTGAGCAAGGGACTTAACCTGTCTAAGAAAAATGCAGCTCCACAGAGAACTAAGGGCAATGTCACTTAGCGTTCAGAGCTGTTGTCTCTGATTCATACTTAATGAAGCTTACCTTCCTTCATGTTTTCAAGTTTTGCTCTTGAGGGATAGTTTACAGAGCTAGGTAGGAAATTCAGAAACAAGTTCACACGGTTGCCTTTATGATGCCTTTTTTATACCCGAGTACAGTGAAGGAGTCCTTCCTAAGTGCCTCGTGTTTGATTTTTCTGAAGAAAACATGTAAATTCATGTGCTTATTGTAAAATTCTATTTTTTGGAAATACTTGATTTTCACAAAAAGTAGGAGCATTTTTTTATGCCAAAATGGTTAAATCATGTCATTTTTCTTCTTGCTAGGTTGCTAAAAAAACTGACAAAATTTACATTTGTGTTCCTATGAAAACTATTTAAAATTGGGTTGACAGTATGTTTTATGGCTTGATTACCTTCCTAGAAGTTCTATAGTTGCATTTGTGCTTTACTTTTTGTAAGATATAAATGTATGCTCAAACTGCTATAACTAAGTGAAAACCTTCAAAAGCTGAATTAGATGTAAATCTCCCCTAAACTACAAAGTGTGTATCATTGTCCTAGACATGTTTCCAGCATAGTTGATTAACCCAATAAAGGGCAACATTAACTTGCTTGGAACAAAAATCTGATACAAGAAAGAATGGGAAGGGTGAAAACAACTGTGCCTCAGCGATACTGACAATGGTCAGATAACCCAGACTTCCAGATCCTAAAGTTTCCCCTAGAAGGGGGAAAAAAATGAAGTTAAACATAGCATCTTGTTCTGTTCAAGTAGCATAGACATTTTAAACTGTTTTCCAATAAGTTGTGTTATTTTGATATTTAATGCTAACTCTAACTTTAGCAATTATTTCAAGCAGACTTGCATGAGAATTATAAAAGTTTGATTAGGTAAAAGTTTTGCTATTGAGTGTATATCCATATTACATGCTATTATGAAGCAATTCAAAATCAAGATTTTGAAAAATACTTGATGATAGAGAAGGATGTTTGTGGTACTTTTTCAGCCATCATTTCACAACTGGTAATTATGCATCCTCATGGGCTGGCCCCTAACTGAGCTCCGGGTTTGGTGTCTTGCACCCAGATGACACTCAGGATCCAAAGGACAAAGGACCATCTCTTAGAATGTCCCTCCTTTCTGCACACAGAATAAAAAGACATAAAATTCCATCTAATAGTTAACATATTTTGGTGGGGTGAATTTAGATGATTTTAACAATTTTATTTATAAATATTCCAATGTCTCAACAATAGGCTAATATTATTTGTTAAATAGAGGAAAATACATATAGAAAGGTACACACATACACACTATACATGCATGTGTGTGTACAACACATACACATACACAGAAAAGAGTACGGCTATTATACTTGAAGCCGTAGATTCATCAGAGTTCAGATACCAAGTGAGGAAAGGAAATAATCCCTTGTATCAACTGTAGGGTAGGCTCTATCATCGAAACCACAAACATATCAAAGAAGTGGATACAAACCCAGATACAAAATTTCTCTAATGATACTAGTCTGATGTTAGCCTAAATAAATAAATTCAGTGATCCTTGTTACTAATGCAGTCTTACTGCTTTTTACTTGAATCCTCTCTTTGACTGGATGGCTTTTCTCTGAGTCAGCACTGATAAATTCTTTAATCTACTCTCATTTCCTTCTCCATTAAAATCCCTGCTATATCAGGATCTAAAAAAAAATTACTTCTATTTTGAATGAATACATAGACAATTTCACTCTTTCAAGAAATCATGGCATATAAGAAACACCTAACTTGGTGAAAGATTTTGGTAAAAGAACAATGACACAAAGCAGGACTTATTTTACTTTATGTTGTTATGTTATGTTCTGTAAAATTAATTTGTGACTATCATGTTACCCATTTAGTGTGACTGCTGCTTGTTAGGTTTATTCATTTTTTTCCCCTAAGACTTAATTTTCAACATTTTTTTTTTCTATTTTGGACTGTGCCTACCATAATACTTACAGGATAAGGCACAAGGACTTAGAAAATTTTTCATCCAACTTCTAATGAGGTTTTCATACTCGAGTTTTAAAACAATTACTTAGAAACAATTTTTGATGTGCTCTATGTGTTAGATTGTCATATCCAGGCCCACATGAATCAGAGGATTAAAACAAAAATCATGGAATCATAGATTCAGAACCTTGCCTCTGTACTTGGAAATTGCTTAGTATTTTTTAACCATTTTCGTGAAGTATGAGTGACGTGTAAATAGCTGCCCATACTTAACGTGCAGTGAGTTTGGAGGTAAGTATACACCCGTGAACCCACCCCAGCCATCAAGGTCATGGGCACATCCATCACCTCCAGAAGCTTTCTCCCACTCCCTTTACTATTTGTGTGTGTGGCAAGAACTCTTAAGATCCAACTTCTTAGATTTCAAATATGCAATACAGTATTCTTAACTGTGGGTGCAATGCTATGTATTAGATCTCCAGAAATTATTTATCTTGCACAAGTAAAATTTTGTACCCTTTAACCATCACCACCCCTTATTTTTTCCCCTAGGCCCTGGAAATAATCCTTCTACTAAATACATATATCATGTAGATTTCATGTATAAGTGAGATTATACAATATTTGTCTTTCTGTGTTTGGCTTATTTCACTGAGCATAATACCCTCTAGGTCTGGCCATGTTGTCACAAATGGCAGGATTTCCCTTATATTTTAAAGCTGAATAATAATTCTATTGTGTATTATATATGTATATATAATCACACATTCCTTTTTTAAAGATTACACTATTTTACAGATTTTATTCTTTATAATACTTCTTTGTCTTTTTCCCTAAATTTTCCACACTAAGCATGTATTGCTTTCATGATTACAGAAAGTACTTATTTTAAGCAGTCTTTTGCATGGCACTCAAGGAGAGACTCGGTTCCCTACTCTCTTATATCCCTGATTGTTTCCTAAACACATCGAGCATTTCCACACCTCCCTGCTCCTCTTCTTGAAAGTTCCTACTGCTTGGAAGGCCTTACAAAAACTTGAAATGCACCCATTCATCTGTCAGAGGACATTAACATTGTTTCCATATCTTGGCTATTGTAAATAGTGATGCAAGGAAATTACTTAGTATTTCCATCCAGACATGATTTTCGTTGCCTTTCAGATCTAGATGTTGGTAAATAATCGTATACTGTTGAAATACTACTCATGTGATGGTCTCAAAACCACATCCTCTCACTTACAGAGGAAGTAACACATGATAATTACTCAGTCAGATGTTGCTACAAATTGTACTGCTTCTTACCATTATTATTATTATTTATTATTATCATTATTATTATTATTATTACTCACATGCTCAGGTTGAGGATCTGCTGGTAGGTGCATGTTCATGATCCTAACAGGTATTACCAGCTCATATTGACTGAGAGCATCTTGTGTGTGCAAAGTGCCTTTTATTAATCATAACCACAAATCCTCAGGGCATCTCTATGAAATAGGTCCTATTTGTGTCTCTGTTTTAGAGAATGGAAAGTTTAGACCAAGCAATCCAACCAAGGTCAAGAGAATACCTAGCTGAGCCAGGATTAAACTACTTGATCTTTAATAGAAGGCCAGATTCTTAAGGCTCACATCCTCCAGGCAATGGGGAGCGACAGGAAACTGCGTCACTGAGCTGAAGGACCTGATAGACCATCTTGTCCTATTCATTTCACAAATAAAGAAAATAGAGCACAGTGGGCCTGTGCCTTCTGCACAGTCACAAATACTAAGACAAAATTGAAATACTACTCTCGTCTCTTTATTTAGAGTTTTATATTTGGCATGATTTTCTAAAATAGCCTTGTGACAATTTGGAAACAGGATCGCATCCCTTTTCTTCCTGCAGGTACTTATCCACAGCTTACTTGCTGAGTACATCCTGGGTGATTTTTGGAGATGAAAATATAGCCATGATGCAATAGATTTTTCCCCCAAATCTCTAAGACTGATATTTTGTGGGACCTTGAATACATTTCTCTCTGTGATAATGAGTTCTTCTTTGTGTAAAACAAAAAAGATGAACTTAATATAATGAACTATATTACCTTTTAAAAACCATGGCATATACTGCTATTTTTCATTCTCCTAATTGTACTCTTGGGCATTGTTGAACCATCAGTTACCATTGAAAATAGTATTTTACATGTCTACAACTGAAGGACTCTTTCAAATTAACACATTTGTTCCTTACAAGTAATCTGCAGATGTAGTTACTTTTAAATTCCCTGTACAGTGAGAAAGCAGAAATTCAAGAGGTTAATTTCCCCACTACTCGTCTGAGTGGTAAAATGGAAATTCAACCACAGTTCTTCTGATTCAACATCCATTAAATACTCTGCTAAGTTCACTGGTCTTTTGAATAAAGCACAGTTTTACGACCTATGATGTGACTAAATGAAAAGTCAGAGGCACGAAACATGAGCAAAGATTGAAACGAGCAGAATCTGCAATAAATATGTGAAAGAAAGTAAAAGTAAAATAACTGCCAATGAAAGAACTTGAAATTACTTGGAAAACATGGAAGTTAGCATTTCCTAATCAATCCTGGAATATTTGGACACTTCACTTGAAAGGACAAATGATTGACTTCAGAATCTGGAAAGTTATCAGTGAAATTCAGTCATTAGTATTTTGGCATTATTCTGTTCAAGGTTATTAATTCACCTTTTAACACAACTTTAGTGCTTTCTCTTCATTTGTCAGTTATTAGCTTTTGCCCTAGGTTGGATTTTAATTACATTCACTTTCTTTGTCATTAGATGTGATGTGCTAGGTCATTCTGCCACTTCAAAAGTCAGTTGATGAGACAGGTGATACACTTAATAAAATTCAGTGACGATTTTGTGTGAAATTATCTTTGTGTTGTTGCTTCAGTTCAACATCTTTTATAGTTTTTTTTTCTTGTCATGCCTTATATATTCAGGATATAAAAGTCAATATGTTTGTATGAAAGTGGGAATGTATAGAGTATATTTTGACTCTCATTATGTCATTCTGCTAAGATAGTTTATCATTTTATAATTTATTTTTTGTACTGCTACTAAATGCTGTTGATAAATCCTTTTATACTAAATAGTTTGTGATAGAAAATTTAATGCAAAGACATTATACACTCTTTCATAATTTTTTCTTGTGAAAGTTTTGAACATTTATTTAGTTATGAGTGAAGTCATTTCATGTGTGTGTCCACATTGCATATGTTTATCTACAACAGCCCTTATGGATTTATCCTTTAACTTTGTTGTGTTTTATGTATGGATGGCTGAATGGATGCATGTTTTCAGTATAGTACTAAAGTGCATGCAAGTGTTACAAAATATAGGACAATGTAGCATAAGAGTTGAAGTATATTCTCCCATGTCACTTAGTCACATATGGGAAAAAGATGGCACAGTGATTCTAGAATACAATAGTGAGGGTCTTGAACTAGAATATCTGAATTCAATTCCAAACTTTTGTACTTGAATCGGAGTGAATTGGTTGAATTCTCTCTCTGTGCCTTAGTTTCCTAATCTGCAAAATAGGGGTTTCTTTGAAGATTAGGGGATTTTTTTGGACCAAACACAAACATTAATTTTCACATGTAGGTAAATTGCTTACAATAATTATTGGCAAAAAGTAATCACTCCATGTATGCTATCTTTGTTTATCTTTGTTGTTATTATTACTATACAGTGACATTTTTATTTTTTAACTTATTTTTCCTCACTGGAGTGCATGGATAAATATTAAACCAGGCTTGAATCTGATTCTTGAAGCATTTTTTTTTTTCTGATTTTTGTCTCTTCCTACCTCTAGTCTACCTGGGGATGCTCCTGGAACACATGTGGGGCAACCCTCCTGAGGTCAATGACACAGTTTCTGTCTCATAATCTGTGAGAGGTACCAGTGGGAATGAGGACCACAAAGATCAAATGATATGCCATTTATAGTTCTTTAAATAGCAAAGCCTTTAGTGGAGTGTGAACTTTATAATTCTGTTTAGGCTGGTGAGTATTCACAGATACCAAAGTAGAAGCGAAGCAATGGTTTTGAATTTATAACCTCCATTTCCCTCTTCAATCATTCCTTTTCAGGGTTAGTAAGGTCTGCTGGGTCCCTTAGAGTGGGGGATGGATTCTCAGTGGGAGCCGGTCCTCTGTCTTGTACCAGGATACTGATACTCAAAATGTCATTGATGAGCATTTTAAGAGCTTTTTTTTTTTTTTTTCCTTTTTCTTTTTTTGGCTCTGGGTCAGCTCTTCAAATGACCATGAATTTATACTGAGCCAGAAGTGCTGAAGAAAGCTTCATTACTGGCGGATAAAGTGCAACGCCATCATTCATTTTTTAATTTAGGCTGTGCGCAAAGTGTTGGAGGCTGTAATCAATTACATTAACACATGATGCAGTTTGACTCGTTTGAGCAATTTCAATCAGGATTCCATCCTCATCATACTACTGAGACTGTGTATCAAAAGTAAATAATGACCTTTTGATTGCAGCAGTGGATGTTGGCGTTCATGATTTTGTTGGCCATGTTGGCAGCGTTTGATGCAGTTAATCATGACGTTTTATTGGCTGGTTTATAGATTCTGGTAGGATTTTCTTAAATAAAAGTAAAACCAATTCAAAGTGTTATCTCTCAATGATCTATTTAAATGTCTCCTTGGTAAGGTCATGTGATTCTACTGTAGGATCCGACAAGACTGAAAGGGGATTTTCTGTTTATATTTTGTACAATTTCACTTCTTAAAAATGAGTGTTTGCTTAGTAGTTTTGTGACATTAATAGGATGCCTTGGGCAGTGTTTAACATCTGAGGTTGAAAAATTAGAGAAGCATGTTTGTTCCCTAAATACAGTGTGATGTTGCCCAATTGCTCTGCTTCATTAATGGTATAATCATTTACACAACTCTAGCTCCCAACTCTGTTACTTACAGGGGGCATAAGTTTACATAGCATATACACACATTTACATAAAAACAAATAAAATAAGTCAGTAAGCTAAGAATTATAAAACAAAGTATCCTTCTCTAAAGCCATTTTCAGAGAGTCCCAGAAGTAAAAGTGACTCAACTAACAGCAAGGTAGTTTATGACATTATTTAAGACTTTTTACCTAAAGAACCTAACTATATTGATGCTAGAGTTGCAAATACGAAGAAAGCAACTGGAAACTACTTGATATCATTGTTTAGCTAAAAAGCACAGCTAAAATATCATTTTTTTCCCTTGTAATTCCCATGATAGAAGCTGGAAATTTAAATGAATGTTGGAAGCTCAAAAATTGTCCAGCATGAAAGTATGGTTCTGGAATAAAATAATTAGCACTAGACCTACAGATGATTCTCCCACTTTACTAGAGAAATGTCTAAAGAAAAAACAAAACAAACAAACAAACCAAAAACAAGGAACATGGTCGGGTCAAATCTCCTGGTAAACAATCTATGAGAAACCTTTTGCAAACATGCTGAGGTATTTGCTAATAGACAAGCCTTTATCTGTGGAATGCGCTTAGCAGCATGCACCTATTTGAACTGCTTAACATAAACACATTTAGAATGTATGGATTTACGAACAAGCATGGCTCCCTGGTAAAAGTCCTGTATGCTGCACAAATATCAGAGTATAAAATGGAGATGTCTCATGACTGAAACAGCTCCCTTTTATTTTTGGTATAATTGATGTAGCTGCAAATATTATTTAGGGACTTCATATGCTACTCTGGACCAGAATATACTCTTACGCACCAAAAAAAGACATAACAGCTGCAGTGGCGATCCTAGACTTCTTTCTGCTTTGCTCATGCATCATGATTATTTTTATGCTTGGAATTTTTCTTAAAGCTCAGTCTCTGATTGTGTGTCTGATTTGACAATGAGTTTCTTTGTGTTATCACAGGATTGTCTGAGCAATTAGGTGTTTACTTATTTTATACACCTTTTCTAGATAAATGATGTGTATTTCACAAGAACATGAAATTAGATATTGAATATGATTCTGAGAAAATTATTTTAAATTGGAATTTAAATGAGTTTGGGATTAGGCTAACAAGGATCCATATGTAACTTGGTTCTTTGAAGTGAGAGCAGCACCAGTATAAACTACTACAGAAACTAACATAGTCCACACTCTACTAAGCATTAGTTTCTCTTTCAATAAGTCATTCTGGATATTTACCAGGAATTTATAGTTTTCAGAATATGTTATCCGTATATTTATTCTAAACGAATCTCTTTCTGACAACACTTTCTTTGTATTTATTGTTTGCATTATCCTTTTGTCCAAATATTAACCATTTTACTGCCACTTCAATTCCCTAAACCTGAATATTGTTAAATCAACTTTCTGCCCTTCTCAGTCTTACTTCTAATGGTAATTAAATAAAATCACATGGCCATGATTTCTAAACTCTTAAGGATTCTCAGTTTCATACAGCTGTCCTTCCAGACCCTTTGGCCATAATGTTTCTTGGTTCTCAAATCCCTTACTTCTCAGCTCCCTTTCGTATGACAGCCTTGCCTCAAATTCACAAAATAACAGATTTAATGAGATGCTTACCCTATCAGTATTTTGCACCTTAAATCTAGAAAATTGTCCAAATTGTAATGCTACCTTCCTCTTAACCTCCCATCTGAAGTAAAGCTTTTTTGTTATCCTGGAGGAGGGTAACTTTCCGATTTTTTGATGTGGAATTTATACCTTCCTGCCCATTTGGGCCTTATTCCATTAGTTGATCTTCAGTTTTGTTTCTATTTTTTTTTAAACCTGTTTTATTCTTCTTTCTGCCTTGTCCATCCTTTCCATTTTAAATTAAATTAAAAAAAAAAAAACAGAAGTAAAAAAGCTAATTATAGGGGAGGGTATAGCTCAGTGGTAGAGTGTGTGCTTAGCACACATAAGGTACTGGGTTCAATCCCTAGCACCTCCATTAATTAAAAAAATAAATAAATAATAAATAAACTTAATTTCCTCCCCCAACTGAAAAAAGAAAAAAAAAAAAACCTTAAAGCTAATTATAAAAACTGCCATCTTATCATTTATTTTGTGTAGCTAATGAAATATTTCCATTCTTTAAATAGTATAGCTTCTTAAAAGAGCCACCTATAGTGTTTATGTCCAAATTCTTATTTATTCTTTGATCCTTTGCCTACCTTTCCACTTACACCTTGTCCTCCCCATGGTTACCAGAGGCATTTTGGTTTCCAGTTTCAGCATTGTTGCTGTTGCTTTTGACTACATGATTCCTGTGACGCACATTGATACTGTTGCACACTCATCATTCATCCTGCATCTGTGGTAAAACTATGGGTCTTTCCTCGAACTTCTCTAATGCTTTTTGTCAGTGTTCTTTCTTGGATCCTCATCTCAGTCTGGCTCCTTAAACTTTAGTGCCTCCTGGTTTCTTTCACTGACCTACTGTCATTCTATTCGTGAATATTCTGTGGTATTTTAAGCACACTTGTGGCTTTGCTAAGTGCCGATGTTACACTAAAAGGGGAAGGGAAAAAGTCTCTGTTCTTGTCTTGCCTGAAAGAGAAGAATTCAGACAGGAGATGAAAGCATCATGTAGTAAAAGATTTTAAAGATTTTACTAGCAGAAGTACACCTCTAAGAGTGGGAGGCAGGCTGATTCAAGAGAGGTCTTTGTCCCTTCTCTTATACCCTTGTTTAGAGGTGATCTCTTGGTTGCTTGAGGGCTTTTGCCTCTGGAGAGCTTAGTCATGCCCATCCCCTTTTGCAATGATAAAGATATGAAAAAAAAATGTATAACTGAATCACTATGCTGTACACCAGAAACTAGCACAGCATTGTAAATCAACTATACTTAAAAAAAAAAAAAACAAAACTGCTTCTGGAGTTCGAGATTTGCAAATATTAACTACTCTATATAAAATATAAAAAAAAAACAAATTTCTTTTCTATAGCACAGAAGAAATATTCAATATCTTTTAATATATTGTAGTATCTTGTAATAACCTTTAATGAAAAAGAATATGAACATGAATATATGTATATATATATGACTGGGACAGTATGCTGCACACAAGAAATTGATACATTGTAACTGACTATACTTCAATTAAAAAATAATAATTTAAAAATGTCTTCTTATTTCTTATCACCCCTCCCCCAGTTATTTGTTAAGAACCTTTTCATTTCTACCCTGGATTTCAGCCAGAGCCATTTCATTCGCCTTCATGAATCTACTATATTTCCAAACCCAGTTCAATATTCAGAGTGTTCCCAGAGAGAACTATCGCAAAGATTATTATAAAATTTTAAAAGACCAAATCACTTGGCCAGATAAAACTTCATTTTATTGACACCTGGCTGTCTCTGCAGCCTGACATAAATACCCAAACATTCTATCAATATTTGGTTCACAACTCTTGAAGAAAACGTTCATTTATCTTCCCAAACTGGGGGAGGCACCACAGCACTGCTGTATAACACCTAATATAATATGGATATTATAATATCCATTCTGTAGTGTTTCATTGTATTTTCCTATGATCCAAATAGACTGAGATCCTCCCCCAACCTGTGAACCAGGATGAATAAATGACTACAAAAGAATAAAGATGATTTTTTTTTGGTAAATTATGTGAATATTTAAATATATAGACTATTTGTGTTAGAGTCCCAGTTTCTTTTCTGCCACTTGGCTTGGCTATTAGGTGTGTCAGTTTATTCTCCTCCCAAACATGGCAGTGCATGCTCCTTTCCCCTAACATCTGTCAACGTGCATTTTCTATTTTGTTTCTTTGCTTTACAAACCACTGTAGAGATTACCAGATTCCTAAGCAAAGCAAAACATAATTTGGATAGTAAGATTCGAGTATAGGCTTTGAAACTGAGACGATTTTGTCTGAAAGGAGTAAAATCAATAGAGATCATGTTAAAGAACTCATCTCAGAAGAGGAAGAACATGGGCATGGCACAGAAAAATTCGTTGTCTTTGGGAAAAAATAAAGAAAGAAGGCATTTCAAATAGGAGGAACAAAATATAAAAATATATACAAAAGGAGAATTTAAATGAGATTTATTTAAAAAGTAAAATGACTAGCCAAAATATACTACAACTTGTCATTTTACTTTTTCTAATAAGTTTCACTTTAATTCTTGTTTTGCATATGCACCTGTATTCTGTTCTCTTATCTAAAATGACTTTCTTCTTTATATCTGCCCAAAGACTACTTACTTCTTGTAGTACATTTGCTTGCCTATCAATAGAAATAAACTTTATTTATTTTCATGTAACAATTTTTATCACAAAACGTCCAGTTTTATTTTCTTACTATGCATAATTAACACATATTTCTAGAACCATGTGTTAAAATCCTTTTTCTTCCAATTCCAATCCACCTTAGGCTTAAATCCTTCATCTCATTTAATTTTAGTCCCATAAAATAGAATTATTTGTTATTTCTCACATGACAATGAGCTTAAATCTTTTAAAGTCAGCCTGATTTTTTATTACTAAATACAGGGAATGTTCATTACAGGAAATTAGGGAAATATAAGCAATAAGAAATAAATACATTATCTGTAATTTCTTCACCCTAATGTATTATTTGACAGCAATTAATGCATTTCTTTTCAGCCTTCCTAAATAATTTTTTAAATCAATAGATTTAATATTTTAGAATACCTTAATAGTAAAAATATGTTTGTTTAATTTTATAAGCAGTTAATCTCAAGGTATAAAAATCAGGTGGAAAATTGATATGATTCTATTGACATCTGTGTGATAAATAAGTAAATGATGTAACTTACATTCTTTGGGAAATTTTGAAAAAGAGAATGCAAAATATCTTTCTCAAGTCTGTTAAAAACTTGCCATTGTAAAGTTCTTAGTAATTGAAATTATCATTATAAGACTTTACTAATATTTTAGTGTGTTCTAGTTTATTTAAAATAATATTTAATTTAAATATTACTATTTATTTCATTTACTATAACACAATTCCATTATTTTATTTAAATATTAAAATAATATATTTTATTTTAAATAGTATTTAAGCAATATTTAAAATAATATTTAAAACCTTCAGGGAATTAGATCACATAAAATATAAATATATTTATCTCAATTTTTTGAAATTTAGTATACTTATCCATCAAATGGAAACATTTGTTTATTTATTGCAATAATCAAATGGGTTAAAGAATATAGGGAAAACCTTTGTATCAGTTAGATGTGACACTGTTCAATTCATGAATTGTTAAATTAAGCCAATAAGATCTTCAAAAACAAATGAATAGGAAGCTTTCTCCTCAGGGTAATACATATTAAGAATAGAAATGTATAAAATGTAAATCTTTCTTCCTAAAGCATTCATTAGGATCACATTTTATCATACTCTAAGAGAAATAATAGAAAGTTTTAAGGCTGTATTAGAGATGGACTCTCTAGGAGAAAATATTGAAGGGGATGGGAATAACTAGACATCAGTGGTGAGTAATAGTAATGTTCATATCGATGGTAGTGAGACAGAAAGACCACCGAATCTGATGGGACCTCTGGCATGGACCACACTTTGGAAAGACATTAAAGCTAAGGGGATAACAGTAAGTTTGCACAAAAAGAGCAAGTAGTGTCTGTAGCTCCTTTATATGGATGGATTAGCATCACATTACAGTATTAGATAACCCAAGTTACAGGATCATGGGAGGCAGTAAAAAAAGAAAACCTACGGAAGTTATACTTGAAGGTATTACTACGTTTTCAACACTGTAGTTATGATTCCTTCTTTTGCTACCCATTTTTCCCTGTCTTCAGTGGATTCCCTTCCTCAAATTAATTCCAAAATGAAGAATATCATTTTTTTCCCTATCTTTACTGTATCTCCTATATTTTTGTTGCTCCAAAATGATATAAATCTATACTATCTTCAAATGAACATTAAAATTTCTATACCAGATTGTACTATCTTATTTAATAATACACTAAAAATATTAGTAAAATTTAATTACTCCAACATAACTACTTATAAACATAAAATGTTAGTCACTAACATAAACATATATATGTATACATGTCTATCTGTCATCTATCTGTTGACATTTTTTTAAGATCCAGTCTTCCATCATGTTTGTTTCCTCCTTTTCATTTTTGACAGCTTCTTTTCCCCCTGGAAAATAGATCCATATACAAAGTTCCAACCTGGTTTTGAAGTAACCATAGGAGAGTATTAGTAAAAATAATAAGATAATAAGCAAAAAAACTAAACAAACAATAGAATAAAGGAAAACTATCCCGAGATTCTACTTTTTTATGGAAAAAAGAGAAAAAACAAGTAAAATAACTTAGCATTGAAAAACTAATCAATGATTTAGCATAAGCTATATTTTTAGTATTACCTCTGTTCTACCAGAAATAAAATTTTCACTTTTTTAACAGCCATAGGATAAAGAACATACAGTTCTTGTCATATAATAATCTAGTTTTCTCTCATTGTTCTTCTCTCTGAATGCATTTCAAAGACTTATAGAAAAAGAAACCTATCTTCCCACAACTTGTTTTTTTTTTTTCAAATAGTATTAATCTAGTTTTTCAAAGCAATGTAGCCACTCATTTGCCCCACCATATGCTGATTTCATTGTCGGTTTGTTTTCATGTTTTTTGTTTAATCCCATTTGTTTATCAATATCAAGTATATATTATGTTTTTGGTAACCAAAGGATGCAGATGATTTTATTTTATAAACTAAATAACTACCAAGGGAAAGAGTACAGTGATGTATGAAAAAGGTATACTTAGTTAACGCTCAATTTTATGAGACAGATGGATTTTTACTTATCCTGTAATAAAGCAGTTATTACTTTTTGTTTACCTTTAGAAAAATATACATTGCTACATAAAATCGAATATTATTTTACTGAGTATATAGCTGCATATAACATTTACAATGTAGTTAACATGATTATGATATACCATATTGATTTTACAATGATTAATGTTTTTCAAGGGTCCACTCATGTTTATAAAGTTATTCTGGAGGCAAGTTCCAATTTTATTTTAAAGCAAACAAGTGGCTGGCTCAGAGTGAAACATCCCTCACATAACACCTAAGACAGGTGAAATAATACAGTGGACTATAACCAATAAGCTATCACAGAACCTCCTATTGGCAGAACATATTGAAAAAACAACTAATTCACACTTTGACCATGAGAAGTACAATAGTGTATTTTTTTTAAAAAAAAAGGATTTGTCACTAAAAAAGACCTTATG
Organism: Camelus ferus; assembly: GCF_009834535.1. Lineage (NCBI taxonomy): Eukaryota > Metazoa > Chordata > Mammalia > Artiodactyla > Camelidae > Camelus > Camelus ferus. The sequence continues at coordinate 56,268,943 of NC_045709.1, forward strand.
TTTTCCTGAAAAAATGATATATTTCTGTTTGTGACAATATCTCATAACATCATATTTTTTATGATAGATTAAGATAATATAAATAATTCATGTAATTAATTAAGTTCAATTTTCAAAAAATCTTTGCACATTATTATATACTTTCTGTTGTTTAGAATTGAACACTTAAATGATTTGATTTTTGTTTTACCATACTCAGTAATTTAAAGAAAATTTTAAAATCACTTTACAGAAATACATATAATTCTTTCAAGAAGATATTGTCTTTCATACTTTCATAAAAATAGCTAGTTTAGGTAGAATATATTTATAGTAAGGTCAAGATTAAAGTTTTTATTTAAATATGCCCTATTAGTTTAACCATATTTTGTTAAGTCACAAAATACAACCTTGTGTCCTTTGTCACACAGAGAACTTAAGGTATGTATCAGCTAATAGGAAGTCAATGTCATATCACTAAAAGTATTAATTGGTCTTCCAGTTATATCTTCAATAGATAGTTCTCAAAAAACATGTAGAGATAGTAAGATGTCCTTAGGGAATTATATTCTACAGAAAAATTTTCCCTTTTCATTGTTGTGTTTCATGCATGACAAATTCAAAAGTACTAAAGAAACCCACTTTAACCCATAAATACTTTTAAAAACAAAAGCAATAAACATAGAATAGTACTGCTAAAATTATTTGGAAGACTTAGTTCTAGGGTTAACTCATGATACAGGAATTTCAATTTTCTTTTGAAAAATTACTTTAATGATGTCATTCCAAAGTGCAATTTATCCACAAAAGTTGTTTCTCACTCAACAGAGGTCAATAAAAGCTCATTGTTAACCTTACCTAAGGAAAATTATATATTATTAACACCTCAGAAATATGTTAAATAATGTTTTTAAGTAAGCTAAGAGAAAGTATATGTATTAAGAAGAAAGTATGAGTCTTTATTATTCCCATCAATGGTGCTTTGTGCCATCACGAAATCCCCTAGAAGATGTCAATGCGAGGCTGTAAGACATTACATTCCAAATAGAACACTAAGCCAAATTGTGAGAGTCTGTTAGGATGCCAAGGGTAAGTCAGTGATATCAATACCAAATGGCATAATCTCAATGACTGTCTGTATAAAAACTTTGTTAGATCAAAGCAAAATAATTGCTACAAGTTAGTTACACATAAAACACATATGGGAAGAAATTAACATCATCAGATAACTGAAAAATACACTGTACATAAAGTTCTGTTAAAATAAATCTATAATCCATTTTCCTCCTAAATATACCAATGACTTTAAAATTGCCAAAATAAGAGAATTGCTGGGAAACATATTTGAAAAATAGATGATTGAAGATAATTTCTGTTTCTGAATTAAATATAACAATTTCAGTTGTTTGAGTGTATATAAACATATATACATATATATTTACTAATAAATTGAAGCTTTATTTTACAACAGAGAGAGAGACATGGTGGCCCAATCTGGAAATTTATATAGCAATGGAGTGACCTTCTAGGGCCATTTCCGTAGGTTCTGGTCTAAGAGGGAGCTTTATATCTGTTCAGCACTTGTTCTCCCCTGCTCTTCAAAAATCTTTCCTATATCATACTAACCTGTTTACCAAATCATAAATTAATTATGGCAGAAAGACTGCAACACCAGAATATTTTTTCTATAAAGAAAACCGTGCTATAAACTTATGAGTCAGTGACAAGTTTAGAACTAGAAGAAAGCCTAAAATATAAGAAAAAGAAAGAAATATGAGAAATACATATATTTCCCTGTAGCTATGCAATTTAGGAAAAGCTCCAAATTGGCTTATAAATATATGAATAAAACAAGAATATATAGATATATATATATGTGTGTGTGTATATATATATATATATATCATGGTATATAGTATATATATGTACGTTTTTGTGTGTGTGTGTGTATCTATCTATCTATCTATCTATCTATCTGGACGGCAGCCAGTTGTAATGAAGTTTCTCAAATAGAGCTTCAGTGTATGTTACATTTGAGGAATAAGGGCATACAATGTGTTACTTACAGTCCTCTGTAAATGGTTTAGTTTACATATTGTCTGTGTATGTATGTCTAACAAAATTTTTTAATAAAACAGGAAATTGTTACTTAATATTTCATATCTAAGATCATACGTAAAATTTGTTGTTAACTGTGAGACTGAGTTTACATTTCTGGGTTACAGGTATCATAGAACTGCCAAGATTTGCTCTCATAGTGTAAAGCATGTGAACATTGAACGTTCAAAAAGCTTTCTCATAGCAGTTTGTAGTAAGTGTGATTAAGCATTGCTGAAATAAAAATCATCAACATAAAAGGACATTTGGCCAGTGCAAAAAGTGTAAATATTTTGATTACTGATTAATACCATTAGTAAAATTATAAAGTCACAAAAGATGAAGAATTACACTTGAAAAAGTAGTTGCATTTATGTCAGGAAAATGTCTTCTGAAAATACACATTTTCCAATCTTCCATTTCTTTCAGTGTTTATTAGGATCTCAGTTAATGGTTTAAATCTATGGGAACTTCAGTAGTATCTGACACATATTGAACAGCACCCATATTCACTGGATGCAGTATCAAACAATTCTGTCATCAACCATCAAATACATTTGAAGACTTTATTATTAGATGGTTCTCATCTATGCATAATAAAAATCTGACACCACAGTTTATTGATTTTGATGAACATCACAGTACATATTTTATTCACTAATTTAATGTTTTTATCCTTTGAATTTGAGAACAATTACTTTATTTGACAGAAATTTGGTGTTTCCTACAATGTCTGTGTATTTGAGGAAAAGTTGAACATTTTGCTTCTGAATTTTAGAGTGTAGTATCCTTTCATTTCTGTCTATCTCCTAAATTTTGTGTTAATATGAACTTCCAAACTCATTTTGAGAAACACATTTTCAGGATTAGATATATACAATGATAAACACACTGAATTGAGGTCTGTAAGGGCAGATAACATACGATTAATAGACACATTCCAGTAAAACTTTGTTTAATTGGGCATCAATCTCAGTGAACAATATGTTTGTAAATATATGAATATGTTCATAAATAGTAACATAACCATGTATTCTCAAGTAGTTCACATTAATCATTGATATTATTTCAAACATCTTACAATTTATTATTGTCACATTCTTGTCTTTAGAAATTCATCCAAAAAATAATTAAAACAGAATTAAAATTTGTAAATATAAATTTTAATGAAAAAACAAAAATGAATTAAATAGTAATGTCTCTTTAGTAGTTTACTTGTGGGCCAGTATCTTTGTTATGATGGCCAATTTCCTCCATATCCTATCTTTCACCTACTGCTTGAGTAGATTTTGGTATCAACTATGTATTTGTTGATTTATTAATGTGTACCTGCTCCCATAAAATAATTTCAATGTACATTAAAAAGGATATAACACAACCAAAGATATTTTCTAAAAAGACAGTTGATATTTACTGAGGTTCCATTTTTCTTCAGGCAATGTATACATACTAATTTATTTAATTACCAAAACAAACAAATAAAAAGAAATACTGTCCATATTCTTTCATTTTACAGGAAAAGAAGAGTCATACTTGGTTAGGAAATTTCAAAGTTTCAAAGGCCATTTGATTTCAAATGCATAGTTCCAGAGTGTGAAATCCCATGTTCTCATCATTGTGTCATATAGTTCATCCAAAAGAATAAAGGTAAAAAATCAAATAATAATGAAGCAAAGAAAGGAACCTATTAACTAAAAATGCAACATTCAAGTCTCAGCATCTGAGAATCTGAAACTAGTATCTACCAGAGTTGGTCATATAGCTATTACTTTAGATAGTTTCTAGGTTTAATTAATATACATCTTCCTTTTCAATATTCACATTCCCAACTAAGCTTTCAGTAGGAGCAGCTTAGTACATAATTAGTTAAAATCTTTGGCAAAAATGTACTCAATAGTTTGTTGATACTGGCTAAAATAGATTTATGTCTTCTCAGCACCAAGTACATAGGCAATATAAGTGATGTTTTAATTAAAAAGGTGGGTTCCTTCTAACTCTATTGCTTGTCTTAAAGGGGAGTACCAGAGATCCACACTGTTAGGAATATCAGAAATGTGAATTTGACGTAGTATTTTTAAGCAGAGGACAATTCTCAGCACCCAAATAAGTGACAGGTTAAGGTATTGTACCATGAGACCTTATCCTGGACTTTCCCAAGGGCTGTCCTGTGATGATGCTTTAGTGTATTTCTTTCTCTATTTGATGTTAAAGAGATAAGAAATAGAGTTTCAAAGAGCTACATGGAAGTGATGTAAGATGTTCAATCCCAAGGTTATGGAAAATGATTTTATGAAGAAAATCAAAGATGCTCTATTTGCAACAGAGAATATTTTAGAATTCTTAAAATATTTTTTAGAATCAGAAGAAGATATATATGGAATATCAGTTACAGGTAAAATTTAATTACATAAAATATCATTAACAGTGAAGGTCATATAACGTTTCACAGTTTTCAAAGAAAATTACCTAAACACCAGGCATTTCACAATAGAGCCACTTGTAAATAATTTAAAAAACAATAAAATCAGTTGAAGATGAGACAAAGGAAGTATACTTTTTAGGTTAATATTTATGTTTTTTATATCTCCTTATAGACATATGTTTGAGACTCAGAAAGTCTGACTTGCCTAAAATCATAGGGATATAAGTTGTCATTCATTGACTCCTGAGTCTACAGTTCAACCTCTCTAAAATCTACTGTTTATCACAGCAAGAACCAAAACTTGTAAGTTTAAATGCTGTTTTGACTTAATGTTTATAATAGACTTTATTATTAGTATCCCTACTTTACAAATAAGGAAATCAAAATTCAAAGAAGTTAAACAGCATGTTCAAAACTATTTAACAGAATCATGTTTAAAATCCAGATTTTTTAACTTGAGATAACAAGTTATTTCTCCCTTGCCAGATTCCTAGATTCTATACAAAAGCCAAATTGCTCTGTTAATTCCAGTACAAAAAAGCAAGTTGTGGTTCCTCAAAATTCCTTAAATTAAATTTGATATGAACAGCACCATGGGAGGTAAGAATTTTAAAATTACACAAAACTCTTCACGTAGTTAAATGTATTTTTTAAAATGATCCAAGTGGTGGGGAGGGGGGAGACAGCTTTCTCCATTCATTCACAAATAAAAGTACTCAGCCCTTAATCTTTCTTCATTACACTTACCTCCACACATTTCACAGACCAGTGTGATCTGCTTTTCCCTCCACTAATCCAATAAAAATTCCTTTGTTTAGGTCACTAACAATCTCTCAGTTGCCCGGTACAATGGTCAACTCTCAGTTTTTTCCCTAATGACTTCTTTAGAGCATTTCCAATGTTCACAATCTAGGGTTGTTTTCTTTTTTTTTTTAACTTTATTTGCTTTTGACTCAGCCTTTCTTTTCTTTTAATTTCAGAATTGATCTTTTCAAATTTGTTATACTTACTCTGTGTCCCCAGTCTGCCTTCTGAATTGCCAAGTCAAGCCTTCATTCACTTAGAAATGTCCCTCCTGGATGCTCTTTGGGAAATTCAAACCCATAAAAAAATCCAACTCAAAATATGCCTGTAGAGTAAAGGTCTATTTCCAGTCCTGCAACTCCATTAAAAATAACACCGAGCTCATAGAAATATCTTTTAAACACTTCTCTACTCTGACTCATCTCTCATTCCTCTTCTGCTCATTCACTCTACTCCATCCAAATTATAACCTTTGCACTTGCCTTTCCTGCTGTCTGGAATGTTGTTCCCCAAGGGGTCTGCATGACTTCCTCCCTCAAATTCAGGTCTCACCATGGCTTTCCATGTAAAATTCTTACTGCTGTTTTGCACCATATCCTTTCTGCCCAATTTCCTTCATCTTTCTCATCATTTTCATACTACTTTTATTTTGCATATTTGCTTCATGACTGTCTCTCCAAATAGAAATTAAGCACCATGTTGTCAAAGATTTTTTTCAGTTTTGTCTGCTGCTTTAGCCTATGGTGAACTTTGCTTGGTGCATGAAATGCAGTATTGAATAAATTAGTGAAAGAAAAGATGACTCTTTTTCATGTATTTCCCACATAGAAAACTAAATATTATTTATTATATCATTTTCTAACATGACCTATTGCAGGCTTATGGCAATCATGGCTTATTCTGAGGCAGTCCCTTCTCCCAGTGCTGTCATTGACTCCTTGCTCTTTTTCCTTATATCCAGCATCAGAGTTACACCAGTGTCATCTTTCTAAAACACATACCTGATCCTTTTAATCTCATATAATGAAAGTATTTGCCAGAGTTTAAAGTTTAAATCTGTTATCATCTTACATCAGGTCCTTCACAGCCTTAGTCTAACACACAGTTCCAGCTCATCACACTCTCTTTCTGTCCACAGTGTAACTGTTAAGCAGTTAGACAGGTAGGGGTACTGGGCAAAAGGGAGGAAATAATCCAGAAGATAAGGGTGCACCTCACTCAGAATAAGGGTCTTCAAAGCATTTTATTTCTCTAAATGGTGCCAACAAAGAAGCAGGTTAGACTCATATGCTGTGACTGCCCAGTAGAGGGAAGGACCTGACCTGACATGACCCGGTGCTCATTGTAATGTAATTAATGTTGCAGTGTAGGCTCTCCATAGGCTCTTCTGTATGCATTGTAGGGAAGGACATGCACAATAAGGAAAAGGTTATGTAACCTACACATGCCACTCAAATGATGTCAACTATCAAGTTAGCTTAAGATAGCCCCTATGCAACCACACAAAAGAAACAGGGACTGGGGGAGTCACTGCTTTTCCTCTCTTGGATCAGCCTGCCTTCAGACCTCGATGGGGTACTTTTTATTTGCTAATAATTCCTTAATTGCACAATGCTTCTGTCTCCCATCTGAATTCTTCTCTTTTGGGTAAGACAAGAATGGAAGCAATTCCATTCCCCCTTTTTTGGTAACATAACCATACAAAACTAATCATTGTTACCTGATCATACTCTTCTTTCTCATATCACTGTCATCACTAAGAGTTTTCCATACAGCAAAGTTAACCAGTACTCTAGCTAGTTAACTAGTATCCTGCAAGTGAATTCCCTTTCCAGCCCTCAAAGACCACCTCTTTTATGAAATCTCCTCTTGAGACAGGAACGGGGAAGGGCACAGCCATTCAAGGAATGATACAGCAATGAACATCAAAAAGGTGGAAGATTCAACCCCCAGGAGGCCTTGAGGCTCAAGATGATGAGAGATTTAACTTCCAGCAGATCTTGAGCTTCATTATACGCCCATTGTAATATATGAACATGGTGAATAACATGCCCACAGGCACCATGGCGGTCCCAAGGTTAACCACAAAGGTCAAAGGGTGGGAAATGGCCAACTTCCTGGGAATCCCAGCCCCTTCCCCAGGCTACTTAGACTGGTCCTACCACTTATTAGTCTATGAAGCCACCAAGCCCATAAAAACCAGCAACACAGTGCCTTGTGGCCATCCCTCTCTTTCCCTCTTCAGAGATGGCCCACATTCTGTCTATGGAGTGTGTACCTACTTTTACTCTGAGCACCCAACCCCCACAGCTCATGGCCTTTCTCTTGCCTTTCAATATATCTCTCTGAATAAATCTACCTTCACTCAACTGTGGCTCATACTTAGATTCTTTCCTGAGCGAAGCCAAGGACCAACACTTGGCAGGGTACTTCCCAGGGACTCAACTGTGACCTGGGACACAGCCCTCCTCATGCTCCACATCTGTTTTCCTGCATCACTCTGACCCCTAGAGGCATAATTTTATACATTCTTCTCTGCTTAAACTGCACTTCATACTATCATCATTAGCATCATCATCATGTGTTCAATTCCCTGGCCATGCTGGAATATTAATGGGGGATATTCAGTTGTTTATAGTGAGAGCAGGAGAGTTGGAAGGTGCAAAGAGCTAAAGTTACACATATTACTGGGATAGGACACACTGGGGAAGATTGAAATAAGATAAAGTATGGGGGAACATGTCTTTCAGGCTTGTATGCTGTCTAAATGTTACAAATACGCAACTGATGTCTGGACATACAATGCAAGCAATGAGGAGATCAAGTGACACAGTTTCCAAATAGGTTCAAGAAATATCAGGAAAGCAATACTTGCCAAGTTTAATTAATATATTTACTCAAAAATGTAAAAAATATAGAACATGTGCTTTTTGCTAGGATCTATGCTAAATTCTGGGGCTACAAAAATATAAGAAACATAGGCTTTCTACAAAGACTAGAACTGGACTGCCAGGTTCTATTCTGACTGGCAGCAAGAGTAATATCTCAAACAACAACAGAATATGAGTCCTTAGCTGTTTAATTATTTTCTAATTCACCTCTGGATTACTTCTAAGAACTAATACACTTTGGGGAGCTATCAGGGACTCCTATAATGAAGAAAAAGGATGAATAGAAATGTCAGAAAGAAGCAAAGCCCATCTCATTGCCCTCTAGGCTGTAACTCCCTTTGTGTTAGAAACAATGTCTTATGTATCTCTGTATTTTCAGGATTTAGAACAACTGATAGTACATCTTCAGTGCACAATAAATACTTACTTGGTGAAGTGAATAAACAGAATTAGACCCACAATTACTGTGTTTTGTTGAACTTAACTACAGGGATATAAAGGTGGGCTGTCAATCACTACAATAAGTGGTGTAAATAGAGAGTATCCTAAAGTGAAAAAAAAAAAAAAAAAGGAAAATACATAAAATAAAAAAGCATACATCATTTTTCTTGGCCTTCTGTGATGAATTGTAAAACTTAATTTTTGATTACATAATTTAAATTTGATGCAAATTCCAGCCTGGGAGAAAAAAATAGTATGTCAAATAAAAATCAAATAATTTATGTTAGGTAATTAATATATCACAAGAGTTATTTTGAAATTTATGCTTTAAATTTAAGAAGGAAAAAACAGTGATAGTATTTATGAAATTTAAAAGTAGTATATACTTAATGATAGGATAGAGTGGTATTAGTCAATGTATTTTACTGTACTGTGATTAGGATGCCAAACTGAAAGTAATTTTTAGCAAAGTTTGGACTTCAAATAGTGACTCCATTATTTATGAAGAATTCTTAGTCTTTAATATAGACAATAATATTGCACTATAATTATATAGTGTGATAAACATTGCTACAATGGCCATCTTATTACAATGTATAAATGTATCAAAGTAACACATTGTATATTTAAAGTAACACAATTTAAAAAAATTCTTGATCTTTAGGTTGATAAGTTTTCAAAGTTCAGCTTTTAAATATTAGTGTCTATCAATTGTATTTAAAAATAGTCACTTTCTTACAGAGCTAAATTTGCACTTTTATTTTCTACTACCTAGGAATAGATTTTCTCTGTACTTGTGTAATAAGGAAGAACAAATCTGATTCCATATTAGATCTGTTCATTTAGCTCTAACTCTATTGCCCATGCTTAGACATGCTGGTTCTGCACCTTTTGTAAAAGAATGTTGCCTATTGCTTGAAATATACAGGACACCCCATTCTCAAGGCTCTGACCTTTAACAGTATAACATTTTTCCATTCATATAGAGGTGAAAAGTTGCAGGCTAGAGAATAACATTTGTCTTGTTGAAAGTTTACGGGAACATCATGACCTGATCTACCTGGACAGCTGCAAGAACAAAGGATTTGGACACCAAGAAGTTTATAATAGCCAATCACACTCCTCTCCTTTTCAGTATAAAGAAACCTGAATTCCAACTCGAGTAAGATGGTTCTCTTGGACATTAGCCTGCCATCTTCTCAGTCTGCTGGCTTTCTGAATAAAGTCATCCTTATTTCTTGCCCCAAGACCTTGTCTCTCAGTTTACTGGCCTGTCATGCAGGGAGCAGAATGAGTTTGGACTCGGTAACACTTTGTGTCCCTGCATTCTCTCTCTTTCCACCTAAACTCTCTTTCTTTGAGTTCCAGATTATGTATTGTATCTTATGTAGTAGGTTACATACTCCGTTGCTTTGGTGAACAACTTTAAACTTTAATTATATAGTGAGACATATCTTGCTTTGGCTGCTGAGTATTAATGCTCAACAATATAATGCCAATAATCATGTAAGCCACATTATGTCTAACTCTAGGAAACAATATTAGTATATCTGAACTACTACATTATAAAACATGGCAATAGGATTGGAGGAGGAGAAGAGAAGTGAGAGGGAAAAGAGAGGTAGGAGGGAGAGGAAAGGAAAAGAGGGAGGGAAAAAGGAAGAGGCAGAGGAAGAGGAGAAGAAAAACTAGGTGAAGAAATGGTGGTGAAAAAACTACTGGCGTGTGGAAGTTTTACATCAGATTGCAGGGTGTAGGGAATCTGTATTTAGGTGTGACTTTAGAATGTAACAGAATTATTGGCAGGAGGACAGGAGGGGAGTACAAAGTTTTCTTTAAAGCAGTGGAGACAAAGAGTGAATTATACTTGTATTTTCCCCAACCCAGTTTAGCACACTCCACAAACATACATAACCAAAGAAAATTTTACAATATGAATAAGGCTAGAAACTTGATCAGAAGAAAAGCATGCATTATGTGGTGATTTTTAAAGACCAGCTGTCATATTTTCATGGAGGATTAGGAGTATATTGAGTTAATACATTCTTGGCATTTTTCTCTTTAAAAATAGCATACATGTAGTAATTTTAGAAGAGCAATGCAATATTAAGCACCCAAAATTATAAACATGAATAATACCATAGTCTATAAGCAGGAAAAATATTTTTATAAATTTGTACTCATCATGGCAAGGATGAGGTTAGTACTGGTAAGAATAAGATGGATAGAAGCAACAAAATATACAAATATTAGTGACTCTACATCCACGTTGCTAATCTGGGATATGAATGAACAAAACATTTTAAAGATGAATTCACCATGACCCCATAAGAGAGAAGTGTAAGAACGGACACGTACCAATTGGAGATCTGGGTAAAAGATACCTAAATCAGCTTCCAGGAACAAGTTAACCCTTAGGTGATGGTAAGTTTCTTTTTCTCTCTGCTCCTTAATATTTATGTATAGGCATAACAGGCAAATTAAAACTTCATAAATATTAAATTCTATAGGCTCATTAAAAAAACTTAGAAAAATTTAAACAAAAAAATCACTCTTAATCCTATAACCAGGTGATAAACATTTCATAAATGATGGTATAATATAAATAAATGATTGAAAAAATTAAACGGTGGAGAATACACAAATCTCCCATACAGCTTTCAAGGAAAAGGAGCACAACTCCCTCCCCTGCCAAAGTGGGGGCTGTGCAGAATGTCTTCCTTCCAAAGTGTACAGTATGAAAAGGGAGGAAAAAGAGAGTGACCATACAGTGGAGAGACCTGACAACTGCTGTCTGAGCCAGGCGATCAAGGTCAACATCAACAGTGATGTCATTACCATGACCTTGATACAGGATGAGAATTGACCCTTTACCTCTGCTGTTTACTTCCCAAAATACCCATAACCCCAATTTAATCACAACATAAACATCAAATGAATTTCAATTAAGGCATAGTCTACAAAAATCCTGAGTAATACTCCTCAAAACTGTCATTTATAAAAAGCAAGGAAAGTCTAAGACACAATCATAGCTTAGAGGAGCCCGAAGAACTATGAGAATTAAATGCAACATTGGTGTCTCAGATGAAATCCTACAGCAGAAAATTTAATAAATAAAGTATAAGTTAAGGAAATGTAAATAAAATATAGACTTTATTTAGTCATATGGCATCAATATTGTTTTATTAACTTTGAAAAATATACAGCATTAATGTGAGAAGTTGATAATTGGGGTAAACGAGTGTGGAGTATACAGGAACTTTTTGTACTACCTTCAAAACTTTTCTGTAAAAATAAATCTATTTTAAAATTAAAAATTGATTTTAAAAGATTTCAAATACTGTGCTTTCTTACAGTTCTATTTTACTTTGTGTCTAATATTTTTCATTTTTACTTAACATCATATTCTAGTAATATTTAAATATAATTAAATATAGCATTTTTCAGATCTGCATTTATTTCCAAATATGGCTTTATCATATGTTAGCTATTTGTTGCTTTATATTGTTGGTCATTCTGATTGATTCTCTAATTTTCCTTTTTTTAAATAAATAATCCTATGGTAAACATTGTTATACATAAATTATTCTGACATCCTTTGGTATTTTGGTTTTGATTTTAATTTCTGTCTTCTTTTTAAATTAATAAGTCTGAATTGGGTTTTTGATTTACATATTATAATGGATTTTTAAAATTTTACATATTTAGGGTACTGAATTATAATTTTTAAGATTTATACAACTGAAGCTTAAGACAGCTTAAGTTAAAAATAGCCCCAATTAGATTTTTTTCTACTTTACCCATGTGATTCACATAAATTAAGCAGTCTTAAACATCAGAAACTTAATAAAGAGTAGATTTATTGACAAGAGGGTACAAGAGGGTAAAATCAGCTTTACTTACTCTTCTTTTCTCCCACATTTCTCCTGTCCTTCAGGATTGGATCCTCTCCCAGTCCAGAATTTTCCACCATGTGCTTGTTAGTAGACACACATTGGTGACACTGACTCAATTTGAATATTCACACATGAGGAACAAGTTGAGCCTCAGGATATCATCACCTACTGAAATATGTTTTACTCTGTGATCAAGACCTAGACTTCCCTAATGGTATATTTTGTCCATCAGAAGCAGACCTATGGCTCATTTATTCATTGCCCTTGAGAGTTTGACAATATTTGTCTCATTTTTTGCCATAATTCCCTTTAGAAAATGTAGGGGGAATATTTACATAAATGCTTCATCCTATGTAGGGTGAAAATGTTTAGTAATACTCCAGGTTAAAAATTATGTATACTAGATACAAAATTTATGGGCAAGCTATTGTGACCAATAAAATCATTTTGACTTCAGTATACATTGTACATTAACTATCTAAACTTCAACACATTTGCCATTAATTTCACTTCTTTTACTATATAATCAAATCATGACAAAAATTCTTTATAAGAAATATACAAAGACTGAAATCTGTTCTTATTTCCTCCTCTCTCCAGTTAAGTAATAATTATCAGACCACTAAGAAAAAAGATTTGCATTGCTCTAAAATAATATTTTTAATCTAGTAAGTCAGAGATCTTGATGCAGATAACAATAACATTTCCAAGGAATATTCCTATAAAGGAATATTATTAGAAAAAAATACTCTAAGTTATTTGTCAGGTGCTTATTATATTTTAAACTATTTTAATGGAATAACAAATGTATATGCTCAAACTCCTTAGAATTTTCTAAAAGAAATTAAACTTTTTTTTTTTGGCTGGATTTTTAAAAATTTGTTCTGATTAGTATTTTTTTCTGGATGTTTCTTTAAAAAAAAAAGGAGTAAAGAATGGTCTCCGGAATATGATGGTCATTTTCTATTGTATCACTTGTCAGAGAACAGAATAAAATCACTTCAAACTATTCATTTCCATCAGAGAAAATGAAATGCCTCCAATGAAAGGCAACTTCAGAATGTTGACAGTCAGGTTTGAGAGCAAACAATAGGCAAAGTGAAATCAAAAAGCAGTGTAGAGTGAACACAGTAATTTATTCAGGTAATTAGAAAGAAAATTACATTCAACTGAGTACCATAATTGTTTTGAGGGCAGTAACTAAAATTTATAATTAAACACACATTATTTAGTCCATGAATAATCATGCCTTCACTCTTCTATCTTTGCGTATCAGAGAAATGTTGAGTAAAGTTATGTTAAAGCAAATTATTAAACTAGAATTTTTTTAAGCATAGATGTCAAACTTACTTAAAATTCCTTAAAATTAGTCAAAGTTTGAAATTCAGATTTTATAGCCTAGCATTATGTATTCAAGAAGTACATTGCAATGACATATTTAAACTATTTGAGGAAGTAAAGAAAGGAAATTTATCTACGTACACTTAATTCTTTTCACTAATTTGGTATCCTACTTATGTCTTCTATTTCTTATGCCATTTCTGTAATAAAATGATACAAATTCTGGCTTTGCCTGTGCTCCATCTGTCTGAAATCTATAGAATTCTAACAAACCTGAAAAACGTAGGAAATAGAGCTAGCAGATTATATTACATTCACTATATTTAAAGTATGCACCACAATCTTATTGATGTTATAACAAACTATCTTACCAGTGTAAACTAATTGATATAGATGATTCATTTTAGAATCCTGGGAAACTTGTAGCCTAATGTTTTTCACACCCTCAGCCTCCATATTTAACAGTCATCTTTAACCCACACTCTTTTACTCTTAGATAATTCTAAATCTTCTTTTGTAGATTTAAAAGATATAGAAGGAACAAAAAGAATTGAGGGCACCTCTGATACATGGATTCAAGGTATCAGAAAAATTCTAAAATTCTCTAATTCTATAGGGTTGGTAACAGATCTCTCCTCTTATAAGAAAAGGAAACTATGAAGGTAATCCGAAGCATGACATATAAAAAGCAGCAACTCTTTACAAGTTGGATGTACAACTGCAAAAATTGTCTCACTTGTTCATCCTTTCAGTAGATATCTGTTCAGTGGTAATAATTACAGAATTGATAAGCCTCATCCTTCTTTCAAAGAGTATAAAGTCTCATGCAAAAGACTGATAAGAAAACTAGCAATGAGTCTGAATGAAACACTGCTAGAATTCCAGCTTCTGAACAAGGTTTGGGACTTTATAGGTACCAATAGCTGCCACTCTATAGGTGCTTTATATATATATACACACACACACACATACACACACACACACTATATATAATATATACACACATACACACACATACATACATACACACACAAACATATCTATATATTCAAAAACATATTGAATTAATTCAACATATGTAGTGAAGTCAGTCTCTCTTTTCAAGGCACATAGAACACAGAAATATATCCAGTGATCAGCAAAACAATATAATAAATATCAGGATGGAAGATTTGCAGAGATTTAGTAACAAGTTCCATTTTTATCATATTGTTTTGAGCAATATCTCTGTGACATGTATGTAGGTTATGTGTTGAAATCAATTTGATACATTGTTACCAAGTCCAAATACATTCTGCTGGCCACATGACAGGCCAATAAATTGGGAGTTGAGATGTTGGGGCAAAGAGTAATGACTTTACTTGGAAATCCAGCAAACCAAGATGATGGGGAACTACTGTCCTAGAGAACCGTGTTACCCAAGTCAGATTTCAGGTTTCTTTTATGCTAAAAAAAGGAAGGGGTGTGGTTTGTCGTTGCAAACTTCTTAGTGTTAGAATGTTAGAATCTTTTGTTTTGTTGTCCAGGTAGGTCAGGTCATGATGTTCCTATAAACTTCCAGCAAGACAAATGTTATTCTCTATTCTGCAACTTTTTATCTCTATATGAATGGAAAAGTGTTAGACCATAAAAAGTCAGAGGCTTGAGGATGGGCCATCCTGTATATTTCAGGCTATAGGAAACACTGTTTTACCAAAGGTGCAGAACCAGCATGGCTAAGCACCAGAAACAGAGCACAGGGTTAGAGCTAAAGGAACAGATCTAATATGGAGTCAGATTTGTTCTTCCCTATTACAACATGCTTTTGAAACTCACCATTCAGAAATGTAGCTTTAGGCATCTGTCGCTTAGAAGATTTGCAGTCACAAGATGGAAAGAGATTTCTTTGAAGAGCATTCAGTGTTGGAAATACTTTGGCTGAGGCAGAACACAGAGGAAAACATGAGAAGAATTTACAAACACAGAAGGAGTGCCTGCAGAATATTTTGTTTGAGACAACAGAAATTTGTGAAGCAAGAGTTTGAGCCACAGTATCAAAAACTGTAATAGTATATTCATTGTGATCAGCAAAACATAAACAAAGTGTAGTCGCTTGTAAAGTTTTTCCTAAAGTAGTTTCCATGCAGTAGCTGATGTGCTTATTAAATCACTCTGATTTGAGGGAAAGAAGAAGAAAAAAAAAAAAACAGTGAGAAAATGAATAATGTGAGCTTGGGCAAAATGTTCAACAAGCACATTTGAATGGAAAAAGAGAAACATGTAACTAAATGGTATCTTGGGTCAAAAGTTAATTTTTCAGGTGCTTAGATGTAGATAAGAACCCAAAGAGAGGGGAAAGATTAATGTGACCCAGTGGGTAATGGATAATTGATGAAGTCCTTGAGGAGAGTGAGTGTGTGAGATATGGAACACGTAGGATGTCTTCATCTTTGACAAGAAGAGGAACGTTTTTCATAGGAATTACCTCCACAGGTGAGCGCTTTACTTCCTGAATGACTTTTTTTATTTCTGTTTGTCTTTGGCCTCTTAGGCAAGGATATCTATTGGGATTCATGAGGGAAAGCCAGATGTATGAGGAGGCTACAGAAATGTGACAAAGCTTAGAAAGAAGTGAAAGTCAAATAGCCAGAAGATTAGACACACTTGTATGTGAAATGGTGAAAAAAGATTCTATTAGAATAAATACACACTTATTTTATTCATAATCTATAAAGCACTTTTATTTTAATATTACAAATTACTGTCTGCTGCTGTACCTGTTCTGTGTCTTGGTTCTCAGTATTTTCCGACTTCTTTTGTACCTAGAGAATTCCCATGGGAGCCCAGTATCCTCTTCTAAGCTCGCTCACTTGGCTGTTGGTGAGAGGTTTCAGTTCCTTCCCTCTCTATGAGCCTCTCCATGGAGCCTCTCATGAAATGGATCCCCTTGTTGTGAGAGATGCAAGACAGACAGAAAAAGAGAGTGTGTCCTGAAGAAGCCATGGTCTTTGATAGCTAAAGATTCTCCAAAGTGAAAAGTTGTAGTTTTTGTTGTTGTTTTGTTGTTTGTTTGTTTGTCTGTTTTAATAACTGTCAAGGAAAAACCAAAGCTAAACAATAGCTAAAGAGGTAAAAGCAGATTTTATTCAGGACTATTACAATAAGGAAAAAGAGACCTCAGTATTGAACTGAGTTCAAACTCCGACACAGCATGGGCGAGTAGGAATTTATAGCCAAGACGCAGGGTAGGAAACAAGGATGGAAAATTGCTAAGAGATAACATTAGGGATACAGAGGATTCTGTAAATCAGCATAAGAGGATTCTTGGTGAAGACAGGCCAGAGTGATTAGACATCCTGGGAGATGGTGTAAGCACTTGATCAGTTATCCAGGGTGATCAAATATTAAGGGTGGGGTTCTTCCTAAATTGACTTGGCAAGGCTGTTTATTTTACCTCCATTCTTTTTTTGTTTTCCTATACTGCAAACTAAAAATTTAACTCATTTTCTTTCAATCTTTCTTTTCTTAAATAAATGTTTTAAGGCTTTAAGTTTATGTCAATACCCACTTTGTCTTCAAAACACACGTTTTTGTTTGTTGTTATTGTTCATTTTTATAAATTACATTGAGAATGTATCTTTTCACAAAGGAAATGTTTAAGATAAATTTAAGTTTTAAAGTGTATGAGAATTTTTTTAATTTTATGATTTATTTGAAAGTTAATTTCAGTAACAACTGATACTAGCATTTGCAGAAATATTTTGAAATATCCTTATGATCAAAGAAGCAGTTATATTGTTAGATAGCTCATATGTTCTTGGAAAAATTCTATATTCTCTATCTTTTTCTTTAGTTAAGATTTAAATATATTTATCAGATCCAGATTGGAATATTATTATTTTAAGCTTCTCTACACTTACTAATTGTGTGTGTGTGGGGGTGTGTGAATTATCAGTTTTTGATAGACTTGTGTTTAATTCACGCATTTATTACTGTGGTTTGTCATTTGTTTCTGGTTATTTTACTAGTTTTGCTTTGTATGATTGGAGGTTATTTTTTAGTTACATTCAGTTTTATTATTTTTATATTTCTTGGTGGGTTATTTTATTTTATACCATCCATTTTTATTTCAATTTATGCTTTAATGTTGATATTTATTTTGAAATAACCCTTTATTATCTCCATGCTTCATAATCATCTTTTTTGATTTTAAAATTACTTCTAGTTTTATTTAGGTGGGTGTGTTGCTTATTACTTTCTAAAATATATTTTCTCTATTTTATTTTCAACTCATATTATAGTTGTATTTTAGGTTGTTTAAAATCTATAACTCTCCATTTTAAATTATATCTAATTATTACTTTTGATGGGTGAAGTATAAACCATTTACATTTGTTTTTCCTTACTGATGTGAGATATATTTGCATGTATTTCTTAATTTCTTTTAAAATTGCTTAATTTCTTTGTCAAAGTATGGCTAATTTATAACATTATATTAATTTCAAGTGTATAGCATAGTGATTCAATATTTTTATAGTATTTCTTCCATTTTAATCTGTGCTTTTCAGATAACATGTTTTGTTTCTTTTTCTTTCTTTGCTTCATTCCCTTAAATTTATATGGTTTCTGTATTTCCATTTTTCCTCTTCTTTCATGGAAAATGTAGACTATACTTTCCTTTTTTAGTAGTTATCCATACTTATTAAATAGGCACATGTAATTTTTAATTTCTCTAAAATTTTTAAAGTTTGCCAATTTTTATCCCGCATTAATTAAATGTTACATAGCCTTATCCTTACTTAATATAAAGTTAGCTTTCTACCAAAATTTTTAAGTAGTTTATTAAACTTATTTTATGTCTATCAATGTATTTGCTCTTTATTGTCTATTATAACTCCCAGAATTCTCTTGGACTCATTTTTATTTTCTTTGATGTAAGTGTTTTTATAGGTCTTTCAGTAAGGGTCTGAAAATATGTCTAATATTTCTTTATTTTGAATGATGTTTAAACTGAGTGTCGAGATATTCATGTATTCATAAGGCATATTTATTGAGTTTCATTCTCACATCGGGCATGCTTCTAAGAATGATGGTAAGGCAGTTGACTAAACATATAAAGGCTTTGCTTTGTTGGAGGAAGGAAGATTGATAATAATGAAAATAAGACTAGAATAGAAAGAATAGCATAAAATAAGATATCAGGTAGTTATGAAATCTATAAAGGAAAATAAAGGAGAAAAATAGAGATTGATAAAGTATTTTATTTCAGATATTGTATCAGGTGTGTGTTTCTGAAATTACATTAGGAGAAAAACAACTAAAAGTTGGGAGAAAAAAATCTGGGTGAAGAATGTATTAGGCAGAGTGGATTTATTCTCTAATACTAATTATCTTCTATGTTCAAAAGAAATAAGGGCAAATAAAGTTGCAGTACTAATCAAATTAGAATAATTATGTTACATAATTTTGTAAAGCTCAAAGTATTATGTAAATAAAAAATAATACCTAATGTCATGGATGACATGAAGAGCATTTCTCTTCCTTTTTGAGCAAGAATTAAGGATTCATATTTATATGAGGAGTAAAAGAGAAGACAGTGTGCTATTGGTGATAAAGCCTGGGTAGATTAAATGAGCTAACAAATTTTGAAGTGTGTGGGTTCATCACCAGTTGTGGGTTCTGGCCAGCGGAAGTCCCACCGAGATGGAATGAATTACTCGAGACTCTGTGGAAAAAGTCAAGAGAGTGAGAGGGAGTTGGGAGCCAACTCTACGAACCTCTCAAATGCTCCCACATTTATTGTGTACAATCAAAGGAGAAATCACTGACAGTTGTGTGATGGAATGCAGGAATTCAGGGAAAGACAGGGTGATCGAGATTGTAGAGTCTGGCTCAAGGTCAGAAGACCCTTTATGTTTTGGTAAATTATGTTCATGTTGACGTCAGTGAGCCTTACAGCCTATCAGGGCAGAATGTATGAGAAACAGCTGCTTAACAATATTCTTCTTGGACTCAGGTGGCTGTGCCTGTCTTAGGTTGCCCCTCTCTGGGGATCTTACCCGTCATTGGCTAACCAGCCTTCTCACCTCTGAGTCTGCAGCTTTTTATAACTTGTTTACCATTCCAGCCCAAGACTCATTCCTTTGGGGGCCTACAGTTTATCTTTAGAGAAGTCATGGGAAGAGGGGAACAAGATACATTCTTATAGATATGTTAAAGCAGACCACCAGACCAGCCAGTTCCTTGTTTTGGGGATAGAAGACTATCTAACAGCAGGCACACCCAGCATTTATAGCCGAGGACCTGAGTCATTGCTTTGCAAGGAGCAGAGTGCTATCTAAAACCTCAACTATGCAAGTAAGGCAGTTACTAAGCACATTTGTTCTTCTTTAAGGAGACAAGCAGCTAGGGTCTGTTACAATTTGTTAACCCAATCATGGGCTCCCACAGAAGTGCTTTTTATATTATATTATAAAGCAGTGAGAATATATAATGTGTGTGTGAATGAGTATATATTTTTAATCAAGAAACACATGTATTGAATTAAGTCAGTGGTTCTCAAATCTTAGTGTTCATCAGAACCATATGATTTGTTCGTTACTTATTTTTTCTTTTTTCAGTTTTATTTTTGCACAGAAGTTATATTCATTTGGTACAAAAATCAAAATAATATTTCAAAGTGTACAATAAAATGTCCAGCTACCCCCAGCCTCCATGAATTCCCCCCTCAGCAATTAATCACTGTTTTTTGTTTCTTGTTTATATTTACTGATTATCTATATTCAAATTCAACAAAGTATAATTATAAACTCTTACTCCCACTTTCTTACACAAAATACAGCATTTTATATACACAATTTTGTACATTCTGCTATTTTTTCTTAATAAATCCTGGTTATTTTTTTTTATAATAAAAAGAAGTTTGTCAGGTTTTTCATAGTTTATTTAACAGCTCTGTCTTGTAGTTCTTTCTCAGAGATCTAGCATGTAGTTCTGTAAGTAAAGGAAACCACACAGTTACTCTATGAGATACATTTCTATTATAGTTGACAGATTGCTTCCTCATCATTTTTACAGAGGCATAGCATTATAGTTTATGATCACACTGTAGCTTATTTATTTAGGTCTCTACTAATGAGCACTTTGTTTCCAATTCTTTGCTCTGACCCCAGTTCTGATATGCAAACATCCCCATTTATGCAAATGTCATTTTTATAAGTTAAAAATATGTGCATAAGAAAAATTCTCAATGGTCAGATTGCACAGTCAATAGGAATTGTTTTTTTTTTTACTTAAAACACAAGCCATTTCATTCTCTCTCAGGATTCGGTAGGTTGTCTGGTATTAGTTGGGTGGTCCTTCCTTTTGACGTTGGCTTGGGGCTGCAGCATCTGGGGACCCAGATCAGCTGGCACTTCAGTGATGATGATGGCCAGGACCGTCAGTTGATCCTGGCTGTGCTTGGAAACTCACATGGGGCTGTTAATTGTTGCCCTTCAGTTCTCATTCAGATGGTCACCCTGTGTAGCTTGGGCTTCTAGCTTGGTGGCAACAGGAATTTGATTTACATCACCAGATCACTCTTAAGTGGTAGGGATTTGCACTTGCACAATCAATTCATAGTAATGTCTGTTTCCTTGGAGACTCACCAAAGGTGTGAGTTTTCAAATTTTGGGTGTTTGCGAAGTGTTAGATTTAAAAATTTTTACCACTTGTATGTTAATTTACATTTCTGAGTGGAGTTGAATATACTTTTATGTATTCAAGGGACATTTTTATTTCCTTTCATATGTACTAAATACTGATATGCTTTGCAATTTGTCTATTGTTGTTGACCTTTTCTTATGAATTCTAAAGGATCTCATATACTTTTTAATATAAGCTACATATATTTTCTTCCCATATAATTTATAATTTAGTTTTACTTTTTGTCTTTTATGCTAGTTTTTTTAAAAATTATTTTTATATAATCAAATTAATTCATCTGTCTTTTTAAAGACTTCTTAGATTTTTAGGTTGAAATATTTTCTTTTCCAAGTATAAAGTCACTTGTGATATCCTCTAGTACATTTATAACTTTAAAAAATCTAAGTATTTAATCCATGTGGAGGTTACCCTAATATAAGGAAATGCTTTTCAAAAATACACAACAAAATTTTAAACATTTAGTGATCCAAGTCTCTGGGGAACAGATCTAAATTCTGCTGTCTATCAAACATCAGAGATTAAAGACGATTTAGGTGCATGTGATCTGCAGATCACATTCTGAGGACATATGAATGATCAATTTCTTTCATAGGATTTCCAATATATCTGCATTTGAATCATTCCAATAACATGGAACCTACTAGCTTCTGAATGTATCCAGCAAAACAACCAAAGAGTAAGACTGACTAACACACACACACTATTAATTGTATAATGCAATTACTTCATCATTTGAATGTCTAGAACTGTATTCGTAGATTTATTAAAGAAGCACAATTATTAAGAGTATTTTAAACTAGGAGATCTGTTGTAAGGATTTAGATCTCAATTATGAGAGCTAGTTAAACAGGTCATATTATACTGTTCTGTGCTGGTTCTCTAGTATCAGGAAGGGCATTGACAGTGGGGGAGGAAGAGCATTTTCATGTGAAGTGGAAAGTATGGAGGGGTATAAACAAGCAGGAACCCACCCATGAGGGAAAACTAGAATTGTATTGTTCTCTGACTCTATATGGGCCTCCAAAATAACAGTGTGTAGGAGAAGCCAGTGCCCTTTTTTTTTTCACTTAGCTGAGGAGCTGGAGACACTGATAGGACTATGGACCAACAGCTGCCCCTCAGGTTAAAAATGCTGGCCCAGAAATCAGAAACCTGGAGGTAGAGTTGCTGAGAATTGGTGAGGCAGTAGATCAGTGACATCACTGCACGGATGCTCTGTAACATCTGGTGCTCTATGCCCAGTTTTAAGCATAAAAAGGATATGGCTGCTGCTTCTTAGTTGCTTAACTGCTTTCAAGAAAATTGTATGCAAAATATTTCCTGTGGCTGAAACTAACCTGCAGCTCTTTGCCCATTTGGGAAAGGTAGTCTTACCTTAGCCAAACTGATGTATCACAATCCACTAAGTTTTATCTATTGTCAATTTGGCATTAATATATACCACTTAACCAGGCTTAAATTCAAAGTAAGTCAATAACAAGATTATGCTCCCACTTAACATTATGTAATCTTTTCTGCACAACTGAAAACATACTAACCAAACAGGTGTACTCTCAAAAGAGGATATACCATTCCTTTATCTTTGTAGAAGTTAATTCTTCTTGCTGATTTTCATTACCCCTTTAATAGTTTCAGTGATGTATTTATTGAAATAAGCAATTAACTATTGTTAAGATACATCATGTTAGATGACATGGGATTGAGAGAGTGGAGGAAAACTTGCAAAATATATTTACAAATATATGTATATCAAAATAAGGAATAAATTACTTATAACCATGAAGTCCTTGATTTTGGAACTAGCATGGCCATAGCTGACATTTATGATGACTTTCTTCTACTACCAATTTCATATTCTCTTTGGCCCCCCAAAAAAATCAGACTTTGAATCTGCAAATATTTCAAGTATAAGTAACTTATAGACTTTGAGAGTACCTGATTCATGAATTTCTCCCATTGTATCCCCAGTAAATTGAACTTGTAAAGCCAAGGAATGCACTAACTTCTGAGAGAGCCCAGCAAATTATGAAGACAACAAAAGAACAAGACTATGCCATGTTTACTTTTTTCATCTCAAATATCATTTTTACATAAATAGCTAAATTACAGCTTAATGCAGATATAGTATACTGTTCATTTGTATGTACCATGACATGTAGAAAGTATAGTACAACCTTGGCATTTCACTGATTTAGGAGAAAAATAACCATGCAAATTGTCATCTATCATTAGAGTATGAGCAAAAGCAAAGCAGATCTGTTAGCCCATATTGCCAGGTAGATGTTACTTGATATCTTAAAGTTTCACTTCTAAATACCAGTCTCCTTTCATTAGTCAAAGTTATGCCTCATAAAACTATAAATTCAACATCATGGTTGTCTTCATATAGTTGAAATGGATTTTGTATAAAGTACTCACTAAGTAAACAAATAAATTGTCAACCAAAAAATACAGGAATCTGCAATTCCATAGATGAAAAATTTATGTAAACCCAAGAATGTTCCAGGGAAGGGAAAGAGTCAGGGACTTATAAAGACAAAAATCCAAGAGGTTGTTAAAATGTTGCCTAATGAGAATTATGACTGACTCTAACACAAGGTAGGAAATACTTGTCCTTAAGGAACTATAAGTTGTTTTAGAGTAGGGGTCCAATAAGGAGATAGAGTGTCACAAGTTTCTGGTATATGTGCTGAATGATTTCATTAGACGAAAAGATCAGATTCCATCCAGGCTGAAACACTTCCTTAATGGACTCTCAGCTCCATTTTAGAGAGCCCTCTTAGCAATGCTGACTCCATTCTGATTTTCCTTTCACAAAATCTATATCCTAAGTGCTAAAGAAGTTAAAAGAGGAAGGGATTCCTGGGGACTGAGGGAACCAGAATAGGTATTTTTCTCCAACAAATAGATGAAACAACTATACAATTTCTAAAATGTGCCACTAGAATTAAGAAGACTGCTCTCTATCAGAAGTTTTTTTTTTTTTTTTGTAGGTAATTGTTTTCTCTTTTCTGGTAGTCTCTAAGATTTTCTCTTTATCTTTGATGTTTCATAATTATTATGGTATGTTTGTCATAAATGTATTTTTACTTTTAATACTTAATTTTTGTTTATTTTATTTTTTTAATGCAGGTACTTGAATTGAGCCCAGGACCTCATACATGCTAAGCATGAACTTTACCTCTGAGCCATACCCACCCCAGCATAAATGTATTTTTAAATGCATTATTCTTGGTATTTGGCCTGTACTTTTTTTCCTGAGGAGTCTTTGGAAAATCTAAATGCTGACTTCTTCAATTCCTTCATGGTTTCTTATCTTTTCTTGCAGAACTATTAACTTAGGTTGGGATCTTTCAATCTAGTCTAAAATCTATAAACAGAAAGGCTTTTTATTCTGTCCTCTTCTGTGCTGTGGACTAGTCTGTTGAAGTGAAAGATTTTTACTGTTTTTGAACTTATTAGAACCAAATCCTGACCATCACTGCTAGCTTCAAAATCCAAAGCATAACAGCCTGGTCACTGTGCTCTAAGTGTTATTTTGAGCTTCTTTTTAATTTTCTGGTCAAAGGAGGTAATTACCTTGTTTTTCAGATAATCTATGACTTCTTTTTACTGTTTTTTTTTTTTTTTAAATTATCATTGTGTTGGGAGCAGAGAGGATGCACCGCAGAGTGATCTTGTTTTGCCCTCTGAGCCAGAGGTCCATTAAATCATCTTCTAACCCTGGTTTGTCAGTTTATTCCCTTTAAACACATATTTCTTATTTTTGTATTTCTCACTTTTTCTTTCCCATTTTTCTTTCCTTTAAAAGTCTCTCATTCAAGTACAAACCTTCAATGGCACATTTTAAACTTACATTTATATTCATATTTCCCATTCTGATGCATTTCCTGTATATTTATGTAATATATCCCTATACATGTAATTGTTGGGATTCATACTATTATGTTTGAGGATATGTTTGGTGATGTATATAGTTCTATTTGCTTACAGTAGAAATGAGAGTAGAGAGTGTTTGAGAAACAAAACTTTAAAACTTCCAAGTTTTAAATGTTTAGGGCAATAAACATGCTTATGAAATGGTGCAAATCATAAATATTAAAAAGAGCACGGCATCCCATGTAAAATCCTCACCATATCCTCTCTGAGGAGTCAAACCCAAAGTAAAAAAATAAAGCAAACATCAAAGAAAATGCTGTTTTGTACAATTTACTAGCTAATGACAGAACTGTAAAAACACACATTTTAAAAGAATCAAAAATAGAGTGAAGAAATGGAGCAAACAGAAAAACCTATGGAAAATTAATTCCCAGGACAAGAATGTTCAAACATGATAATAGTATTAGGCAGGCAAAGAGAAATGTATGTCATCCTGGACAAGAAAAGAAATATGCAAATGTAATCTTCACTCCGGAGTCTGCATGTTAACAAGAACAGCCTAGCAACTGATCAGTCTCCAATATCCCAATGCCTTGTCTCCTGCTGTATTAGTAATGACCTACATCACAATGTTTTACTGAGATATAAATATGTAAGTTGAAACATTTTGGGCAATTGTTTTAGGGCACTAAGTTTTTGAAAAGGTATAAAATCACTAAATAATGGCTAAGAAGGGGTTCTGATCTTTTTTGTTTGCCCTTGAGAAATTAACTTTTCCCCTTTCTAACCTCCTGTATTTCCCTCCCCCACATCAATAATAGAAAACACAAAACAATAAACAAAAAACAAAAAAGCAAGCCTATAATGTCTTCTCCAGGAAATGTATCTGTCTGCAGGGAGAAGCGTAAAAGTTAATAAACAAAAACCTCAATTAAAATAGTCTGGAGTCCAGAAGGGGGAGCTCTCATGTCCTACAATGATAGCGGAGCCCAACAGGAAGAAGAAAGATTTCCTCTTTTTGCCTAGCAAGAGCTCAGCTAATGAGAGACTGTCACAACTCAGCCAAAGCCACTATACTTCAAACTCTCAATTTGTCCAATGGACTTTGTTTACTGTAGTCCTCCCAACTTCCTTTCCCTTCTATACAAGAGTTCTCCTTCCCTTGCTTTGTGAGGACTTGTTCCTGGCACACCAGGGTTGCAGACCCCAAATTAAAATTCTTTGCTGATCCTGATGTAAACCTATTTTTGCTGAAGAAATAACCAGCATTCTATTTGTTTAAGATCAACTGAAATAAAAGCAAACACAAGAATATGTTAGTCACAGATCATGCCAACCCTGATGAAAGATAAAATTACCACCTTTTAAATATAAACTTATTAAAAATGTAGTCTAAATTTCCTTGGAAATAAAGTAAATGCTGTGAAGACTAAATTGCCTAAGTTAACAAGAATATATTGAGTACCTAGTCTGTGCCATATATTTGGGATAAATGAGTGTGCAAAACAAACATAGATAATTCTCTTCAGGGAGCTCACATTTTGGTAGAAGACAATTTAACAAGAAGCACAATGACTATATGTTAAGTATATGGTAAGTTAAAAGATGTTAAGGGCTATGAAAAAAATCAACAAGTAGAACAGGGAAGGCATATTGGCAATACTTCACTGGCATTTAACCAAAGATTTGGAAGATGATGGAGCTGGACACATGCATGTCTGAGTGGTAAAGGTTCCAGGCAGACAAAAACTGGTTTAAAGTTCTGAATAGTCCTGAATTGAATCTTAAGTGTTCTCACCACAAAAAAGAAATAGTAATCATGTGATGTTATGAAGGTATTAGTTAAGCTTATGGCAGTAATTATTTTGCAGCTTATAGATATATCAAATCCCTTTGTTGTACACCTTTAACTTACACAAAGTTATATGTCAATTATATCTCAATAAATCTGGGAAAAATAAATTTAATAATATGGTGAAAAAAAAGATTAGTGGGAGATGAAATCTGAAACACAGTGGGATTCATATAATTTGGGTAGGATTTTTCCACCTCCACACTATTGGTCTGGATAACTCTTTGTTGCAGAGCATATGTCCTGTGCATTGTAAAATATTTAGCACTTTCTTGGACTCTACCCACTAGGTGTTAGCAGAGCCCTCTACTAGTGGAGTGATAATCAAACTTGTCTCCAGACATGGGTAAATGTCACCTGGGGGAAAAATGACCCTCGCTTGAGAATCCACAGAGGTAGAGCATTGTGGACCATTGTAAAAAATAAAATACTATAAGGACTCATTCTTTTATTCGTAGTAAAATGGGGAATGAATGCCAGTAATTTTGAGCTCAAGGCTTACATTTCAAAAGATCATCTTGGCTATAGCCTTGAAAATAGATTATAGGGCAGCAAGCAAAATGTGGAGATAACAATTTGGAAGCTGGAACAGTGGTCCAGGTAAGGGATGAGAGCCATGCCCCACAAGTTGTAAGCTGTGGAGTGGTGAAGATTGGAGGAACCAACATGGTTTCTTAATAGTTTGGATCCTGTTTGTGGAAAAGAAATTGAAAAGCCAAGTCTGACACCAATGTTTTTGACCTAAGCAACTGGAAGGGTAGAAATGACATCATATATAATGGGCAAATACTAAAATTAAAATACATTTTTTCAACTTTGTTTTTCATAAACTCGAGTCAACACTACATAGGTCTAGGGCTAGGGTCTCCTTTAATTTTAAGATATAACAAAGATTTTAAGTCATTTGGACCCACAGTAAATCTACTTCTTTTTAGTTATGCTTTTGATCACTTGCAACTCACATCTCCATTATTCTACGTAATGAAAATAATATATGCTAGTGTCCTGAAAAAAATAAAAGTAATCTCCATCTATATAATTTTCTTCATATTAAATTCTATATTTCAACTCTTCCACTAATAAAAGTAGTATTTCTTTTAAACCTAAAATTAGACATTGAGTAAATTGGACATATGTAGAAAGCCAGTCAAGCACACCTCTTAGTGGAACCAGAAAAGATGGAGTCCTCTATAAATGTCTTTTAATCAAGATTTCCCATTTATGAGGCTTATGGAAAAATACTCCTTATGAAGTCCACATTACATACTTTCTCCTTCTAGTAAACTTTTCTGTCTCAAATACTAACATTCCCTTGTTCTCTGCTTTTCACTGACACATATGATTAAAAAAGGCATTATGCTTAGAATCTTGTTCTTTCTCACTTTTATTTACTCACCAATGGAACAGTGTGTGAATGATTAACAGGTTATACATAAAAGAGAAAAGGAGTTTGTTACCATATGAATTTTGAGACATTATATTTAAAGGCAAATTTCTTAAGGTTTCTGTATCTCAGGGCTTCTAAAAAAGCCTTTTATGTGTTGATGCATGTTCAGAATCACCAGGCAAATTATGTAGGTTATAACTTTCCTTAAACCTATTTGAATATAGATATACATTTTTCTTTTTAATGTGTGTATAACATCTTATGGGTCTTATAATCTAGTGAATACACTTTGAAAAAACTACCTTAATACCCCAATGCATGTACTGTAATTTCTAACTTAAGAAATTCAAATTCACTTGTTTTCATACTATTTATCCTTTTGAGAAAAATAATTGCTCTTCTTCTTAAAATCCTTACATTTTGCTCCTGAGTACTATACTTCTGCCAGTCCTTATTTAATCATATTTTCCTAAATCAGTCTTCTGAATAGTTGATGCTTAAACATAGGAATTTTTGTAAAATTCTGTTCTTTGCACCTTTTTAAAATGCTCTATATAATATGATTGTTTTTATTCTCACCTGTATAATTATTTCCCTATATGACTGGCATCTCAGTGTACAGTTTATTTCTGACATCCTGAACTTTAATCAATTTTGGCCTGTTTCTCTAATATCTCCAACTCTGTAAGAAAATTATAATGTCCCAAATTGTCTTTTTTCTCTAATCCTTCTCCAGGTCTTACATTCTCATCTCTCAGTTAACATCAAAATATCTTGTCTTCTGAATTAAAAATAGCAGAAATAGCTTTTGTGTTCTTTTTTGTTTACACATAATATTCAATTAGACTCCAAATTTGGCTGGGTTGAACTTTAGTTTCTCCTGAAATTTTTATTTTAGTGCAGGTTTATTGCTGCCCTACTTCCCCTAATCACCCTTCACATGACTATTAATAGGCTTTTAGCCAGATTTTCTGCTTCAAGCTTTCTCCCAATAAATCCTTCCAGTGATGTAATGTCACGTGCTTCACCTCCTGTTATGGACTGAATTCTGCACCTGGTTTTCTGTAAATCTCTGCTTGTTGAACGTGATCCAATAATTTTATAATCACCACTTCCTTTCATGAATTCTTTTATCTTTCCATTCAAATTAAATCACTCTCTTCTCTAGCCATTCAAAATATTTGTATTTCTACTGAGAAGACATTTTCATTGCAGTGCTAATCATTCTGTCCAGTGTAGGAAAACCAGCTGTTCACATTTCTGTCTGTCCTTGTAGATTGCAAGCAATGTAGTGCTTAGTAAAATACTTGGATTTTGGGATAACACACAGTTTCTGTGTGACTTTGGAACTGTAGTAATTTTTTTGAGTTTTTGTCTCTTCATTTTTAAAGTGATAAAGACTTTCCGTTGATTTAAATAACATAACGTAGATGAAGAATAAAAGCAAAATGTATGTAAAGTCCATTGTATTTAAATTCTATACACATCTCCAGTCTCCTTTACACATACCCCGCAGTATCTTTACAAATACCAGCCACATGCTAGGTATTTAATAAGTATTGTTGGACAAAAGAATGCAGCTATATTTCCTTTCCATTCTGTTTCCATGAGAATGGAGACCAATATTTATTCCCTTTTCAGTACAACATCCTATGGAGAGCAGACACTAATTGTCTGTTGAGTCATAAATAGAATTTTTAACAACAAAAGTAACAAATTCAGTTGACTTTTCTAATCACTTACTCCAATATAACTTTCATTTTTTATATAAAATCATTTTTTAAGAAGTCTGTTCATAGCTCTAAGGCCAGATAACAATCATTAGCATTTATTGACCTTTTGCAGTAGTAATTTAATCTTTTGGGGAACAAAGTTGATTAATCACAGCTTGACATATTGAAATTTGGCATAATTCTTTCCCCAAAGTGCTTATAGGGCAGCACATGTTCTAGGGCATTCAGTGTAAGAACTAAGGCACATATTACAAATAAAATGTGCTCAGAAAAATCTTTCAGAAATTTAAGGTCACGAATTTTGGGAAAGCCTTTCCATTTGGGAATGGTCTTGCAAGTGTACAAGGAATTGAACACACGCTTTACTCTCACTTCCATCCAGAAAATCCAGGAAAATTATGGTCAATAATTTAAAAGAAAGAAGAGGAGTGAATGTATAATAACGAGAATTCAAGAGACGTTATCATTAAGTGAGAGATTTTTAAAATATGGCCAATATTGATGATACTTCCATTAAGCAAACATTCAGTAACATCTCCTAATATGAAAACTATGAAACACTAAAATCTGTGTATTCCTGATTCCATTAGAGAATCTTGTAAGAATTCATCAATAAGATGCACTCATAGTCAACTTAAATTTGGAACTGTGACAAATGAGGAGGAAGACATAGTACAAGGGTTTGTAGATTGTGCTAGAGGTGGTAACATTTCTTGGAGCTTTTCCAAATCAGCAGAAAAATTTCTGATTTTAGCAGAAAGGCCACAGGTCTGGAATTGGTCTCGATGGTGGAATCTCCTAATTTTGTAGGATGATTCTTAATTTTACAGTTTCTAAAAGTGACAGGGAGGAATTTCTAAAGAAATGTACTTTTCAGTACCCATTTCAGTACTGAGGCTTTAGAAGTCAGAAGCTTAGTCTAGAGTAAGTTTCTTCAAACACTGGAAAGAGCCACTAAACTATTTTAACACTATATGATAAATCTCCCATTCTGATGCTAGCTGAAGTGGGTTTTGTCCACACCTTTATTCTGACAGATAGAAAACTATGCCAGGGATTTTTTTTAACAAAACTCTGCATCGTGGAAATCTGGGTTTCATATTTTAAACAGCTAGAGTGGAAGAGACTGAAGCGCACATTCACTTTGACTATAGGATATTGGCTATTCCTATGCCTCAGTGAAAAAACAATTTAGTCATTATGCTTAGCAGTGAAAATGAAGTTCTTGTTGAAGGCAAGGGCTTTGGCAGATATAACAGCTGCTGTGATAAAGCCTTATAGTGAAAATGAAACTTATCCTTCAGGTTGTTAACTTTTTTTCATTGCCCAGCTTCACCCGGTCACTCATCTGAAAGTTACCCGGTAAAGCGTTGGACCCTGTGATGTGCAACAGTACATTTGGAAAGAATTAAATAACACTGAATATCACAATCCTCTCAAAGCCTCTGGATCTGCTTTGTCAAAGTAAGATGCCTCTCTGTCCCTGTTTTTAAAGGCTGTTCTTTCTTATCTCATAATAACCTCACTTAAGGTCAAAGCTTCCTATCCAAGGGAAACCAGTTCTCCTTATCTCCCAATTCCATCATTTCTTATTGCCTCCAAACTTCAAATTGCAACTTGGTAAGCAAATAACTATCATAAGGAAAAAAAAATTACATAGTAAATAGCACAAGATTTTAAGCATATAATAATGACATGAAACTTGCTGAAAAGAAGTACAATATTAGATTGAGCATTCTTATAGAAATGAGAGTTGAGAAAAATGAACAGAGATTATGGATTATATATCCTGGTTTGTGTATCTGAGAATGGTTTCAACTTTACTTGGTTAGTAGGTTGAAATGAGAATCAAATGTAGTCTTTGCTGACATTGTGCAGTTCCTTATTATGATAAAAATAGAAGGAATTCCAAAACTTAAGAACATATAAATGTTACAAAAATTCATTGTGTGACTTATGCTACTATTCCACAATTATGCAATAAATGTGGAATAATTATGCAGTAGTGGGCATAATTATATATTGAGGAATATATCATATATATATACATATATATATGAACAATATCATTTTAAACACTGCTCTGATTGTTCTCTGAAGAACAGGAAGAAATATGGGAGATGCTTAAAGTTAGTCAGTTGGTGTTATGGAATCCTAGAATTTCATCAGCAAAGAAACATCCAGTAACATCTAGAGGAAATGTGGACATGCTTACCATAATAGGCAAGGTTATATAATTGGGATGGTTTTCACACTGGAATATTGGTGGTGACTAAATGCTGTTCCAAGGACAGAAAGAAAAGACCATCCAAGACCACACTTTTCTGTACAATCAAAATATGAATCTATGTCAAATTGAAAGTAGAAAAGACACGAATCATCACGATGGAGAGTTAACGAACTTCCATCCAATTCCCAGACCTGGTTAAGTTCAAAAAGGTAGTGTCGCTTGCTTGAAGGAGGAAGAGCAAGCAGGGATTTAAGCTTGAAGGAAAGATCATGTGTTAACATCCTAATTATGTGTTGTAAGCCTTTATCTTATCCCTCTATCCAAAAAAAAAAAAAAAAAAAAATCTCGGCCATTTCCCTCTGTAAATATTCATTCAGAGGATGAACATTTCCAGTTATCTTACTGGTTACTAGAGACTGTTTCTCAGCTACTAGTAATCCATTGTGATCCAGAAGTGATCTCCCAGTCAAAGTGGATTTTGAACTGAATCAGTCTTCCCACAGGTTTTCTAGGTTCATCAATCCAGCCAATGAGTACCTACCCAGATCCTGAGTATATACAAATAGACATACTCAGCAGTTAATAGAAATACCACCGTGGTTCCTTGACCTTAAAAGTAAGAGTAAATATTGCAGGATGGTACAAGTGTTAACTTCTAGAACCAAACCTACTGCATTACTGAGTGAACTGCATAAACAAGTGTTTCTATTCAACACTTAAAAGGTGTAGATAGCATATGCACATTTAACCCATCTTATTGGTCTGCACAGGAGACAGATGTGTCTTGAAAAATGATAGCAGAGAAAATTAATGCATCCCCTGGTATGAAACTATCCATCTGCTAAAGGCTTTTTCTCATTCTCTAAGAGAAAACACCAGATGCAATTTGATTCAATCTATCAGGAAACAGCAGTATACAGTCATTTTCCTACCATCTCTATTACATCAACTCTCCTGTTAAAAGTTCTAATTAACCCACAGGGACCCTGATCACTTGACTACCCCATAACATAGCATATGGGTCCATGACATTTATAACACCAAGACCTGGTGGGAAGAAAGAAGCTGGAGACTTGACTGACTTGAAGATTCATGTTTCCTGGAAGCTTAATGATGAGTCTCATGAAAATTCAGGAGTCTGCCTCCTGAGTGTAGTTTCCAGGAGTCATTTGCATGTGTAGGGGAGTGATGTCAGCATAGTCCTTCCAAAGTGAAACACAGGTTGTAGCTCCATTCATCCTCTTCCACTAAAAGAGAAGAACAATATTGTTGGGATATTTTGAATTTGGAAACAAAATGTGTCATAGATCGTGTACTGTTCTGACCTATTTTTACTGAGTAAGTTGAAGGACTACCAGCTTTTATAAAAACCCAAAGCATGAGGATGCAGTCCATCTTGTCAGGGGTTCACTTCAACAGTCAAAGTCACTAGTCCTCAGAGCCGACGGACGTAGTTAGAAGACAAACTGTAAACATCACAACTATTGGTTAGACTGCAAGGCAAACACACAAAAGTCTGTTTAACCCAAAATACAACTTAAATACTCCGTTTTGGAAAATAAATTGAAACCTTATTGTTGCAAATTTAGAAATATGTATATAGAGAAAATAAATTAGAGAAATGATACCTAATATTTATTGATTTAAACTTCATCAATTTAAATTAGTAAATATTGGTAATAATTGAGAAATAAAGATCGTTAGATACAGGGAGAAAATAAAGTAGATAAAAAATGCTGTAGAGATTACCCACAAAACTTTAAAATCCTTGTGTAGAGATCGACATGCAATGCTTATTCTACGTATGGCTTGATTTAAAGTGTTTATAGGTACTTGTGTTTCTCAACAACTCTTTTAAAGCTTTTCTCTCTTCTTGCTTTACCTCTGTACTTAACTCAGCCTAGCTACATGTACAAAATGTTTTCACCACTGTGGGGAATGGCAAGTTCCCCTTTGGTTTCTATGTTGTCCTCGAGAGATGATTTAGATGTGGGTTTTCATATTATAAGCAGATAGTGATGAACTGTGAATTATATACTATATGAGTCAATGATGACTATTTGTATATGGAGACAAGAAAATTTACTAATACAAGCCTTGAGAAGAGGTGATTTTTTTTTCACTCCAAGAATGGGGTTCTTGAGTCACCACAACTCCTTGTGCTCTGACTCATGACTTTTGAAATGGGTTCTCTTTTGGCCAGATTGCTTAACATATTTTTTAAAGAAGACTTTCCCCTTAGATCATTCTTTCATCTTTCAGTTTCACTATATTCCACATATTCTATAGTCACACTTATTCATATCCTGATACATAAATCATTTTCACTTAATTTGTTCATAGTAGTATGTGATGGCAAATGTAGTCAGTCCCAAAATAGTGGATTGCTCAGTTTAACTGAAATCATATCATTAAGGAAAAATAATTCTCCCTTACAGACAAATAGAGAAGTTTTATTCTTCCTAAAGAAAATGGTCCAGGCATCAACTCCTGGAGACAAAGTGACATATTTCCCTCTATGCAAGAGATTCAGTTCTTTCTACAAGAAACACCTAAAATATTACTTCTAAGTTACCAAAGCAAAGGTATATATTTTTTTCTTTATAAAACAATTTAAACATTCACATTCTCCTACAAAGTTAAAAGTTTTGGTTTTGTTTTAGAAAATCTGTTTAGAATTTTCCTAATCTTAAGGAAAATGTTAAAAATTAAAATTAAAACATCAGAAATTGAGGTAATATTGATTTTTGTAATATAATTCACAGTAACTTGAGAAGTGGTTTTTGATGCTTGAAATGCCTGTTTGTATAAATAATACATTATTTACATGAACTGAAATCTTTTTTTTTTGACCTAGAGCATAAAAGAGTGGTGTAAGAATTCTCTTAGATTTTTTATCAGATACAGAGCAAGAGGGACAAGAGACTTTTTTCAGATAGTTCTTGTCACAATCACTAATTGGTTTTGTCAACAGAGGAAAGCCAAGTGGTTACAGTTACTCTATGAGTGCAGTAGAAAACAATTCGAAACAACACCACACTGGTACATAACATGCAACTCATTGTTGAAATAGACTGTTTTACAAAAAGTGGTTTTAAATCACAAATAGTAATTGTTAAAGCTACTCAAAATTGTAGGAAATAAAGGAGCATATTAATGGAGTAAAATTCATTTTATAAAATAGAGACATGGATTATATTTTATAAAACCAAAGCACCACATTGAAATACATTTTCTTTCTCTTTTTGATATAAACCAAGACAAAACTAAGCCAAAAACAAAAACATAAAGAAATCATTATGCTTTAAATCACCCAGACATCTCAGGTTATCAAATATATCTATGAATATGCATAGAT
Organism: Camelus ferus; assembly: GCF_009834535.1. Lineage (NCBI taxonomy): Eukaryota > Metazoa > Chordata > Mammalia > Artiodactyla > Camelidae > Camelus > Camelus ferus. The sequence continues at coordinate 56,304,939 of NC_045709.1, forward strand.
ATATGTATATATACACATGAATGTGTGTTTGCACCTTTATATGTATGCATATGTATAAGTATCTGTTTACATACAGATACATGCATATACACAGATATAAACACATGTATCAAACTGTTAGATCATTTTGTTTTGATATATTGCCTGATGTGGTTGCTTAGACTTTAGAATTTTGCTAAATCAACTGATTAAACAGTTTTCTTCCGTGGTTTCTAGAAATTGATATTTTGAAGCAGATATTTTTTCCACCATAAGAGGATTCATTGTGTCTTGATTTTAAATAGTTTATGTAGCTTGTATGATTCTATTTCAGACAATGCACTAATCAGATCCTTTTGGAGCAAGGTACTAATTAGTCTTTAACTTTGAGCAGCACATATATGAACTGCTCATGAAGGGATGATTAATAAGACTTTGAGATATATAATTTGTGGCAGCAATGTTACTGCAAGGAGGGAAAAAGAAAAACCTTGGTTCTTGTCTTGCCCGAAAGAGAGAATTCAGACAGGTGAAGAAAGTGTTGTGTAATTTAAGATGTTATTAGTAAAGCAAAAGCACACATTTGAGAATTGAAGGCGGAATGATCCAAGAAAGGAAAAGCAGCAATTCTCACAGTCCCTGTTTCTTTTGTGTGATTGCCTAGGGGCTGTCTTAAGCTAATTTGGCATCATTTGAGTGGCATGTGTAACTTATAGATCCTTTTTTTATTGTTCATGTCCTTTCCCACAGCACATACAGAAAAGCCCAGGGAGGGGGGTGGTGGCTAAACTTCAGTGTTAATTATATTATAAAGAGCATTGGGTCATGTCAGGTCGGGTCCTTCTCTCTACTGTGCAGTTACAGCTGTCTGGTTCTAACCGGTTTCTTGGTTGGCACTGATCTACAGAAAGTAAAGCTCTTTGTAGCTCCTTATTCTGAGGGTAGGCTTACCTTTTATCTGCCAGGTTGTTCTCTCCCCTTTGTACATCCCTTGTCCAGTGCCCATTCCTATATACCTGCCTAAGAGTAATATGCAGATTGTTTGCTGATGTCTCTGTTTCCTTTTTGATGACTGCAATAACCCTTCACAGTCATTTAACTGTGGTCTTTCTTAAAATTTACTCCTTATATTTTTCTGAAGTGATGCCACCTTCATGACATTTATAATAAGTATGTCTTATTTATTTTGTGAATTTTTTGAAGTATATATAGAATTTCTTAATATACACATCTTTATCATTTCTATATAATTGTAATCAAAGTGCTCCAATTTATTACTAATGAGGTTCCATAAGATGTGATAAAAGTGTCCAAAATACAGTCTACTTTATATATGAAAACTTACATTCATTAAAAGTTGGATGTAAATGCTGTTTCCATTTTACAAATGAAGAAAAACTATACTTCCATTTTATTTTTGCTCCATCTTTTTCTGTAGACATAGGGGATGGCCACAAGGATTAAATATTCTCCTGTTACATCTTAATACCCCAAAGAGGGCATCCACTGTGAAAGAGAACTAAAGAACCAGACAAAATACAATTTTCAGTTTATGGTAGCCAACTTCTGCTACTGAATATCCTACAGTTAGCACAGCAAGCACAAAAGTAAAGTAATTTTGGGGGGACGAATGGCAGCTATGCAATGACATGCATATGTACATGCATAACAACATGAACTCACATTTACCAAGCTTGGTAAAGCTGTTACCAAGGATGTTCAGCTTGCAAATGACCAGAACAAACAATGAGCCTCCAACCTTTGAGGGGAACATTTGGAGACTTGGTAAAAAAAATTGACTATCTTGAATCTCTTCTACCCTAGATAAGGGTAGCAGTTTGTTTTTATAGGGATGGACACATAATCCAAAATATGGGTTACTTCCCTACCTTCAGCGAAAGGAAGCACAACTCTCTAAAGACTTACAGAATGTTTGAGTCACCTGCACAAGATTTCACATAACATCTCAGACCAACGGGTACACTTCACGCAATGAAGTTGCAGGAAAGAGTCCAAAACCACGTTTCCATTGGTTCTTTCAAAACAACATTATCCAGAATCTACAGGACTGATAGAGCAATGCAGCGACCAGTCGCATGCACAGCTAAAGCCCTGGCTCAGTGGTAATTCTTGAGAAGGGTAGGATGCCACTTTCAGCATCCAACCTATCAAAGACCCATATATGGTGATGTGTTCCAGTAGGAAGAGAATAAAGAATACACAGTTGGAAATCCGGGGACTGGAAGCAACCATCATCCCACTTACCATCATCCTGGGGAGTGACCTTGGGGGCAGTATAGGTGAGAGTGACAGTAAGGAAGTAGGATTTGGCATAAGGAAAAAAATTAAGTTGTGTTACACATTTAACAATAGCTTTGGCTATTAGCCAATGGTAAGATCCTTTCAGAATTTCTCCACCTGGGGTAGTGAGAATCATGGGCTACCAAGAGAAAAGCTTGATTCTGAGTTAGGGAATTGAGCGGCTAATTTGGAAAATGTGTCCTTCATTTCCCTTCAATTCTTGTTTTTTTTGTTTTTTTTTTTTTTTTTTAGATTTGGAGGTTCTACATTCTAGAAACACTTCATACAAAACATAGAGCAAGAGTCTCACTTAACCATAAATACTGCTGTTATCTAGACAATTTGTGGATTTTGTGCTAACACTCCAACAGTCAAAAAGGTCACTCATCATCCTGTCCAGTAAAATTCAACCTGATTATCAAGATGAGGTAGAGATGTGGGTTAGAAGACATTTGAGAGCTAGGCAGGCCATTTTGGTGCTTCTTGGCAGTTTCTTGACTAATTTTGGTGCTTAATGGATAAATCTTGCAACACTGAGCTAAGATCATGTGACTCAAGGCTCAGCTCTCCCAGAGAGGAGGGTCTAGGTCATGCCATCAGGTATGCCAGCAAGACTATCAAAAGTTCTGGATGAGCATAAGGGGAATCTAAATGAAACTGTGCAGAAAGGAAACTATAAGTATTAACTCAGTGCTGAGATCAGCTGCAATACCAGTGTCGAGTTCAGCATCTAATCTGTCTCCTTGAGTTCCACTCCAGAAATGGGCCATCAGAATGCTGAAGGAGCTGCTCTAGGACACCATGTGAAGAAGAGATCTGAGTAGTATGAAAGGTGGAAAGTGGAGGAAGCTGTGATGTCCTCCTAATCCTGCTACTGAGAGTATGGCTAGAAAATTGCTGTCAGCTGTCAAGTCACTCTTGGATTTCTTGGCATGATCAGAACTACATCATATCTCTTTTATTGGGCGGCCTGCCTTCAATAACTAATCAATGTAGGGTATAAAGACCTGGTCCCCTCACTCAAGCTGGAATAAGTCTGAAGAAAGCTCCCCATTGGGCTAGTCACATTAGCACTGAGTATGCACCACAGCTCGACTCAGTGCTGCTTCTTTATGCTCTCTTTCAGAGATATATACATCTAATAAATCTCCTGGAGGCTAATTTCTATCTCATCGTCTGTTTCCTTAGCAACCCAACTCAAAGCACTTTTAAGAAATTCATTATATCCAACAAAGTTCTAAATATTTGACATATGTACATTGATTTTATTAATAGAAATATATATATGAACATACTATTTAATAGATAACAACTAGATAAGAACATAGAAATGTATATACTAATCAACTCATTCATTATGACTAAAATATTTTAAAACTGTCAAAAAAAAACTATTCCATAAAATATGAATATAAGCAATCTGTTTCCAAAGTTATTGTGGATATCATTATCTTACACTCCATAGTCATAATCATGTGATATAATGAAATTTCTTTCTTTTTGCCAGGAATGCAGTTTTGTGGGCATTAAAAATGATTGACATTCTAAGTGAAGTAAGCAAGAAAGAGAAAGGAAAATACCATATGGTATCATGTGTGGAATCTAAAAAAAGCAAAAAAAAAAAACACTGATCAGCTCATCTACAAAACAGAAACAGAACTCACAGACATAGTAAACAATCTTATGGTTACCATGGGAAAGGGGGTGGGAAGGGATAAATTTGGAAATTTGAGATTTATAGTGGATATTAACCACTATATATAAAAATAGATTAAAAAAATTTCTCCCCTATAACACAGGGAACTATAGTCAATATCTTGTAATGATCTTTAATGAAAAAATATGAAAACAAACATATGTATGTATATGTATGGCTGGAACATTATGCTGTACACCAGAAACTGACACATTGTAAACTAACCATACTTCAATTCTTTTTAAAATTAAAAATGTGTATGAAGTGTAAAATAATCTTATTCTTTTAGTGCATGTGTGGAGGTTATTGATTGTAGTATCAGCTCTATTGCCATTATCTCGGATAAAAAATAAACAAACCGGAGCACCAAGTAACATGTTCTAAAGCCTCACCAGCCTTTTCCATTATTTGCTCTTAATTATAATTGTTAATGCTTACTCCTCCATTTCCAACAAGGGAAACATTATTTTAAATAAATGAATACTTTTTAATGAAGTGTTAATTTATACTAACATGAAAGCAAAAATAAGCTACGACAGAAACTCATTAAGGGTTCTCCTAGGGGGATAAAGAAACTGTAGAAACTAACAGAGTTTTATTTTAAAATTAAAATGTACTCAATTTAGAAAGAGTTTAGAAAAATTACTTTGTTTCAGTAGCAAGTTTCCCAGAATAAAGTGTTCCAATTTACAATTTTCTTTTGTTATGACAGCAAGTAGAGGAAACTGCCATAGTTAATAAAATGCATGAGCCTTAGATAAAGATCACTGCTTTGCTATTTAACCTTTTCTTCCCTTTCCAAGGTGATGCAGAATTGTTAGTTTTACTTAGGAAATTGGAGGCAAAAGTAGCTTTTGTGCATGGAAAATATATCTGAATAGTATGATTTTTATTCCTTTGCCTTTAAAAGAATTTAAGTTTTATTTTACATATTTTTCTTCCAAAATAAATTAACTGTACTTTAAAATATTTCTCCCAAGGTAAGAAGTAATACTGCAGAGCTAGGTAGACGATTTAACAGTGATTGAAGTGAACGACATAATTTGTTCATTAGACAGCAACATTTGGAAGTTCTTTTGTCAGCTTGGTTAAATTTTTAAGATTTAAAAGTATTTAGAAAGCACTCTTCTTTATAATATGAAGAACCAAACAGGAAAAAGTATGTGAAACTCTCTATTATTCAGTTGAATAACATGGAATTTTATATAATCATGTATGAAAATTTTCCATTGATCACTGACTTACAAATAAACAGAAATTTACTTGACTTGTAAGTAAATGTTATCCTCCAGGAAGGAAATTTCTTTGGACAACAGACAGTAATAATCCTATCATTCAACAATCAATTTGAAAATAGAAATTCAGGAGAAGCTGTAGGGAATAGTAAGGTATGTTTTTTCATAGTGTACTCAACAAACTCTCAGCCCAATATCTTACACAGGAGGCACTTTAAAAGTAGCGTATATTTACATCTTTAACATGATTCCTTTTCTATATTATATTATTTATTTCTACCTTATTTACTCCTTAATGAATACTCCTTAATGAAAAAAAAAACTTTTTAACACTATTGAAACTTAGTATTTCTGCTATCCCAATAAAATAATTTCTCAATTTGAAAAACATTATTACCACATATTAGTATAGCCAAAAATTCTTTTAAATACAATTTGTAGCTGGGAGGGTATAGCTCAGTGGTATAGCACATGCTTAGCATGCATGAGGTCCTGGGTTCAATTCCCAGTACATCCTTTAAGAGATAAATAAATAAATAAACCTAATTACCTCCCCTCTCCCCGCAAAATAAATAAATAAATAAATAAATACACTTTGTAAAACTTTATCTTCTTAAAATTATATAAAAGATTTAAATTCTACAAGCATATGCAAATAACAAATGTCTAGCATTTACAAGCAACATCACTCTCAGATAATAGTCTCATAAATTGATAATTTTTCAGAGGCTGTAGATATTGCTCCAATTAAATAATGATAATATTCATATAAAATTATAATTAGAAAAATAATTAATTTGTTATTAGATATTCTTTAGCCCTTAGGAGACCTGAGAAATTGAGTGGGATATTATTATAAATGAAATAAATATTTGGTCAACTTTAAGGCAATTAGTCATATATCTATGCCCAAAGATTACATATACTCAACACTTTCTAAAATATATGTTTGGTCACAAGAGATATTAGTCTCTTATTAGAGACTGGAATTCTATAATCCATACTGGAAAACTTAACAGCAAACTTTTAGTATATGATTACTTATGGAAATGTTGGGTATATATTAAAAAAGCAAAACAAAATATTATAAAAGAAATACTATGTGAAAAATTCTTTAACACATAAAAATTCCAGTCATTATTGAAACAGCAGAGTAAGAACAAAGTTCACTTTCAACATAACCCAATTTCAAAAGTCAGGAACACATTCACTTCCCAGACATAATTTGGTCAACAATTTAGCACTTATAATATTTTTATACTATAGCTACAATTTCCATTGAGTTTAGTATTACCTAAATCTATAATTTAATGTTACAGCATAATTAGTTACCAGCATCTAATAAGTAACAATAGCATTTTTATATATAATGGTTGAAAAAAGTTAAATATAAATCATCATTAGCTTAAAGTACAAACTGCTATATGACATTAAGTTGCAAATTTAAAAAACTATAATCTGGAAAAATATATAATCTGGAATATATGCTAGTGAAAAGTACAGTGATACATTATGGATATTAGAAATATTAATATTTATTGCATCGAGTTGTTAATATAAAGCTTAAAGAGAAATTGTGAAAATCATATTAATGTATTAATCATATTAATCTTACTGCTTTATATGTACTTACTCTGTAATGAGACTATGTTTCTTTTCTTTTAATAGAATACCAAACTATGTTTACTGTTTACAATAGTAAAGGACAACAAATAATGTACAAATTGGTGAATAAACACAACAGAGCCAGCAGACATCCCATCCATGCCCCAATGGCAAAATACAAAGGAAACGCAAACATCTTCAGCAGGGTCTCAGGCACGCAAGAGAGGATGGTGGTGGTCCGACTGTCCATGTGACTGAAACAGGCAGAGAAGGGCTATCAGGTGGCAATGGGTCCTCACAGAAGGACAACAGGAGAACTATCGAGGTTTAATTGGGATGACTCCAAAACATTTCACAGAACTGAAATCACATACTAACGTGTAAACTCCATACCAGCTTGGACAGCAGAGCACACTCTGTGAGAACAGGAAGTCATCTTTCACAGGCTTCATTTTTTTACACAGAAATGTAACTGAAGATCAGCAATGCTTAATCTTACTTTTTTTTTACATAGACCATCATGATCATTCATCAGAAGCAAATGCTAGAAGAAATCTGAGGCCCTGATACTATTACCAGGTGAGAAATGTAGGAATTACTTTCTTCTATATTAGGAAAGGGGGGAAAAGCCAATTTTCCCTGCACCAAGCTTTGTCGGTTCAGCGTTGGATGTCATGAACTATTTGGGGGGACACATGTTAAAAACACAAATTTTATTTATAGGACACTATATTATTTACTCCGATAATTCCTGGAAATCATGATTCTGCTTTTCATCTCTGTATTTAGTTATTTCAAATTGTTATATAAATGGGGTTATATAGTATGCAATTTTTTAATATCTTTTTTATCCCGCTCTTCATAATTCCTTTGTAACCCATGTAAGTTTTTGTATAAAATACCATAACTTTTAGAATGTATACATTGGCACTAGGGTAGATAAATTGATCAAAGGATTAGAAATATACCATTTCAAAAATAAATCTACACATATATAATCCCTTGATATTTGACAATGAAAGAAATGAAATTCAATAAAAAAAGAAACATATTCTTAATCAGTCTTGAGCAATGGAAGATCCATCCAGCTAAAGTTAACCTTCGCTGCTACTTCTTACCATACATAAAATTAATTTGAAATGAATCATCAATCTAAATATAAGGTTTAAAACTGTAACACTTTTAGAGTAAAGCCAAGAAAAAAGGTTCCATAAACCAGGTTTGGGTTGAAATTTCCTGGGCAAATTCAAAACCCACTAAAGTTAGACATTAGAAACTTTTAAAAGTCCATTTGGCCTTTCCTATCCATGAGTTACACATCTGTGGGTTCAACCAAATGTGGATCAGAAACACTAGAAAATAACATTTCCAGAAAGCTTCTAAAAGCAAAATTTGAATTTGCCAAGCATTATCAACTGTTTACATAGCATTTACATTGTGTTAGGTATCACCAGTAATCTAGAGATGATTCAAAGTGTATAGGAGGATGTGCATAGAATATATGCAAAAATTATGCCATTTTATATGAGACACTTGGGCTTCTTTTATCAAGCCAAACTTGGGTTCGCTCATGAGTGCAGTAAAGCCAATTTTCTGACATGGTATTGTGGTGAAAAAAAGTGCAGCATTTATTGCGAGTGCCAAGCAAATAGTACTAGTAGCGAATTCTCAAAAGACTGGGACTCCCTCCTGGATTTTAGGGAAGCGTTTTAAAGGCAAGGTGAGGGAGAGAGTGGCAGGGTGCAGGGTCAGCTTATGCACAATTCTCTGGTTGGTTGATGGTGAGGCAACAGGGCAGTGTCCCAGAGGTTAACATCATCAGTCCTCAGACGGTCATCATGCAGCTCACTCTTTCCTCTGGCAGTGGCTTTAGTATCTGTGAAACAACTCCAAAATGTGCCTCAGACACTGTTGTCCAAGCTGATGTCCTTCAGAGAGGAACTAAAGATGCTGCTATAGAGCTGATTTATTGTTCGAATTGTTACCAGTTCTCTGTGCTCAACTGCTTTTTTTTTTTTTTTTTTCACTACATGTTAACATTATTTCAATCACTAATTCTTGAGCCAGTCTTTTGTGACTCAGGGGAGTCCTAGGAGATGAAAGCTTTTGTACAGTCAAGATGCAGGTGGAAAACACGTTGTGGGGGGGGGGGTCTGTTTCAGGAAGGCCCATAATCTCCTGCTTTGTTATGCATCTGTGGATTTTGGTATCTATGTGGGGGTCTTGGAGCCAATCCCTCACAGATACCCAGGGTGACTGTACTGTTTATGAAAAATGTCATTAAGAAAACTAAAAGGCAAATCAAATAGTGGAAGAAAATATAATACATTTATCTGGTAAAAGCCTCAGAATTTAGGATATTTAAGGAACTCCTAAAAGCCTCAGAATTTAGGATATTTAAGGAACTCCTACAAACCTAAAAGAAAAAATCAGATAATCTGGTTTTTAAATGGTGAATGCCTTTGATATTCATTTTGCTCAAGTTAACTCAATATTATTAGTTAACTGTAGTACTGAAATATAAATTTAATCCCCATTACACTACTACTACACCCTCTCAGAATAACTAGAATGTAAAAGACTGACAAAAACCAAAACTGAAGGAGTAGATATGGAAGGACTGAATTGCTTATGTGTTTTTAATGGGAGTGTAAACTGCAAAGAATACAATGACAATTTTTGTCAGTTTCCAATAAATTTGAGCATATGCCTAATCTGACCCAGCATTTCCACTCATAAGATATACATGCAAGAAGTGAGAGCATATGTTTACACAGACACACAATCTTCTGGAGTTTTGTTTGTAAGAACCCCAAACTGGAAATGGCCCAAATGCTCATTATCAGGAGAACAAGTAAACAAATGGTAAATTAATTCTATTGAATGCTGTACAGAAATAAAATGATGAATGCAACTACATGGATTTAAGTTAATGACAATTACTTGAGCCAAAGAAACCACACATAAGGAGATTAATGTTTATATTACATGCTTATTTATATGAAGTTGTAGAAGAAACAAAACAAATGTATTTTAATAGAATTCAAAAGAGTGTTTGGGAAGGCAGGTGGGAGAATTGAATGTCAAGAAACATGATACAACTCCTGGGTGGATGGAAATTTTCTCTGTTTTGATCTGGGTGGTGGTTACATAGGTGTAGACATACCTTTCCCAAGCCGCACACTTAAGAAGTGTGCATTTTACTTTGTATAAATTGTACTTAATATACAGAAAAATGAAAGAGACTAAACAAAATAGCCTCCTGACCAAGGGGTCTTACAGAGATGAGAGGTGAAAAAGAAACAAAAAAGGAAAACAACCATGACAAGATCACATTTCAAAAAGCTTTGGAGACATGGGATTTGATATTATCTAACTTGATCTACAAAAATAGAGTTGATGTATGCTTCTAGAAAAGAGAAAAACATGAATGATTTCATAAGAGGAATTTAAGGTTCTTAAGTTTATTCTGTCACCCCCATTTGCTCCCATGGTGCCCTCAACAAATAACTTTCTGCCTCCAAAGGGTGTGTAATAACTGTAATGGAATCAACTTAAACTTTGTTATACTGTGCTCTTCTATACTATGTAAAGATGCTATAAATGAGTAAACTGTTATGAGAAAAAGCTGTTTAAGGAGATCAGAAAAATAACCCCAGGAAACTGGTAATTTGCCAAAAAACAATTTTAAGGCGATGCAAAGAAATTAATGGCAACATGATTTCCTTAAAAAAAAAAAAATAAACAAACAAAAAACATGAAAATAGAGGCAGCCAAGCAAATAGGAGCAAGGGAAGAAACATAAATGCAGTTTTATAGAGTTAACAGCCATTTTGAAGCCTCCATAGGAAGCAAAAATACAACCAAGCCTTGCTAGGGAAATGCAAGTCAAGCTTGAAGAAAATATACAGTGAATAATAATAAAATGAAAAAAAAATCAACTAAACTATCAAAGAATACCAATGTGAAAGAAATGGGAAGTATCACCACATATACAACACTTGTTCATTCTTACGTTCAACATGTTTTGTATCATATATTTGCCTTCTGCATGTGTTCATCCAGGGCATCTGAAAAGCACTGAGACAGGACTGAGGGCAAGGGTTTTATTAGAGAGCATGCCTGCTGGAGAGAAAAGAGAAAGCAGTCAAGTAGGATGGAAAAGCAGTCAGACTGTAGCGTCAGTCTGATCCCAAATGCAAGGAAGAAGAGGAAGTTTGGATAGATATGCCCTTGACTGCCAAGCAGCCTAAGAAAGGTTTGGCAAGAAGTCAGTCTTTGAATAAAAGTCAGCAGAGAGAGGAGTCCTGTGTCTCTCAGAAGCAGACCTGCCTCAAACACGCCTCCACACTCCATAATTAGATGGAAGTAGACTGTGGGGAGCATAGTCTTTGCATAAACAATGGACAGATTGCACAGAGCTGCTGCTGGGGACTTTGGCCGTGGTACTTCCTGTAGGTGGGTGACTGAGAGGTGCATTCTCACAGTGGTCATATGGGGCTCATGTACAAAGGATGAACTTTTAGTATGGGGCACTACTTCACCAGCCCCTTCTGTCCTTAGGAGAATTTGACCACTAATTATATCAAATGTATCTTCCCAGTGCTTCAACAAGCCCTACGATAGTTGAGTTATCGCCAAATTTAATTAGTCCATGAAAAAGCACCTTAGGCAAGCCACTTAATGTGCTCCTTATGTTTACTGAAATATTTTAAAATTATTTTCATGCTAGTGCTTACAATCTGTATGCATCAATGTTAATAGTTGAGTAGTATTCTATTGGTTACATTTTCCAAAATATATTTAATTTTGTATTAATGTTGAACATTAAGTTTGCTTCAAGTTGTTTGTTACTAACACACATACACACACATATGCAAACACTACTATGAATCTATTTAGAGGTAAAATCTAAGAATTGCCAAATACAGATGGATATGCAATTCTATTTTTATTATCTCCAAATTTAAAACATGGAAAATGAAGAGATATTTTCTTATGTAGAACAAGTCTAACTTATTTAATGTAATAATAATAGTTTGAATTACCTTTGATATTTAGCTAATCATTTTCAAAAAGTCATCATCTGTTTAATTTTTACACACTAAAATAATTTTTGAGTTTGAATATATGCTCAGACATTTTTCTCTTAAAATTGACATGTAATTGATACCAGGCACTTAACACTTACACAGTAAAAACACTTTTTGAAATGATCATACTTAATATGCCTGTATAGTATTTGTTATGGAAAAGTTGTACAAAATCAATTAAATCAGTAAAATTCTTGTTAAAATGCATAAATGTCATTTATTATATTTTAGTAGTAGACTGAATTGGCAGCATATGTAACTAAAGAGGTGTACAGAAACATCTCAACTTACTATGTGAATGGATTTAAGTTTGTATTTGCACTTTCAAGTTTGACATGATGTGATAAATTTGAGTACATTTTCCACTGAATATTGAGCAGTATTTTGCTTCAGGTCTCATTAAGCTTTTAAAAATTATTTGGTAAGTTATTTAAGACTCACAAATAATACACCTGCTTTTTCTAATTCTAAGTTATAATAAACTCAGGTATATATCTATTATTTAGAGTATAAATTGTAAATTAATTTCTCCATGTCTACTTAAAGTGGAATTTTAAATGTGCTTAACAAAACATAGATGAAAAGACTCTTTTCTACATCTCATAAATTTTTGCAATTTTCCAAAATATCAAAAACAAGCCTTAGAATTAATTAAAAAGGATACCTCATATCACAATATTTATGTTGTCATATATGGCAGATTATATTTCAAAACATTCATGAATTGGTACATAAATTATGTAAAAACAATTAATAACCACAAGGTATAAGTTTATTTTATTATTATTTTCAAGATGTGTATAAAATTTATGGTCACAAAAAGACAGATTAAATATTATTTTATGGGACTATTTGCTGAAATTCTTTGAGATCCTAAAACTGAAAAAAATAGCATTTAAAATTTAAAATTAAATATTATTCTGGGTGGTGTATTAAGTACTGTTTTTATGATAAAGATATCAAGTTCAATGGAAAAGTTTTCTGATGAAATCTCTTTAAATGCTATGGAATGCATAATAGACTACTCAAAATTATCTTAAATACATTATAAATTACTTGATTACTACATTTTGAGTGTTTTTGGCTCACTGTACTCAACATCTGGTAATGCGTTTTGTAGGCAGAAGTAAAGCTAAGAAATGTTTTATTCTATGACAAAAGAAAAGATTGGGGGAAGATAATACTGAAAGCACTTTTTGTATTTTGAAAAAACCTTTCAATGTTTATAAAAGTGCTTATTTTTTAATGGATATATTTTTAGATACTCAGAATCTGAAAATTCTTCTAATCATTGGCCCCATGTCATTGAAGATTTTTGTCACTGTTCTCTTACTGATTTATTTCTATATCAGTTCATTTTAAATTCTGTTTTTCATTCTCATGTATTTTCTTCACATGGATAATTATTGCAATGTGTTTGTATGGACATTTTAGCTAATTTCTTTTAAAATTCATTTTTTGAGTTATGTGTAAATGTGTTTGTGTTTATCTCTCTTCCATGGCTTCTAACCAATGTATGGAACTACATGATATTGTCAAGGAGGAAGAAATTTTCCTCTACCCTTCTGGTTCTTCTGGCTGGTCTAAGAATTAAATTGACATGAGACAGATTAACAGGAGAAAATCAAATGTTTAATCACATGTATTACATGGGAGAGACCTGGGAAAACTAAATAACTTGAAAAAATGGCCAAAACTGTCAGCTTAAATATCATCTTCAGCTAAAGACAAAAGAGGATGTTAGAGGTAGTGGCTTAACTCTTCAAAGGGAAGAAAGGGGGTTCACATGGAAGTGGAAAAGCAGATATTTTATAAACAAATGTTTATTGGGCCACACAGAGACAACAGGACACAGAAAAGACTCTGATCTCTAGGCCCTGCCTAGAGTTTCTTCCTACTACATGTAGCCCATATTCTTTGCAAATATCTCTGGTGATAGTGCTATTCTGGGAACAGATCCTCTATCTAAAATCTTTTAGGCAGTTAAGGGGAAGATCAAAGCTTCTTCCTGAGCCTTTGGGCCTTAATTGTCCTCAGCTTGAAAGAATCTTCATGTCAAGGACACATTTTGGGGTGGCAAATTTGCTTCCCTACAAAGTATCTATATATGTTCTTCCTATTGAGGGTTACTTAGTTTTGTTGGTATCATTTTAGTTTGGCTTTAACAGTTATACTTACATGGATTATAGTTATTTCTGGAGTCAGACATAGTTCTATTATATGGAGAGGTTCTAGTTATTCTGATGTGTCATTCAGGTTTCACTGGTCATTCTCCTGTAGAAATGCCTTCCCACTGTGCAGACTCATCTGGCATCACGACACGAATGAGTGGGAGGTAGTGACATGACTGTGACCTATGTCATCAGCTCTGCATGATCTGAAATATACAGAGCCAGAAAACTGTAGACAGATTTTTTTTTCTCCAGTCATTAGATGTATAAAATCCAAGGAAGAGTATATAGTTTTTATTGTTGCCTATTGAAATGGAAGCTTTCCTTTTTTTCAGAAATATGTTTGATAATATAGTGCATACAATACAAATACACCAAATTTTCTTTCATAATAGGAATCATGGTAAACAGATTATCTTTATTTGGAGAGGGCAGAGAATATAAACAAACAGTATGTCTGTATTTGAAATCTAATGTCTATGCATCTCAGTGGATCAGAAACAATTCAGCTTAGCTGGTACAACTTGTTCCGCCAAAGTCACCAGTTCCAAATTAAGTGTCATGTGAGATTGCTATTGACACAAAAAGCTGCCTGAAGATAAAATGTTCAGTGATAAAACACCTACACACATTCATTAATAAGTAAATGCATGCTACAAAAAAGTAATTTGGTTATACAAATATGTTGAAATCTGTAGACAGATGCAGTGTATGGAAATTTTAATATATATTTGATATATTATTTTTCTTGAGTATTTGTGAAGTTTTAAAATAAATTATTTTTTATACTAAAACAGAAACATGATGGTAAATGCTTTAGTGAAAGTAAAAATGTAAACTGAGAATGTCATTTTTTCAGAATGTTTAAATTTGTAATTACTTATGATTTCTGTGCTCATTTAAAATAATTTCTTTTCTCATATGTATTTTATTTTTCTTAAAAAGAGACCCCAAAATTGCACATGCCTCAAGCTTCATAAAATCTGGATCTCCACCTCAAAATATATTCTATTAAAAATTGCACTGTTGAATTACTTTAGTATATCATTTAGAAATTGATCATCTTCTCTTATATATTAAACAGGCAACTAATAGGTTATTCTTTTCTGTTTCTGATAGCCATATGCAATTGAGTAAATAAAGATTAATGTAGCCTCTAAAAACAAAAGAGCCACTTACTTTGTTGTATATATTCAGGAACAACTAAAGTAAGAGGAATAATATATTGCCCAAAAATTCGATACTATTCTCTGGTTAAACTATTACAATGTGTACTATTATTTAAAAGTTATTTACTACTAATTAATTTTTTGAAGTACCATCAGTTACAATGTGTCAATTTCTGGTGTATAGCACAATGTCCCAGTCATGTATATACATGCATATATTCATTTTCTTATTCTTTTTCATTAAAGGTTATTACAAGATACTGAAACTAGTTCCCTGTGCTATACAGCAGAACATTTTTTAAATCTATTTTTATATATAGTGGCTAACATTTGTAAATATCAAACTCCCAAATTTATCCCTTTCCATCCCCATTTCCCCAGTAACCGTAGATTGTTACTATGTCTGTTAGTCTTCCTGTTTTGTAGATGAGTTAATGTAGTGTCCTTTTTTTTTAGACTCCACGTATGAGTGATATCATATGGTATTTTTCTTTCTATTTCTGCCTTACTTCGCTTAGAATGACGATCTCCAGGTCCAACCGTGTTACTTAGCATTATTTTATTCTTTTTATGGCTAAGTAGTATTCCATCATATAAATGTACCACAACTTCTTTATCCAGCCATCTGTCGAGGGACATTTAGGTTGCTTCTATGTTTTGGCTATTGTAAATAGTGCTACTATGAACATTGGGGTGCATGTATTTTTTCAAATTAGAGTTCCCTCTGGATATATACCCAGAAGTGGGATTGCTGGATCATATGGTAAGTCTATTTTTAGTTTTTTGCAGAATCTCCATATTGTTTTCCATAATGGCTGCACCAAACTTCATTCCCATCAGCAGTATATGAGGGTTCCATTTTCTCCCGCATTTATCATTCATGGACTTTTGAATGATGGCCATTCTTGCTGGTATGAGGTGATACAGCATTATAGTTTTGATTTGCATTTCTCTGATAATTAGTGATATTGAGCATTTTTTTCATGTGCCTATTGGCCATTTATATGTCTTCATTGGAAAGTTTCTTGTTTAGGTCTTCTGCCCACTTTTGGATTGGGTTGTTTGCTTTTTTGTTTTTGTTTTTGTTATTAAGTTGTATGAACTGTTTATATATTCTGGAAATTGACTCTTTGTCAGTTGCATCATTTCTAAATATTTTTTCCCATTCCATAAGTTGTTGTTTTGTTTTGCTTACAGTTTCTTTTGCTGTGCAAAAGCTTATAAGTTTAATTAAGTCCAATTTGTTTATTTTTGCTCTTATTTCCATTGCCTGGGTAGATTGCCCCTAGGAGAACATTGCTGAAATTTATGTCAGAGAATGTTCAGCCTATGTTTTCTCTTAGAAGATTTATCATGTCTTGTCTAATATTTAAATATTCAAGATATTTTGAGTTTATTTTTGTGTATGGAGTGAGTAAGTGTTCTAACTTCATTGATTTACATGCTTCTAACCAGTTTTCCCAACACCACTTGCTGAAGAGACAGTTTTATCTCCATTGTATATTTTTTATTCGTTTGTCAAAGATTGACTGTAGGTCTGTGGGTTTATTTCTGGCTCTCTATTCTGTTCCATTGATCCATATGTCTGTTTTTATGCCAATACCATTCTGTTTTGATTACTGTAGCTCTGTAGTATTGTCTAAAGTCTGGGAGGGTTATTCCTCCAGCTTTGTTCATTTTTTTCAATATTGCTTTGTCAATTCTGGGTCTTTTGTGATTCCATATAAATTTTACAGTTGTTTGTCTTAGTTCTGTGAGAAATGCCCTGGATAATTTGATAAGGATCACATTAAATGCACACCAGCTATGTTTCTTTCTTTCTTTCTTTTTCTTTCTTTCTTCTTCTTCTTCTTTTTTTTTTTTTTATGGGGGACCCAGACTATTATGTATATACTCCCAACCATGGTTCCTGAGGCTGCCTTTGTGCAATTGACCTTAGTTCTCCACCAGGCTCGGGCAGCCTATCCTGGCCCACCCCTGCCAGCTCATGTCTAAAGCTAGGGATTGTAGGGACCCTTTGTGTCCATTTCACTTAGTTCTCTTGGCCAAGGGCTGCTGTGCACAGATTAGAGCCTTGGAGGGTCCCCTTGTATCTCCATTGACCTCTCTGTTGGAGAGGGGGCATCCCAGTATAAAAGCACTATTCCTCCTTTACCACTACATCTCTGCAGGGCAGGACCTGCACTAATTTCCTTCTTCTTCTTCTTCTTTTTTTTTTTTTTTTTTTTTTTTACCTGATTTGTTATGAATTTTGTCTTTTGAAGAAGGCGATGTTCTGTCAAAGTTCAGCAGGTGTTCTGAGTGAATGAGTGGGTCTGTGGATGTCTCTCTTGGTGTATTCATGGGAGAGGGTGAGCTAAGATAGTTCTTTTACTCTGCCATCTTGGCTGCTTCCTCCTAATTAATTTTTAATAGTTATTTTCAACTTCTCTATTTCTTTTCATTTTGATTTTTGCCATTTTGCATGTTTCTAGGAATTTAGCCATTTAATCTAGATTTTCAAATATATGAGTGAAAATGGTTCAAAACATTTTAACATTTATCATTTAACATTTTATCATGTAGAATTATGTCTTTTTTATTTCTGTATTTTTACATAATCTCTATATAATATATAAAAATGTATAATATGATATCATTAGTGTTGCCAGAGTTCTATTTTGTTTTATCCTCAAATAACTCACATTTTATATATATATATGTATTTACTTTTGTTCTTTTTTATTGATTTTATCTTGTATAATTAATGTTATTTTTTCCTGTGAATAACTCTACTGCTTTATTCATTTTTTAAATTTTGAATATTTCAAAAACTTTTTTAATAAAAAATATTAAAATTAATGAATGTTTTTTGCCTTAGCTGGGTCACACTGTTACAGCAAGAAGTGTGACAGCGAGAAGTATTACAGCAATCTGAATCCCGTTGAGAGACCAAGCGACACCTGGAGGGTTGGAGAACTCAGGTTTGTTATGCCATTGGGCCCAGAGGATTTAACATTCCAAGCTCTGGACCCCATTTGTAGGTTTATACAGGACTTTTATAAAGTTTTAGGTTTTGATTAGGTTCATGCCACACACAAATGAAATGTTAGAGATGGACCAATCAGGAGAGAGCTTTTGGGAACCAATGGAATTTTAGGGGTAAGTTTTGTTTTCCTTGAAGCAAGCCATTTTACAGAAGCACAAAAGTGAGATAATGCCACCAGGTCAGGAAACCAGACGGCGCCAGCAGGAAAGTAGTGGCCCTGCCTGGGAGTCCTGCTGGTCTTACCATAGGGCTTCCCACTTCAACAGCTGTCTAGCTTTGTAGGGTATTGTTAATCAGTTGTAAACTTTTCTTAATTTACTTTTTAACTTTGTAAAAGGAAAATCAGAATGGAGTTGGTATTTCTAAAAGAGCTCTCTAAAATGCATCTGGAGACCATTGAGGAAGTATGACTTCTGCATGTTTCAGCTGGGATGGAATCTGAACTTTGACCACTTGTCTTAACATAAGCAACCAGAAAATGTGCCTAATAGTCTAGGAACTCAAGATACTTATTGAACCTGAACCCTTGCCATAAAATAATTTTTGACAGCCTATCCCTTAATAAGAAATATTTCCCTTCTTGCATCAGGTCAATCATAATTCTCTTACAACCTTGTGCCTTTGCTTTATAAGCTACTGACTCTCTTCCATAGAACATTCTTTCAGTTTTATAAAATCTGTGTCACCCAAGTTGCAATTCATAAGACATCCCCCAATAAAATTCTTAGTTCTTTGCAGCCTTGATACTGATTGTTGTTTAACAATTTTACCAAGTCTTCTTTTTTTAGCCCAAATATTATGTAAACCTGTATAACTTAGTTTTTAAAATATAAAATACTTTTAGTTATTCCTTTGTTATTAACCTGTTATTACAATTTGTTATTTGTAAATAACAAAATTTAATCAACTAATAAAGAATATTGGCAATTTTTTGAAGGTACTTTCATACCCTAATGTATATTTGTCAACTGAAATAAGTGCACAGCCTAAAAGTTGAGCTACGTTTATTTCTGAGGACTTGAACCCCTTCCAGCCTGTCTGGATGACAGTCTCTCACATTGCTCTGAGGGTCTGCTCTGAAGAGGTAGGAGAGAAGCCAAGATATGTAGGAGCTTTACAACAATGACCAGGTAGTCAGAACATTAAAGAATACTGTTAAGGAAAACCAGACATCTCAAGTTAAAGAATTTAGCACTTTTCAATGTATGGGAAGGAGCAAATGTCTGGGCTGGGCTCATTGAAATCATTTCTTTGACAAGCACCTAGCTACCTAGAGCCAGTATCCTGTCTTTTTTTATTCTGAGTCCCTTCAGGCTGCAGAGGCAGCTGCCTACTTGTCTTCACCGCAGGGTGTGGCAGCAGTGGCTGATGACTTGATGGCTTCAGTATTCTTTGTTTACTGATATGGCTTGCATTATTTTTCATTCACATATTCAATATCCTCTATTTGTATAAAGGGCATATGCTGTAGGGACAAATGAAAATTAAAAATAGAAGTTTAATTCTCCCTGTGTAAAATAAGGGGAAAAAAATCCCCTTCCCTCTTTTTTTATTACAGCATTTATTTAGAAAATATATAATTCTAAGTACTTTCTCCTCTTTTTGAAATTTATATAAATCCTTTTGAAAACTAGATAGACTTTGTCAGCTTTAAGGCCCAGGAATGGCTTTTTCAGGGACTTAGGGAACATCTCATTGAAATGTTAATGTCAAGGAACAGCGCCAGATCTCTCCATTTCTGTTAATGGGTAGGAGCCTTTCGTGGTCACCTAATTTCAAGTTGCAAAACTATTTCTTGTCATAAACAAATAAGTTTATTTTTTCTCTAGATTAAAGCCAATCAGTGAACACAAGTGATCACTCAATTTCCCAGGTGAATTTTGGCTGAAGTATGTGTGAGAAAGTGTGCTGTCAAGTCCTCTCACTTGAGAACTAGTTATTCTTTATCTGGAAACACGTTTGCTGAGTTGTATGTGCACAGCTATATGAAGGGGAGAGATTTCTTTCTGTCTTTGCAAACTCTGAGAGAGGATTTCCTGTGGCATGCATTACATTCTGGTTTAATGCTTATTTAATAATCAGAGTGTTTTCTTTCTCTCCTACTTATGTGAAGAGGATTTCTGGTTTGGGAAGAGATTTGGCTTTTAGTTATATTTCCCCACAGCCCCACAGTGCTTAAGAAGAAAATATTCTCTGTTTGATATTTATTTTTAATTTATGGTGTTATCTATCTAGCTTAAAATGATCTTGTTTAAGTTTTTAATATCACCGCTTAGTTTTTCATCAGTGGACCTATTAGTTTCTGAGTTAGATGAATTAACATACTCTGCTACAGGTGTTGATATATGTATTGTAAGGAAGGAAACATTTTCCTCTACCTTCTAGTTTCTTTTGTCTGGTCTATTAATTAAATTGACATAAGGCAGATTAATAGGAGGAAAAAACAAATTTAATTACATACATACTGGAGTCCCATAAGAATATGAGACCCAAGGGCAAGTCGGACAGTTGAGGTTTATAGGCCATCCTGAGCTGAGAAATGGGATAGGGGCCTGGGGCTTCAAAGGGTAGGAGGGTAATTCATAGGAAAATAAGAGAGCAGATGTTTCATAATTAGATGTTTGCCCTGTCATACAGATAGGTCATTCAGATAAAAGTTATCTCTGGTAAGAGCTCTCTCTCCTAGTGAGACCTCCTATCTGAATTATTTTAGGCAGTTGAAGGGGAGGTAAAAAAGCTGTTCCCGAGACTTTTGGGCTTAAGTTGTCTTCAGCTCCAAATAATCCACATTCCAAAGTAGCACATCTTGGGGAGGCTCATTCTGAACCCTTTCAGTATATCTTCAGTTTTGTTAGTTGTTGCATTTATATTTTGATGCTATATTTTTAGTTATATATATATATAATAGTGACGTATATATAAAGTTTAGATATTCTTTCTCTATTTTTATTTTACCAAGACATGACAATTTTCTGCCTTTTTCTTCCTTAAATTACGTGTAAACACACACACACACACACACACACACACATACATATATATATCAGATGTTAATATTGATCCCTAAGAATTTTTTTAATTCGCAAATGTTTTATATTTTCAGTAAAGTTCTTTTGAATATCAAGTTTATTTTTGGTTTATTACTTCAAACTTACTGTTTATAAAGAACATATTCTGCATGTCATATAATACCATTTGTGATTATGACTTGTAAACTCAAACTGTATTAATGTAACATCTATTTTGTTAGGAATTATTTTTTCAGTTTTATTATTTTTATTTTAATTCTTCTATACTATCGTCTTGTCTTTGATATTTCTTTTTTTTACCTTTCCTGCTCTCTGCCATATTGAGTTATCTTCTGCATGTTTAAAAGGTATGCATAATGTATTTGTTATAAAACACAATCCTTAAATTAAGACCCTTGTTGTTATTTTAACTGACCTTCAAATCTTACTTGTAATCATATATACCTTTTCCACAAGAAACAATATTTTAGCAAACTCCTATCTCTTGCCCTCTTTTTCATTCTCCTGCCATCTTATGTTAACAAAGATTAGATTTTATATGTTTTATATTGTATAGTATTTTTAGAGATATACTTTCACATTTTTTTTTGTTTCAATGTGGAACTTTATGTAGCACAACAATATTAATGTATCTCTGAAAATATTTATATCACTTAAAATATGGCAGGAGATAAAATTCTAATTTCTAATTTTCTTTTAAAGACAAATTATTATACCCCTTTTTTCTTATATCATTTTCTATTCCAATTAAAAAATCTAAATCTAATCAGATATTTTCTTTTTTTTGCATGACCTTTTTTTTTTCCTCCGGAAGATCAAAATTTTTATAAACTGCATGTTTTTGATTTTATTTTAACATGTCTAGAGCAGGTTTTCATCGATCATTCATTTGGAACTTCATATATAATAAAGATATGGAACTTTTTGCATACCCCTATGTTGCTATTTCCTTAGATATATTTAGCATATTTATTTTTAGGATATCTGCTCCAACAATTTCAGTTTGGATAGCATATGCTGTTGATTATTTGCATATTTGTATTTGAAGGTATTTTATTATCTCAGTCTTGAAGTAGGTATTCTAGTGGAGGCATTAGCTGTTCTTCTGGTGAAAGATGCTGGAGAAGGCAGAAAGGCAGGCCCTGGACTGATTCCCTGCAAGTTAGTCTCAGAAGATTGAAAAGTTGAGTCCTGGCAGAGAGCCCAGGTACCACAGAACCACAGAATCTTTTTTCCACTGCATCAAAGCTAACTGTTTAGTCCATTGTTTAACTTTTATTTCTTTAGGAAACGCTGTGTTTGAGAAAGATATTGCTCCTGGTAGTCACCCATCTGCCCTGGATATTTTGAGAGCTAGATACCAAAGGAGTGAAATCTGAAGAGAAACACAGTGAGTAGCATGTATTTTTATCGGTCCTTCGTAATAGGTGGAACTACTGTGACCCTAATGTTGCCTGTGAAGACTGGCACGCTGCGTGCCATCATGTGGACAAGGAAAGAGATGGAATGTTTTACATCAAAAATCCTTTCACAGTTTTTTCTGGAAGCCATCTGCTTAGAAAACTCCCACCCACTCACCAACCCCGAGGTTAATTACCTTACAGAGATCAGAACAGGATTCAAATTCCCCTTGTCGTTTCTCACATATGTTGCTGTGGTTTTATTGTCATTGTTTTTGATGTTGTCAGTTACACAGAGCCAAACTTGCCGCAATTTTAAATCAGACTCATGCTGTTTACTATCTTGACTTTTTTTTGAAGGTATTTATTTTATATTCGTATTGTAAACTGCCTTCAAACTTGTCTGTGTAACTTTTTTTCCCCTGATTTTAATACGTAGGCCTAGAAATGACAGCCAGATGGAAAATGACCTAATGCTGGAGATAATAGGTCAAATAACAACAGAGCAACCTAATTTCCAATTTTAGATTTCCACCAACATCTGACAATCCCTTAATAATTTAAGATACTTATAACTTTATCTCTTCATTTATAATTGGACTTATGTGTTGTATTTTATGAAATTAAGCCTCAGCAGTGCATAATTTATGACTCATAGAATTTACACTTGTAAATTAAATGGAAAATAAATTATCTTCAACCTGAATTTCTATTTTGTATTTCCTAGTGTAAAAAAAAAAGTACTTGTAAAAACTGAAATAATCAAGTCACATTTAAATTGGTCGTGCTGAGAAGAGAAAAATATACTATAATACATAAATAATTAATCTCACAATTGTGCATGAAAAATAAATGTTTACTGTAATGTAAATATATTGCAAATATGTACATTTTTAAAATACTTAAAATCTAAATAAAGGTTAAAACTAAGAGATAAGGAAAATTACTCTTCAGTGGGTATCAGGTACAAAAGGAATATATGTTAAAGAACATGGTAATTTAGTAAACTATGTACTTAACATAGGTTTAGCATCTACCCTTCTTTTTCACAAGAAGAATATTTAAGGATATGCATAACTCAGAAAAATAAAATTAATGCAGTAAATATGATGATCAAATTATGTGGGCTTGTGTTGGTTAACAGGAAATGGAATTGCAATTAGATATTATAGCATGCAGAATAATGCCACTCCACCACCAAAATGCCTACACATTCATCCCTGGAACCTGTGAATTTGTTTTCTTACATGGCAAAAAGGACATTGCAGATAAGGAAATGATTCTGGATTTTTTTGTGAGCCAGGCTAATTATAAGTCTTTATGAGCAGAGAACCATTCCCAACTGTGGTCAGTGGAAGAGTGATTATGGAAGACTGATCAGAGGTAAAATGCTGCTGGTTTTGAAGATGGAGGAATGGGACCACAAACCAAGGAACATGGGAAAGATCTAGAACTTGGAAATGGCAAGGACATGGCTTTTCACCTAGAGCCTCCAGAAAAGAATGTGATCCAGCCTCCAATTCGACTTGAGCCCAATGAGACCTCAATCCCACTGAACTGTAAGGTAATACATTTATTTTGATTTGAGTCGCTGTTTGAAGTAATTTGTTGAAACAGAAATAGAAAACATACAAAGTCATGCATTGTCTCATTTTTGAATTGTTAAGACAATGTGATATAAAAGACAAGCAAGCAAAGAAACAAAAACACTTTTTATAAAATTTGATTTCAAAAAGAACTATTTTCTTAAGATTCATATTAAAAATATGTCCAATCAAATAAGTTTAGTAAACTGAGTATATAATTCCCACTGTTTTGGAGATTCAAAATGTATTTTAGCATTATATGCCATTTGGCCTGTTATTATATATTTTATTATTTGAAAATATCTGGTGCTCCTCAATTGAATATGCCGGTTTGATTATTAGAAAACTGAAAAGACAAATTTGCAAACTAAAGAAAAGAAAAAAAAATACAAAAAAATTCACTAATTTTAGCATTTGCAGAGCACTAATATCTGAACATATAAAGAACTACAAAAAATTCAGGAGAAAAACTGATACTCATATAATTGAAGAATCTTTGAAATTTATAAACTGCTAGTTCTCAGGCGAATCAATGCAAATGACTATATCTATGGAAAAAAATGGCCAATATCACTCATGATAAGAGTACACATATTCACAACTCACTAAGATGCATTTCCCATCTATGAAAATTTTAAAATTTTGGCAACATACATCCTAGATATGTTGACTTACAAAACAGTAAGATTTTTTTCACAGTAATATTTAGCAACATTTAGTGAAATGATATGTGCATTTTCCTTTGATCTAGCTGTCTTACTCTTGAAAATCTATTAAAATAACTGCAATATATTGAATAACATAACTAGTTTATGGTAGCACTACTGAAATAAACAATGACTAAAAGCAGCTCACAAAACCCTCAGGAAAAGTGCATTGAACAACATATGGTATAGCTCCAAAATAAAGTGCTATGCAAGTATTTAAAAAAGATAAGAAATTGCATAAATACCAATAAGGAGTGATCCCTAAATATATTATCAGACAAAAATACAGGATGTTAAACAGCATTTATAGTATGATAGTTTTATGACAATAGGGAGATGTGTAAATATACAGAGGTGCTTATATGTATATAAACACTGCCAATACAATTCAAAAATAAATAAAAAGTAATTCACTATATAGGGAGGAAGTGAACATAGTAGAAGAATTGGACATCTAAATAAGACTTCTGTGAATGAACTTTGCTATATAATTTTGACTTTGAACTATTTAAATATTTTTCCATAATCAAAAGGAGCAGGGTAAAATTAAAGCACACACACAGTAACCCCTAAACAGTAAAACCAATTAACCCAGTTTAGATCAAATTGATGGCAAAATCACACAGGGACAATTATCACTTGATGGGGTATTAAAACACAGTATTTTGAATGTGTATCTTTAGTGATTTATTTTTCTAAGAAAAGAACTACAAAAAATATTCAGTTGCTTTCAATAATCTTCTCATCTGTAGTAAATACAATGAATAATTATATTTTATTTTGAAACTATTAGACATTTATTGTAGAATAAATTCAAGATAGAGTTATATTAATGTCAATAGAGATTACAATGTACAGTATAAGAGGAAAGAAATACATGCATAACAAAAAAGAATATAAATGCAATATAGTAAAGCTTAGAATTAAAAGGGAAACATAGATACTTATTTATCTTCTCTAGTGAAATTTATGTTTGTGTGTATGCGTTGTGCGTATTCACATACAGACACGCATATATACACACATTTTTTTCTAGCACTATTCATGAAAGAAAAGCCTGAAAGCAGTAACAATCCAATAGAAATAAACACTTGAAGCATGGCAATTGTGATATTTAAAATCTGTTTCCAACTAAAAGGAAAAAAGGCATTTATAAATAGATTATTCTAATTCAGGGGCAAAGCAAACAAAATATATACAGAAATCCCAGTCATCTTCATTTGACCAAGAGCAGGCACACTAATGAATATTCTTGGGCACATATCTAAGGACATAGGAAACATCTTGAAAGAGATGCCTTTGGTCAAAGACAGGAGTATTTAATTATCAAGAAGAATGACTGGAATTTTTATTTTTATATATTTTATACATACACATGACTTATATCTAGCTAGCTAGCTATCATCCATTTGCTGCTTACTTCTCTATTACCCAGCTAATTGCACAACATTGGAAGTTGTTAGGGTACCACTTTTTTCCTACATTAAAAAATAAAAGTAAAGAATAAATAATTTGATTGACATTACAAACTTTGTTTCAAGTAACTAAAGAATCAAATGATGAAATTTCTGTGTATAAAATTCTAGCTGTATTAGTGTCCTAGGGCTGCAGTAACAAATTATCACCTACTATGTGGCTTAAAACACGGGAACTTTATTCCCTGATGGCTCTAGAGCATAGAAGTCTAAAATCAAGGCAAAAACTGGGCCATGCTCACTGAAGGCTGCAGGAGAGGATTCCTCCTTTCTGCTTTCTAACTTCTAGAGGTTGCCAGTAATAACTGAGGTTCCTTAGTTTGCAGCTGAATAATAACCCCAAATTTTCTCTTCCATTGTGACATGTCCTTCATCCCCCTGCGTCCGCCTTCTCTTCATATAAGGACACTCCTTTGTGGGCCCACTCTAATCCAATGAAGTGTCATCCTAACTTGATTACATTTGCAAAGACCCTATTTCTAAAAATGAATCATGAAGATATCTGTGTGCCATATGAATGCTCTTCAAAGGATGACCTCTGGATTTTAGTAATCAAGTTAGCAGAATGACTCATTCTATGCAAGCGAGTCAGCCTCTTTCTCCAGCCATTCTTGTCATTGCCCAAAGCACTCATGAACAAAATGGCCCCGTAGCAAGGATGGAGGCCATGCGTGGTGTCACCAACATGGACTTCCACTCACAAAGGCTGACCTGGCTATAACCACTGCTGAATGCTCAGTCTATCAGCAACTAAAATCAACATGGAGTCCCTAATAGGGAACCATTTCTTGGAATGATCAGTCAGCCACCTGGTGGTAGGTTGAGTCCATTGTATCACTTCTGTCATGAAAGGGTCAGTGCTCTCTTCTTACTAAAATAGACACTTAAGACTCTGGATGTAGATTTGCCTTCCCTTAATGGAATGCTTCCATCAAATCTGCTATCCGTGAATCTATATAATTTCTTACCAACCATCATGGTATTCCATGCAGCATTTCTTTTGATTGAGAAAACTCACTTCACAGCAAATGTAGTGAGGCAATGGACCTGTGATTTTGGAATTCACTGGTCTTATCATGTTCCCCACTGTACTGAAATGGCTGGCTTCAGGAAATGGTGGGTTGGCTTTTATAAGACTCAGTTACAGTTGCCACTAGATGGCAATACTAGTAGTGCTGGACAGTGTTCTCTAGGAGGTTGTGCTATAAATCAGCTTCCAATATATGGTGCTATTTCTCCCAACAACAGGGTTTTACTAGCACAGGAATCGAAAATGGAAACGGTAGCAGCATCATTCACTCTTACCCCTAGTGATCTATCAGCAAAATTTTGTATCCTCTCCCTGGGACTTATGCTCTTCTGATCTAGAGGTCTTAGTTCCAAAGGGAAGAATGCTTCTGGCAGAAAATGCAGTGATGATCCTGTTGAATTAAGACTGCCATCTGCCTGCTTTGGGCTAGTGGCCCCTCTGAACTTACAGGCAAACAAGGGGATTACTGTCCTGGCTCCGTAGGTGATCTTGATTACCAAGGGGAAGCTGAGCAGACGCTACCCAATAGAGGTTAAGAAGATTATGTCTGGAATACAGGAGATGCCTCTGGCTGTCTCTGTACTACCCTGACCTGTAATTAAAGTTAGTGGAAAACCACAGCCCGATTTAGCAGGATGAACCTTAGCTCAGACCTTTTAGGATGAAGGTCTGAGTGACACTACCAGACAAAGAAGCACAACAGCAGAGGTTTGCAGCAGGTCGTGGGAATATGGAGTGAGCAGTGGAGGAAGGTAGTTATAAATATCAGCTACAACCATGTGACCAGTTGCAGAAATCAAAAGTTTGATTATTATAACTATTTTTGTCTTTTTTTATGTTAAATGAGTTTGTATGTTTGTTTATATATGAATATATGTATGTATTAGAGCAAATATTTTTGTTTTCTTCCCTCTCTTATCACTTTATGATCTAATATAAGATGTATTAATTAGAGTTAACTTAAATCACAATATTAAGTCACAGGGTAAAAAGGAGAAGAGTGAACAGTAGCCCAAGTATTTTGCATCTGAAACTGACATGGAGTAGGACTCTGTGGGGTCCTCCTTGATACAAACACTTTCTGTGTCCTCCATTGGTAGTTCATAAGACGTAGGCTTCATTCAGCCTCTTTGACTTTCCCTGAGTTCCAAAGGGCAGATTCAAACAGTTGCTAATCAGAGAAGAGAGGGAGTGCAGAAATAAGGTAGGACCAGTCAAGAAAAATTAATGCAGCCTTAGGGCAGGGTCCTGGTTCCTCCCCAAGAACTATACACAATAACATCTTTGAGTTCTTCTGCAGGAACTAAGACCCCCCACCCAGTGGAGGATGGTAACCTCAGGCTGAGCACAAGATTCCAGGAACACCACCCTGTTTCCTCTTTACCAATCAATCAGAAGAATCACACACACTGCAGCCATCACCCTAAATTTTACAAAAGCTTTTCCCCAAAAAACATCAGAGAGTTTGGGTTTTTTGAGCATAAGCCACCCATTCTCCTTGCTTGGCCCTGCAATAAACCTATCTCTGCTCCAAACTCTAATGTTTTGGTTTGTTTGACCCCACTGTGCATCAGGCACATAAACTTTTATTTGGAAACAAAACTAAATAGGACCCTGCAAGGCCCTCCTGGATACAAAAGTCTTTCCATGTCCCCTATTTATCATTTGTAGGAAAAAGATCTCCTAGACCTTCCCTGAGTCCCAAGGGGCAGATCAGGACAGTTACTAATTAGGGGAGGGAGAGAATGCAGAAGCAAAGGGAAAGCAGTCAGCTGAGAAACAATAATGCAGAGATAAAGCAGAGTCCTGGTTCCTCCTCAAGGAATGGACATAGCAATCTGATAGATATTTTTGAGTTTTCCTGCAGGAACTAAGTCTCCCACCCAGGTGGAGGATGGTAACTTCAGGCTGATCACAAGATTCCTGGGACATCACCCTGTTACCTCTACCCGTGTTAGGGACATTCTTGAAAGCAGGAGAGAAAGGAGAGGAGTAAGGTTAAATAAACAGTGAAGAAATTATTTGATCTGTTACCAAAGTTGTTGAATTCTCGGTGGCAATGTTGGAAACTTTATAGGTGTACTTACCATTATATTTTTTTAAAATATGTATTTCTCATTTCTTTTTATAAGATCTACAAAGTAACTTTTTAAATGTCTGACTACAGTTCTGGACATGTCATGTAAGCAATAAAGGAAATTATTTTCTAGTCATCACAGCTGTTAGAGGGAAAGGTGGCAGGCAGAAACAGCAGGACAGGCAGCAGGAAAGCCATCTGCTTCACAGACAGCAATATGTAATTCTTTGGGATTTGTTGATTAAACAAGTCAATTTAACTTTTTTTTGAGAAAAATTTTCTGAGATCCTAAATTCAGTTAATAGGTCATTTGTTATCAAGAAAAGGATATCTTCATTTTAGTCTTCCATTTCTTCCTATGTTAAGTTGCTGTTGGACTATGGTACCCTCTAACATTATTGGCTTTATAGACTGCTGTCTTATTTTATAAGAACTATGTCATCAGTTAATTATAAACAATCCATGCCATAAATTCAGTCATCTCACCTAGAAAATTATGAGTTAGATATAATTTGTTAGATGCTATTAAAACACATAAAATAGCCATATAAATACCTGGAGATGATTATCAATAATCTGCATTACATACATTGGTTTTCTCTCTGATTCCATCATCACTTCATCAAGAACAGAAGTAGAGAGACAGTTAAATCCACAATGGTCAGCTTGGGTAGAAAATAGATTAGAGCTCTAACTAAACATTTGTGAAGGTTTTTCTGAAAGTCCCTGTGACACAACCAATAAAAATGAAGAATTTGGCCCCTTACGAACCATCTTTTAAAAATGATTTAAACTTGACCACTAATAAAAATGGACTAAAGAACGGCATGAGTAATTGAAACACATCTGCGAAACTGAGTCTAGCCAAAGGATTCATTTTCCACTCCCAAATATATTTTACAAGAGTAACAAGCAAGTAACTTGACTGGGATTTGATTAATTCTTCTTCCACTCATTTCAGTTCTCTTTATTTTGCCCAAAGCAGAGGTAATTAATTAAGAAAAAAAATAATATGAGATCAGAGGCAATTAAATTGGTATAAATTTTCCTTAATTAAGTCTCTCAACTTGGCAGTTTATCATTTTGGTACTTTTATTTTTTTTCAGATGTAGCTGAACAAATTGTCAGCTATCTTAAGGAAAATGTGCTATATATTTGCATGTATACTATAGCAATACACTTTTGCTAATACAGAAAAACTTATTTCCTCTAAAAATTGGTAGTAAGTTAACTAATTATAAAAGAATACAGGCAAAAGAAAGAAACAGTTATTTTTCAGAAAGAAAACAAATGTGAATTCAGCTTTGCCTGGAGTGTTGAAGCCCCCAATGTTTGTGATTATTTGCATCCTCATCCAAACAGATGGTGTTTAAATTCTCCAAGCGCTATCACCTCTTTGCCTTTCCCAGTTCTCTGTCAAAGCAAACACTAACTCTTATTGGAAAAAAAAGCATAATGAATAGTACACAGTAATGATAAATTTAAGTTATCATGTTTGTGCCAAAGGCATTTATTAGCAAAGTAAACTATTAAAATATTAATTTAACTATTTTACCAAATTAACAAATACAGTTTAAGCTATTAAACTATATAAGCTAGTAATATAAAAAAATAGGATAACTGAACTTGGCCCAAAGAGCCAATTTTTTTTGTCTCTCATCTCATTTTGGAAAATGCCTGATTAGAAATATTTTATTATGATAGCAGTACTTAAATTGAGTTGGGTCTTGGATCTCATTGAGAAGTGGATAAAAGCAGATATGGAAACATCACAATGTCAATTTATACTCACAAGAGTCTTGTGCTTTCTCTTGCTTCCTCCTCTCTCTCTCCATCACTTTCTCTCTCTCATTCTCACTCTCCTCTCTCTTTCCATCTCTCTTTCACTCTCTCCATCTCTCTCTCAGTGTCTCAAATACACCCCCCGACACACACACACACACACACACACACAGTTGCTTGCCATTTTAGTAAGTGTTGTGGACTCCTAGATTTTATGCTTAGACATTGATATGAAAATTAGAATGTAGGTTAAATGTTATTTTTTTTTTAAATACTGGAGGGTTTTTTAGCTACTTTCCCCCATCATATCATATCCTACCTCTGGGTTATATGGTTATTGTCCTTTTCATCATTCAAATCCCAAATGAAACACCATCTCCACAGAGTCCATTTCTCTTGTTACCTAAGCAGAATAGCCTATTCTGTCCCTTCCCACTTTCTACTTCATTATCCTTTTTACTCAGCTCATGGTATTAATCAACATTTGAGATTGTCTTTCTCATTTATTGGACTACTTACTTCTTTCCACCTACACTTCCCAGGTTGTAAATTACACGAGAACAAACAATATTTGTTTTATCAATTGCTACCCCAATAGCACTTCTAACGAGGCCAAACTCAAGGAAGGATTCAGTGAATTCTTGTCAGAAAAAAATAAAACATGAATGAATACTATTTCTCTAAAAATATCAGAGAAAGTTACTAAAAATATAGATTAAATCATTCCTTTCATCAGTAACACTTTTCTTAAAAAACACAATTTCTTTAATAAATGAATGTGTCCTTTCTTATTCATATGTATATATGAGCATAGCCTTCTCTCAACTAAGCTAAGAGTCAGATATTTTTTAAAAAACAGTATTAACAATATAATTTCAATATATTTACTATAATGGGGTAATGACACCTTTAAAAATCAACATCCATTAATGGACAGGAAACTAGTTTGAAAATGAAACCAAAATATTTGAGTGTCATAAATAAGTCAAGAGATTTTAAAATTTTGAATATTACTTACACATTGCAATGCTTTTTGCTATCCAAAAGAATTATACAGCAAAATTAAGTTGAACTGAAAGCAAAGTAATTGATTTTCTCTAACTGAGTCTGCTTAAAATATGCAGATTTAGCTTAGTCCTTGAAGTTACAATCTAACACTCTTGGGAGATCAAAAAGTCATAACTACTTCCCGGATGCCATTGGTGGCAAACATAAAATGTCACTATTTTATGTTTTTTTGAACTAACAAATAGGAATCAGTTCACTAAAATCTATTTTCTTAAATGTTAAGACTATTTTTGCTTAGATATTTTTTTAAAACAGTGTAGGTATCTGATTAAAAATGAGAATTTTGCAATTTATCCCAGAAACATCTTGGTGAGATAACCTCAGACCAAGTGAATACTGAAAAATAACTAAAATAATTACTAATTCCACTTTACTACCACCAACACCTGCCCATTATTAATAATCACAATGCCAATAACAAACCATCCTTATTAAACCATTTCTGTGCTAGGAATTGTTCTGTCTCATTCAGCCTTCACTGTAAAGCTATAAGCTAGCTTTTATTCACTTCCTTATGTGGTAAGGAAACTTAGTTCAGAAAATTGAACTAACTAAGTCAAGGTCCTAAATTAAGGAGCTAGAAATCCAGTCCAGGAATTTTGATATAATGGGCTCATATCAGTCTCTAAAAATAAATATTTTTATTAACATGACTACATTAATATATTTCCTAGAATAAAGTTATTTATTTTATTACATTTTTGCTGTTATTCATATATTTTTATTTAAAAGTTCTGTTGGGGGGAGGTTATAGCTCAGTGGTAGAGTGCCTGCTTAGCATGCACAATGTCCTGGGTTCAATCCCAGTATCTCCATTAATTAAATTTAACCTAATTACTTCCCCCCAAAAAAGAAAAAAATATTTAAAAATTAAACAAAAGTTTTGGGAACTTCTAAGTTCCATCTTAGGGTAGAAGCCTTCCAGGACCCGTCCACACCACACACATCAGGAGTCTGCAGACTCAGGTGCTCTGGGATTCAGCAAATGTTTGCCTGTGTAGACTGCACATCAATTAAAAGAAAACACACTGCAGTAAGTTACCCTCTTATTTTTTGGGGGGATATGTCTTTTACATTTTATATATAAGAATTTTGGGTATTTTTCTGGACAAGAGGAAGGGATCTAAGCTTAAAATGGTAGCAAAATAAACCTTTCTGGATTTATGGGCTTTAGGGTCATAAATCACCACAGGAAGTCACTGAATCTTCATTAAAAATTGGCTGCAAATTTGTACTAACAAGCTTATTTATTCTGCTTTCCCTCATTGTGTTTCTTCTACTCTTCCAGTCTTATCTGTCATATGCTGAAGATGATTTTGTTACAATGAAAGGAGGGAAAAATGGGAAAAATGCAAAATATTATTTTGGAGGAAGGGGATTTTCATTAATGATATGTCACTAAAATGGGGAGATAAAACCAAAACAAGCTTTAGTATTGCCGATGTTCTTTAAGGGTGTATTTACTGTATGAGAATAAAATCTCAGATTGGCTATGGTGTTTTTTTAAGTTACTGTATATCAACAATCAATTTAAAATAAGGTAAGATATCAGCAATATGGTAAGGTGAAGAAATATCTTTCTCTATATCTTTTAATCTACAACCAGTAAAGCATCCACAACTGATGGTGTTTAATTAATCTTGTGATCAGCCTGAAGTTACCATCCTCCACCTGGGTGGGAGACTTAGTTCCTGCAGGAAAACTCAAAAATATCTATCAGATTGCTATGTCCATTCCTTGAGGAGGAACCAGGACTCTGCTTTATCTCTGCATTATTGTTTCTCAGCTGACTGCTTTCCCTTTGCTTCTGCATTCTCTCCCTCCCCTAATTAGTAACTGTCCTGATCTGCCCCTTGGGACTCAGGGAAGGTCTAGGAGATCTTTTTCCTACAAATGATAAATAGGGGACATGGAAAGACTTTTGTATCCAGGAGGGCCTTGCAGGGTCCTATTTAGTTTTGTTTCCAAATAAAAGTTTATGTGCCTGATGCACAGTGGGGTCAAACAAACCAAAACATTAGAGTTTGGAGCATGAACTGAACAAAGGTGCTTCTTCCCAACACATCACAAAGTGCCCACAACTGCAGCCCCCACCCTACTTCATCTGCAGCAGCAGAATGAGCAAATCTTAGAATAGCAGACGGGGTTGAGGCTCCTGTGTGACTCCTACTTTCCTCCTACTGCCCCTCTGCCTTCATGGTGGCAAAGCTTGTGCCTCAGAGGATGCTGGATGCAAGAGAAGAATGCACTATCCCAGTGAAGACAGCAGCACTGGCAGAAACAAGGCAGCAAGAATCCCAGAGGCACACAAATCCATAGGGAAATCAAGGAACCCTACATCTTACAGAAATGGTAGAGGCTCAAAAGTCCCAATGCTCAAATATAACCAGAGGCAGCTCAGGTAAGAGAAAGCAACAGCTTGTGTTTTAGTACCACCTACCAGAAAACAGGACTCTAACTTCTGTCATTTAATTTCAAATGCACCAGCAGAGGAATTCATTAAGCACTGTGAAGAACCACAGAAACACTATACCACAAAAGAAAATGGTAATTCTCTGAAAACTAGTCTTAAAGTTATGGAAGATTATGATCTAACTGATAAAGAATTCAAAATTGCTGTCATGAATAAACTCAAGACAATTCAGAAAAGCAATTTAATGATCTCAGGAATAAGATTAACAAACAGAAAGACTACTTCACTAAAGAGATTGAAACTCTGAAAAGGAACCAAGCAGAAATTCTGGAGCTGAAGAACTCAGTAAACAAAACGAAGAAGGCATAAAAAGTATTGGAAATAGAGCATACCATATGGAAGAAAAAATTAGTGAGCTCAAAGATAGAAATCTACACAAAGAGAAGAGAAAAGAAAAATAAGACATGAAAAATAAAGAAATTCTACGTGGGTAGAATTAGGAAGGGTGACATTAGGGTAATGAATATCCCAGAAGGAGAAAAGCAGGGAAAGGGCACAGAGAGTTTATTTAAAGAAATAGAAACTGAGAATTTCCCAAACCTGGGGATGGAAACTAAGAGAACACGTAACTGCCTCAACGCAAAAAGACATTCTCCAAGCCAAATATATATTAAAATTGTCAAAAGTCAATGACAAAGAAAGAATTTCAAAGGCAACCAAGGAAAACAGAATGGTAACCTACCAAGGAGTCCTCATTAGGCTATCAGCAGATTTCTCAGCAGAAATCCTACAGGCCAGGAGTGGAATGACATTCCCCCATACTGAAGATTAAAAAAGAAAAAAAAAAAAAAAAAAGTCACCCAACTGGAAAGACAGAAGTAAAACTGCTGTTGTTTTCAGATGACATGGTCTTATATTATAAAAAATTCCAAAATTATTAGAAATAATAAACAAATACAGTAAAGTTGCAGGATACAAAATCAATATATAAAATTTGTTGTGTTTCTAGACACTAATAATGAGATAGCAGAAGGAGAAATTAAGAATATAATACCATTCACAATTGCAACAAAAAGAATAAAAATACCTAGGTATAACTTTGACCGAGGAGGTGAAAGAACTGTACACTGAAAACTATAAAATATTGTTTAAATATCAAAGAAAGCAAAATAAATGGAAAGATATCACTGTTTATGGATTGGAAGAACTAAAATTGTCAAAATGTTCATATTTCCTAAAGCAATTTATATATTTAATGCAATCTCTATCAAAATCTCAAGAACATTTTTCACAGAAACAGACAAAAAAATCTAAAATTTATATCGTGCCTCAAAAGACCCCAGATGGTCAGAGCAATCCTGAAGAAAAGGAAAGTTGGAGGTATCATACAATGTCATTTCAAACTGTATGACAAAGACATAGTAATCAAAACAGCATGGTATTGGGAGAAGAACAGATAACATACACTGATAGAACGTAATTGAGATCCCAGAAATAACCCAATGCACATATGGACAATTTTTAATGAACAGAAAAAAGAGCAAAGAACATACAATGGAGAAAGGGTGGTTTCTTCAATAAGTGATGCTGTGAAACTGAACAGTCATGTGCAAAAAAAAAAAAAATGAAATTAGACCCCCTATCTCACAACATACACAAAAAGTAACTCAAAATGGATTAGCAACTTGAAAGCAATACCTGAAACTATAAAATTCTTAAAAGAAAACATAGGCAGGATGTTCTGTGATATTGGTATTAACAATATCTTTCTAGGTATGTCTCCTCAGGCAGAAGAAACAAAAGTACAAATAAACAAATGGGATTACATCAAACTAAAAATCTTCTGCACAGCAAGTAAAATCATCAGTAAAACAAAGAGACAACCTTATGAATGAGAGAAGATATTTACAATTGATATATCCAATAAGGGGTTAATATACAGAACATATGAAGAACTCATTCACAAAACAACAAAAAAAACCAAACAACTGATTAAAAATGGGCAAGTGGAGTTGAGTAGACATGTTTCCAAAGACATACAGATGGCCAACAGGTACATGAAAAGATGTTCAACATCACCAATTATTAGGGAAAAGCAAGACAAAACCAGAATGAGATACCACCTTATACTTGTCAGAATGGCTATTATCCAAAAGACAAGAAATACCAAGTGTCGGTGAGGCTGTGGAGAAAAGGAAGCCTTCATAAACAGTTGATGGGGATGTAAGTTGGTGCAGCCACTATGAAAGACAGTATGGAGGTTCCTCAAAAAATTAAGAATGGATCTACCATATGATCCAGCTATCCCTTTCCTGTGTATTTATCTAGAGAATACAAAAACACTAATCCAAATGATACATGCACCCCTATAGTCATCATGACATAATTTACAACAGCTAAGATATTGGAAACAACTGAAATGCCCATGAAGGGATGAACTGATAAAGAAGTGGTATATATATGTACATGAAATACTATTCAGTCATAAAAATATGAAATTTTGCCATTTTCAACAATATGATTGGACCTTGAGGGTATTCTGCTAAGTCAAATAAGATAAACATCATGTGATTTCACTTATATGTGGGAAAAAAACTAATAAACAAATAAATAAAAATAGTCACTACTCAGAGAACAGAGTAGTGGTTACCAGGCTGGGAGGGATGTGTGTGGGGGAAGGAGGTAAAGGGATCAATTGTTGGTAAGAGATAGAAACTTAATTTGTGGTGGTGAGCATATTGTAGTGAATACAGGAGGAGAAATATAATGTACACATGAAACTTACATAATATTTTAAATCAATGTTACCTCAATAAAACAAATTTTTAAAATAATAACATAGAATAATAAAATATTATCAAATTTTGTAATGGTTTAATTGTCTCAATTTGTAATTCCTATCCAAGTGAATTCACAAGGAAAAGAATCATAAAACGCCACTGTTCAGTTCCCTATTATATGCCATTATATGGAAACAATGCATTAAGGGTATAGTACCAGCTGCAATAAATTGACACCTATAATACTATGGCTTAAAACAAGCTGAAGTTGATTTCTAAATCTAGGAATAAGCCAGTATTAAGCTTTCCTCC
Source organism: Camelus ferus (assembly GCF_009834535.1). Lineage (NCBI taxonomy): Eukaryota > Metazoa > Chordata > Mammalia > Artiodactyla > Camelidae > Camelus > Camelus ferus. The sequence continues at coordinate 56,342,875 of NC_045709.1, forward strand.
TCAAAGGCTGAGAGAGTTTGGTTTAAGAAGTCATTAATGCACCAAAACTGCCCTGGGAAGAGTTATGTAAACATCAAACGGACAGAACGTAGAAGAGAGATTAGAAAGTGAGTGGTATCCACCAGGCAAGATGGAAGTGGTCCACTGCACCTCCTCTTTAATGTCATGGGTTAGGATACAGTCACAAGGCCAAAACTGAATACAAGCCTGGAGGAAAAACAAGTCCAGAAGAAGAAAACCACACATTTTGTTAATCAGCTAACACTCTCTCTCCAAATATCCAATTACAATATTTTATTTATTCTTATTTGTACATTTATAGCAAGTTGGAAAGTAGCTTTTATGATTCAACCTTCTTTTCTGTAAATAAATACGAATGATCACTATAATACAGCTTTTTTACAGAGTTTGAGTATTAGAAAAATACATATTTAATATAGTGCTGACATATTGGCACAAAAATTATACTTTTCCAGAAATTATAATTCTCAAAGACTAGATTTACTTATGTTGATTTTTTTTTTGTTTTGTTTTAGTTTATCTTATGAGATGTGATTTTGAGAAGGCTTGCTTTAGAATCAATAGTTTTAATTATGCAAGTGTTAACTAAATACATGTATTATTGTGAATGCAATTGTTTCTAAAAGCCGACTTTGTGTTACAAGTAATAAACAGAAGAATAGAACCAAGAGCATTTGAATAAAAGGTGATAAATCTAAAATGAATAAAAGATAAAAGAAGATTTGACATTCCAGGACTCCAGAGAAGGATTTGATTAACAGAATAATGAATAACAAAGCTAGCTTCCCGCTACTCTGTTAAACAGGTAGATCTCTCTTGATGCTGCAGCAGAAATAAGGGGTTTGAAAAATCTTCATACATGAGTCAGAGCAGGAAAAAAAGAATTAAAAAGAAGCATTTTTTCTAAGCTCCTAAATGAATTTCTTAAGAGTTTTCAAGTTTTATTTGGAACAGAATTAGAACTGAAAAGAAAAGATTTTGCAGATTTTGTCTAGAAAGTGGTCCAAGTTAAAATTTGCCTAAAAACGATGGCAACACAGTTACAGGGAGCTAAGGAATCAGAAAGGATAGTTATTTCCTGATAGGGACATATATGAAATCATTGTAAGTTCAAGAAAAGTTCTTCTCCAAGAGGGATATAAATGAGCTGATTATCAGAACAATGTCATTACCCACTTAAAAAAAAAAGTGTTATTAACTGTGTCAAGCTGTTAAATATCTGATTTTACCCATGGGAAGTATTCATTTCTTAAGCTATTTGCCTCAATGTACTACTTAATTGGTTTTAGCATGTATGTCGACCATCAATTTTAAGTAAAACAAAAGTTAAACAAAAGGTAGATTAATTCTCATCTTTAAAAAAGTGAGAACTTAAAATAAGTAATAATAGTAAATTTTTGACCAAGTGACAGCCATCACCACCTCCTGAGAGGAGTCCCACTTCATGGAGGACAGCAAAGAGGATAACAATACCTGCCACCAGGGGCAGCAGACCCAGGATGTCAACCCGCTGCCTGGCTTTCAGGTATTGGAGTGGCCGAAAAAGACACAGCTTTACTCATTGAGAAGAGACAGAATAAGATCAGCTTCAATATTGGGTGATGGTCCCCCATGGCCACCTGGCCTTCCCCTTGTTGCAACTGACACTTTGTCCTGCAGGTGGAGGACCACATTCCTTCCTTGCCAGGAAGAGATGAAGCAGTGGTACTGGCCTGGTGTTATGTGATGTATACTCTTAAGTAGAACAAAGTACACATCAAATCCAGAATCGAGGAGTATATTACTAAGCAAGTGATATGCCCTGCACAGTCTCCGAGAGCTCCTTACCTCCATGTAAGGAAATGTTGCAAGTCCATACACACCTCTGCAGTTGTCCAAGGGTTGACAGGCTACACACAATTGTCTTTCTCAACAATCCACCCCTCTAACATTTGCTCTGCCACTTAAAATAGCAGATAAATCACATCAGATATGGCAAGGATGATACTGTTTGCAACAATATTGATCTATATGAAGGGTAGCTTAAATTGAAAGTCCTGTTTTACATTCAGCCAGTTAATTTATTTTCTTGCACTTTATTTCTATTAAATTAGGAAATACTAATTTTGGTTGTTAAGTCACAGCTTGCTCAAATAATGCTGTATCATTTTACCAAAGTATAGAGTGCTTTCTCATTGAATACTTTGACATCTCTGTCAGTCAATATATGATACACAAAAGCTCAAATATTGAGAGAGAGAAGAAAGTAGATTCAAAATCTATACATTGATGCATTTAGAATGTTAAAGTATTTCTTAAAGCTTGTTGCACTATTTGTGTATGATTTCAAAATATAATTATTAATAAATGATGAGTCCTGTACTTAATAATTGAAGAAAATACTGTTATATTTCGCCCAAATTCTATGTTTGAAAACCTAATTCTCAAGTTGATGGCATCAGGAAATGGGGCCTTTTGGAGGTGATTCAATTTTGAATAGGATCAGTACCCTTATAAAAGAGGCCTCAGAGAGATCCCTCACCCCTTCTAATGCAAGAAGTTGACAGTCTGCAGCCTGCAGGAGGACCCTCACCCAACCGTGCTGGCACCCAGATGTCAGACTTACAGCCTCCAGAACAGTGAGAAAAAAATCTCTGTTGTTTATAAACCATACACTCTATGATATTTCCTTAGAGCAGTCCAAGCAAACTAAGATAAACTCTAATTGTTGGGAATCTCAGTGATTAAGCAGATTTCACCAGAATAACTTCAATATCCTTACACAATTTTTCTGATAATGCATTATAAACAGAAAAGAATCATTAACAAATCTGGCCCCCTCAGGTCTGAAACTAACAAGGTAAATAAAATGGAAAAAAAATTAAAAACAAAGTCTTTAAATATCTGATGTCTTTGCACACAGAGGTATATGAGTTTACTGTTTAATGGTCATCCAAATTTAGGAATGCCTCCTTCCTTGGTGGCTGGAGGCTAACTTCAGTTTTGCAAAAGAAGACTTTTAAAGGACCTGAAAGATTTCTGACCCCTATCAAGTGGTAATAAGTAGTAGGTCCCTGTTTTGGAGACTTGAGGGCCAGGGAAATGTGGTATTCTAGACATAAGAATTATAATACATCTTATGCTTTGAAGAGCCCTCTTCACAGTTAATTTCTTGTATCATTTACTTAAATGTGTAATCCTTACATGTATAAATCTGTGCCTGAAAGCAAGCCTGTGAAAAGAAGTTGGGAAGAGCAAGATTATTTGGAGATGATCTAAGAAAACAGAAACAGGAACAAGGGGTTTGGGACGGTGAAACTGGAACAGCCATAGAAGGATATTTTGTTTGTGAAGTTACTGCTGTAGGCCACTAGTACTCAACTCACCTGAGCCCTCTGAGCCTAGAGCCAACTGTCTGAAGGATCAGAGGTTTTGTCATTCATTTCCCCAGCCCTATGCACCACCTCCCATCCCCTACTGGTTGAAGGTTGTTGCTGGAGGTGTCAATTGCCCTGCATATCAGAGGAAGCTTTAAGGAAGAAAAACAGAAAGATGAATGAAGGATATCTGAGGTTAGAGTCTGTTGCTATACACAGAACAGTCCATCATAGTTATTGTTGGTGTCAGAGGTGAGTCAAGGAAAGATGCTTAGAGGACGAAAAAATGACGGCTCCACTCCTTACCTGCCCATTAATCGCTGTCATCCTTTTGCAACCGTGCACATACCACGTACACTAAAAAGTATGGAGGTCAGCAGCTTTTAATCATTTACACTGTTTTTTACTTTTAAGAAGACCAATTTCATTTCAACTCTTGCCAATAAATTATACCACAAACTTTACCACTTCATATCTAAATTCTCCCTAAGTCCAGAATATTATTTCCCAATCACAGATCAATTTAGTATCTAGCAATTGTCCTCTTTTCTACCTCTGCTTCTGTTACTATTATTTCTCTTGTAATAGTTTTATGTCTTCTATGGATATACTTTGCTCGCCATAAAAAAAAAAAAAAAACTACCAATTCCAATATGTTAATTTCAGAAATCCTTCATTGAGGTGGCATGACTTAAATCACCAGTTCACATACTGTAATTCTATCCATTTCAGTAATTCCTTAAGACATTAATTTATCCAATACATTAAGCTCTAACCTCTATCATTATTTCTTGGTCAATCACTGCCTTTATACTTTATATACTCAAATTTTTTATGGTGTATTCTTCTAATTGTCCACTTGTTCTCACTTTTAAATACCCCCATTTGCTGCACTTACTTCTTTTCTTTTTCTACCTAGTGATAATAAATCTAAATTAAGCCCCCAAACATCCACATCTTGTCTGCCTGAACCTAAGGAATTAAGTGTTGATTTCAGGAAATAACACAGTAGTCCTAATATTTCTCATTTCATAATCAGGATGTGAACCTTAACATATATTTTTCATTTTAACTTAGCCTACCTATATTCCTGATTTAATATTTAATCTCTTTCTTTCCTCTGAAAACCTTGAAGATTCTCTTCTTCCCAATATTCTCAGGTGATGCCCTTAGCTTTCAGTTCAGAGAAAACAGAGAATAAATTAAGTGAATACTCACTCAGCTTCTGAGGACCAATGTATAAACTGCCCTATGTCTGTATTCTTATTTCCTAGTTTCTTTTATATGAATGGGATATATATCCCTGTCCCTTTCAAATAAAAAAATCAGTTTGTTAGTGTCTTGATTCCAACTGCTCTTGCCTTATTTTTCTTGCATTATTAATTTCTCTCTCCCATATAAATAATTTTCAGCAATATTCAACATGCTCTGGTATGTCCCTTTTTGAAGGAAAGAAAAAGAATGAAATCCAATAGTTGCCCCTGATGCTATATCTACTTCTAGCTTTTGTTTTTCTTCCTCTGCTATCATCATTAACAGAAATATTGTTTGCAAAATAGTCTTTAACTATTGACTTCTTTATTTAACTTTTACTGATTTTAACATTCAACAGGTAGGCTTTTCTCCTTCTGCAAAACAGCTTATTTCAAGGTCAACAGTAACTTGAATGCTATAGGTCCATTGGTTAGATGATTTATTATTAATTATAGTGAAATAACCATGAAATAGTATACAAAGATAAATCTACATTTTAAACTCCAAGCCTTAATTGCAGTATTGCTAGGATAGATGGTTATTTTGAGGAATAATAGTTATATAAATATTAAAATTCAAAATTTATATAAATGCAAATTTTTAAAATATTAAATCAAAATACATTTTTATAAAAAAATGCACTGTATTACTTCACTGACTTATCATACAGTCATGGGAAATTTATATTGTTAAAAATTCTGGGAGGGTTGGGGGCATAGCTCAGTGTTAGAGCACATGCTTAGCATATATGAGGTCCCAGCTTCAATTCCCAGTACCTCCACTAAAAATAAACAATCAAACAAACAAAAAAAATTCTCATTTGACATAATGTAAATGATCAAAAATACAACAATTTTAACTATTATCTTAAAATTAAAATGAGAGTAATTTTCTTGTTTGTTTTGTTTTATTTTTAATATTTTTACTGGCCATATGCTCCCCAAATACTGAATTCATTCTTCAGTTATTTTGGAAATTTATTACAAATTTATCAAAAAAAGAATATATCTTCCTCTATATCTTCTAAAAATGAGATATTAATAGTGTATTTATGTTATCACCTAAGACTTTAATTTGTTCTTCAATAACTAGAAGAGTATTCAAGTTTTTCTTATCAAGATAAATTGACGTCAGGCTACATATTACAAAGTGTTTCTTGTAGAATTGTACTATATATGCATATAATGGATTTTGTTGAAAGAAGATACAGTATACTTCTCAAATAGTATTATACAAAAGAAACTTTGAAACACGATATTCACACTTTAATGTCATATATATTTTCTTTAATAAGAGATTTAAATGTTGTTAACCTTTTACAAAGATATATGATAAGAGATTTCAAAGAAATAAAATATTACTACATGGACTTTCTTAATGTTCTTAAAAATTATTGGACATGTCCAATACACTACGTTGAATAATGTGTCCCTGTCTTTGGAGCATCAAGTATAAATTTACTCAATTGCTTAAAATATATGTCATTACCAAATGGAATAGAAATCATTGAGACATAAAGAAGGTTACACACTATTATAACCTGAGCAGAAACAGTTTGACATTGCATTTTACAAAATTGCATGTGGGATGCTGAAGGAACATTCCTTGGAGCAGTTTGTAACATCCTCTATTTTAAAATCATTTTCACAGAATGCACTCAGATGTTTTGAATTTCATATATTGATAATACTGACATATACAACATTTTTATCCCTTTTGGTTTAGAGTGTTAGAATAACATGAATTTCAACTAATCTTTGACATAAAGATAGGATGTTAAATGATCTAGCTGCCATCAGAATGAGCAAAGAAGCAAACATGTGAACATGCTGATAGTGACTTTCCAGCGTCTGATCCTTTATGGATGAGCCAGTTCTTTTCCAGACTGATTACTCTGTCATTCACTGGAGCCTATCTTGTCTGGGGCTGTCACGCTTGGTCTTTGACATTAACAATAAGATTAGGGCCAGCAGTGCCTGTCACAACACCGGCCAGTGCCTAGAAAATTAGTAGGGAGCTCGTTCTGATACAATTACATTTAAAGGGAAACCAGTAAATCTGTGCTTCCAATCGTTGTCTGGCAATACCCAGGAAAGAAGATTGCTGCGTTCTGACACACTTTAAGTTCACAGTGTAAAAGACAGAAAGAATGCAGCCTGATAATTGTTGTATTATTTATTGATACGGTTAAAGCTTCTTTGTTCTGGTGATGAAAATCTCTGTAGAATGATTTACGTAAATCTATAATAAGTAAAGACTAATTTAAGTGACCTTCAATCTTCCTTTTGTGCACTGGCAATACATAAGTTCTGAGCATGAAGGGAGATAACTTTTTATTACTCTTTCTGGTATTCTCACTTGTTTGGCCTAGTGCCTGCATCAGAATAGGAATATTTTCAGAAAATCAACAATATGAAAAAGCTTCTGCTTATATGTACATATATTTTAATTCATTTTTCACCTCAAAAACGAATCTATATAAAATACAGGGTAATTTTGATACTTTACTTTACATCCCTATTTTGTACTTTTCTAAAATAAACTTTGTCCTAGTTCATATGTTAACTGAAAGAACAATATTGCTTAAAGTTGAGATTTTCTGATAAAAGATAATGACTGATAGGAGATGTTGTATGAAGGAAATGGAAGATTTGTGATCATATAAGAAAAGCTAAGATCTTTGGAAAAAGAGTATTTAAAATAGTATTACAAAATAATTTCACTTTCCTCCTCTCTGAAACAAATGACCACTCCCTTATAGGCTTAAGCTAACACATATTTATTGTCTATCAATATCTTAGGGTCAGGAATCTAGGCACACCATTAACTGGGCCCTCTGCTCAGGGACTCACAGGCTTTAATCAAGACATTGGCTGGGCTGTGTTCTTATCTGAAGGCTCAGTTGGCAAGAATCTGTTTTTGGTATCATTCAAGTAGTCGGGAGAACTGATCCTCTTGCAACTATGGGGGGACTTCCTGCTGGTTAGAGGCCTGGAGTCACCTCCTAGAGGTCCCCCAGGGCTCCTCACGACATTGTCATCTCCAAGCCTCTTCACAATATGGCAGCAAAGGACTCATTCCCGTCCACAAATCCTGAGTCTTATATAATGTAACCTGATCAAAGAGTAATATCCATATTCTATTCACTAGTAGTAATTCACAGTTTCTACCTTAACTCAAAGTTGGGACCCATTGAGAAAAACCCTAGGGTGTGTACTGTACAATAATTATGAAGAAGCTTTGTTACAAGTGACTATGGTTTCAAAATAGTGACAAAGATAAACTAACGTTTAGATATAACAGTTCAATTGTACATAGGATATGAATGACTTTTTAGAGCAGAAGGATGTCAAGTTCAGGGAATTTCAGATGGTTAATATTCAGCCATACTTTATAGATGGAAGTTTATATGTACAAGAAAAGATTATTTTAAACATAAAGAATGAAATCTTTTAGGGTAGAAATTGCTTTTTTTCTTTAATTTTATTTTTGCTTTTTAAAAAAATTTGATTTGCTTTTTTAAAAAAAAAATTCTATTTGCTTGTTCAGATTGACTCTCCATCCCTCTCAAGCATGTTCTGTGCCTTAGGGAGCTAAACTTTAGGAACTACATCAATGGACTTCTTTGCCATCTAGCTTCCACTTAGATTTGGTCAAAGACAGAAGCACATGAAAAAGATTAAAGTAAAGAAGAAAAAGTAAAGCAGAAATAGTTTGCTCTTTTAAATCCCCAAGCTCCTAATAGTCAGCTACTACTCTTTTGCAATGACCACTCCTTATTTAAGATTCTTATGCCAAGGGTCAATTTCTTGTTGTTGTTAATGGCCCTAAGCCCTTATTAAGTTACCACATCTTCATAAATAATCCTAGCAGGAAACATGAAATCTCTGAATCAGACTATTTATTACTCACACAACACCTTAGATTCAGATCCCCATTGTATAGTTTTCCATGGGATGGCATGATAAATCCATATGTTTGCCTGTTCATGCAGTGGTGTGACATCACAGGACAGGGACCCTGAAATTATGAGAGTCAGAGTTTATATATGGTAGTTGGCATATTGTCCCAACCTCCTTTTAGGAGAGAATTTTTTCCTCTGGAGTAAAAACAAATGATCTGGAAAGAGGTGAAATTCTCCCTAAAATGTGAGCAAATGGTTTTGAGAAAGATAAGTGTACAAATAACCATGGAACAATTAATGTCTAAGGCATGTTTGCCATTTAGTCATCCTTTTATAAAACAGTAGTCATGGAGGTTTCTTGTAACCCCCTTTACTCAGTTTTTAGCATTTACAATCATTTCTGTTTCTTTCTGGGACTTTGTCTGATACAGTTAATAACTAGTGGAACTTGAGACTTTAACCTGAACAACCTGGCTCCAAAGACTGAGTAGTTGATGACTATGGTATATGTCCTGAATCCATGAGCATTATTCTGTTACCTGCAGCAAAGGAATATTCACTTAAAATCTTCTACCTGCTACATTAGCAGGATTTTATAATTGAATTAATATTTTCAACATCTTCTCAACAAATGGGAAGAAAATATCAGCATAAAATAAAAAAATATAAATAAATTAGAAACAATAGTATAGTTCTTCACTTAAAATGATATTCAATGAGTTCAACATTCCCTTCTGATTCCAAAATGTTCAAGTGAACCAGGCACAAACACGTCTGTTATTCTCTAATTTTTATTCTCTAATCATATGTTTTTGTCTGGGTGATTATCTTTGGTTCACTCTCCTATGCCTTCACTTAGACTATGCTAAGAACATGGACTTTTTTTCAAATAAAAACACCTTGACACTGTCTATTTACAAGTATTAGATATAAAAGTGTAAAGTAATGGAAATAAAGTAGCATTATTCATTTCTCTGCCTTTTAGAAAATCCTGGCCCTGACTTATCCCATTTCTTCTTTTAAAGCACATATAGAGAATACTTTTCACAGCCTCACTTGCATTTACGTTGAGGCCTTGTAACTAAGTTCTGTCCAGTATAATTGATGTGGTTGTAATTGATGGATGCCACCTCTAGACTTGGTCTGTAAAAACACCTTGTTCTATTCTGAAGTGTTTCTTTAGCCATCTCTTCAATATTACAGTCTCGGAAGTTGAATGGAGAATGAATCCCAAGGACAACACTTGGAGGATATCTGTCAAATTAAGTTTCTCAATAGCATTGAATTATGATGTGAGTGAGAAAAAAAATTATACTGTTAGTCTACTGAGATTTCAGAGTTGCTTTTTATAGCAACAGATGAAGCAAATTACTCTCACTAATCACCTAACTCCACTACTGCCTATTTGATGAAACATAAACATATTGGTGACAATTATAATTTAATTGTAAATTCTGACAAGTTAGGTCTGGTATTCTTCCAATTTCAAAAGACTTCTGAATCTACATCCTCTTCTTCATCACCATCATAATCAACATACTCGGCCTCCCAAATAGCCAAATGCTCTACTTAATGATATCATGTGTCCTCAATCAAAAGAACTAGAAAATCCAGTGGTATCTTTTGAATCATCCCAGACAATTTTATTGAGGTATCTTGAGATAAATAGTCCAAACTGAGTCTAAGTGATTCCACCTGAGCCACAGGGTTAAATAGCCATTTTCAAAGTGGGTTCCATTTAATTTTTCTTCATCAATAGATTTCTTTCTCTTGACATTCCTTCACAAATGCTTTCATTTGATGTTTATCTTATTTCACAACACTAAAATCAAGCCATCAGAAACATATCAGTAAATCCAAATTTCCTTTTTATAAGAAAAATAAAATTTTCAGTTATATTTGAGCCATTAAACTAATCACTCTTTAAATATTCTGAACAAATAATTACATTTTTCCCTGAGATAGTTAAATATTTACCAATCCTCAAATATGTTAAACAATAGCTTTCCAGTTAGTAGCTGTCATCTATGAATGAAGGTATTACTTATTTTTATATATATAATATATATATATAAAGGAACCTATTTTTTTTTATTGTTGTTGTGTGTTTTGTATTTGGTTTTTGTTTTTGATATAAAACAGAATGACTTCCAGAAAAGGTGAAATTCTAAACACAAACAAGCAATATAGCAATTCAGTGAATTATATGTTTTACTTATTAGAGAAAGAGGATGTGGGAATTTTAGTAGGTATGCAAGATTTCATCAGAATTAAAATATTGACTGTTTATTGATGGAGATAAAACATGCTGACTGGATTAGTGAGCAAAGACTCTAGTGAAACTGGAGTCAAAGAAAATTTAAGAGATTTTACAGGAAAACTATTCTATGCCAAGATGCTTTATTAGACAATAGAGGGATTTTCTGAAACATATGCAGCATCATTATTTAAATCCTTTGAAGACAGACAAAGAAAACTCTTCCAAATAGTTCTCTAAATATGCCCTGCCCAATTACTATTGACAACAGTATTATTCTGAGTAATGTTCTGACAGAAGGCTCTGAATATCCTTTTTCTCTTCCTTTAGTGATATCATTGGCATTTTACCGACTTTGTAGACATAATTAATTATCCCTCCAAAATAAATGAGGTTAGTGTGTTTTTGTTTTAATGATTACTTTTAATCTCTTTCCCAATGATTGCAAGAACTTTGGGGAAAAGTTCTTAGGAAAATAAAATACCAACCATTGAATTAACTAATATGTTTGATAAAATATCTTTGAGATTTATATGCAATTTTAAACTATATATCTTTTTTGTTTAAAGATTGTGAATCTCAGTCTATTACTCTACACTTGAAGTATTTTTAGATATTATTTCCTATTATTTCTCATGAGGTTAGTATATCTGAGCCAATACCAGAGTGAGAGCCTGTATCAAGCAGATATCTGAGGTGAGAGTATTCTACAAGAAGTATCAGAGATTTAAGGTCTCAATGTAAGTAGGTGCCTCCTTGACCCTTCCCAGGAAGTGGGGGGAAAATGGCAGAGTGGTTTTAACAAAGTGAGTGAGTGGGTGAGTCAGAATATAAATAGGGTCTACTAAGTGATCCATTTCCAAATCACAGTAAAGATACTGGATTTTATTCTGAGATGGAAACATTGGAAAGATTGGAGAAGATATATACTTCAAAGTTTATTCTAGTTTCTGTTTGAAACAGAGAGACAGTAGAAAGGCAAGAATAGTGATAAGGAGGACAGATAAAATTACATCATCCAGAGGAGAGATAATGATTCTTGGGACTAAGTTGCTTGTGGTGAAGGTGAGATGAGAAATGGCCAGAGTCTGGATAAAGAAGAGGCAATACAGTTCCCTAATGGACTAAACATGGATGTTAAAGAAAGAAAGAAAATACTAATTTTATGATTTGGGGATTGAGATTTGGATGAATGGAATTGAAAATGACATGGAGAAATTGGAGTAAAGGCAGGTGGGAGAGCAGATATGGGAGGAAATTAACTTATTTCACCCAACTTATGAATGGAAATGTTTAGTAGGCTGTTGGATATATGTACCTGGAATTTAGGGAAATGTACAGGTGCTATATAAAGACTTCAATATAGATGATAGCAACTGGAAAGTGCGTATAGATAGAGCAGAGAAATCTGAGAACTAAGTCCTCACTTTGAGATGGGAAAATGAAAAGGAATATCCAGTAGTTGAGGAGTAATTGTTAAAAGATATGCATTCTCTTCTGATTGCTTCTATTTTATAAGTAAATTGAGAAGCGAGCAGCTGAAAATATGTTCCAGGGAAGGGCACCTAGGATTTAATAGAGTGTAAAATGTATGAAATATTGGAATGTAGGAGAGTATAATGACTAAGAAAATGTAAAATAACTGATAATCAGCATTGAGAGTCCACTGAAGTTTTGTGAAATGAATTTAAAGTCTACATGGTTGTATGTTTCACCAGCTTTCTAACTACTTGTCAACAGGTAAAGAAAAGTTGGGAGTTCAAATTGTAATCCATGTTAGTGTTTTGCCCAAAATATTTGACAGAGTAAGGGATAAGATAGTTGCTTACAGATTTAGATGAATAATTAGAATAGTGGTTATTGAGAGAAGCAAAAAAATGAGAGGAATTGGGGCTGTCAGTGTAGAGGATGAAGGGTGGCCAGGAAGGGGAAAGGTAAGACAATGGATTTGAAGTCCTGGTAGAACACAAATTTGTTAAATTGGGATTCTATAGTGAGGGAGTTGGAAATTTCAGATGTGGTGTTCTGAATGTCAGATGCTTGAAACTGAAATTTTCGAAGAGCTTGAAAATACCAAGGTCTTTTAGTATCTGACTATGGGAGTAGATCACTGAATGGGTTGAAAGACAAGATACTTAAAGTAGAAGAAAATTAAGATATTGGATGAAATCATCAACAGACAGTGGATATGTCAATAATAATGACAGGATAAATGGTAGAGAAGGAAATGTGACTCAGGTTTTAAAATCCCCAATAAAAGCAGTGATAGATGGCTGAAACAGTGGGGGCTAGTAGGTAGAACAGTTTGGTAGTGAGTGGATGAGAAGGACAGAAATCAGAAGAAACAAACATTGGAATGTCAGCAAGTAGTAAGGAGGACTCTCATTCCATCTTCAAGCTCTGGCATACGTGAAGTATGGGAGACAAAGAAAAACAAAAGCAACAGAGGACGCTCACTTATGGAGGTTGTACAGGACAACTAATGTTAAATGACAGCAGCGTTTGGGTAGAGAAATAAAGTAACAAGAGCATAAGAAAACATACTGGGGATATAGGAAATTTTATTGCTGACAGAGTTCAGATGGATAATGGAAGGTTTGGTGTTAACTCTGTAGAATATAACATGGGGCCAAATAAAGTATAACAAAATTTTATAGAGATAAGATTGGTTCAAGTCTTGAATTTCTTATGAGAACTGAGATAAATAGGGATATAAGGCATGATAGAGTTAATCTTGATGGACTTTTGGAGGGACATTGATAATCAGCTGATATGAAGTCTTCTTTCTTGGCACTTATCTCTTAGGCATGTTTAGTAATGAGGCAGGGAATGAGGCAGGAGTTATGGGGAAGGATATTGCTAGGAGAATGTTGAGCACTGGGGATCCATTCTTCAGTCCTGAGGACCATGATAGTAAAGGTACAACAGAAATTGATACATTTAAACTAACTGTACTTCAATAAAAAATAATAAAACATTTTAAAAAGAATAAAAGTAAAAATAAATGAATTAGATTTTGAAAATTATGAAAATGGTCAATTTTTGATAACTAGAGAAGTCATTAGTGTAATAGAAAAAAACAAATCTGACTCTATATTAGATGTGCTCCTTTAACTTAACTCTGTGCTCTGTTTCCTAGGCTTAGCCTTGCAGGTTCTGCACCTTTTATAAAAGAATGTTGCCTGTAGCCTGAAATATATAGGATGGCCTATTCTCAAGGCTCTAACCTTTAAGGATATTAACACTTTTCTATTCATATAAAGATAATAAATTGTAGAATAGAAAATGATGTTTGTTTTGTTGGAAGTTTATGGGCACATCATGACCTGACCCATGTGGACAGCTGCAAGAACAAAGGATTCCAAGAACAAAGAATTCCTACACCAAGAAGTTTGCAACAACCAAGTATACGCCCTCTTTTTTTTTTTTTTTTTTTTTATAATAGGAGCCTAAACTCTGACTTGGGGAAGATGGTTCTCCAGGACATCAGTCTGCCATCTTCTCAGTCTGCCGGCTTTCTGAATAAAGTCATTATTCCTTGACCCAACACCTTGTCTCCCGATTTACTGGCCTGTCATGCGGCAAGCAGAATGAGTTTGGACTTGGTAACATTAGGAGATAAGAGTAGGTATATGTCTGAAGTTAATGAAAAACTGATTTACCTCATTTTATTTTATTATGTTAGTCTTGTAATATTCATCAGAAGTAGAGTCCTACTTAATTTCTCTTTTTTCTCTCTCTACATCCTTTTTAAAAAATCGTATTTCCTTTCATTACCTTTTGAGTTCCTTTTATGCTCCAAGTCCACTGCAAGGCCAGTGAGTGCTGTAAGATAGAATAAGTTTTCACATTTGTAAAGATATTATTCTCCTGGAGAGGAGATAGCTATGTGAACAAAAAGTGTAGTGCTAGATAGCTTATAATACATGGTAAATTGAAGTGCTGTTACTTATAGAAGGAGGGTTGGGGGGGCTTCTGTATTAATTTGATTTGAGTAAAATCAAGTAAAATTTTATCTGACTGTGCAGTGGAAGATAGGGCTTATCTATGTTGGTATATACCGGGTGTTTAGAAGTGGTATAAGTTGAAGCAGATGAGAAGGAGAAAAGTAATTTCTCCAAATGTGCTTCAGGCAACATTTTTTCTTGTAAAGATCATTTTCTAGGGCGTTGATTATGGGAAATAGATTTGTTGAAAATCGTCATAGTATTTTTCCCTTGGTGATTTTGTTTTCTGAAAAAATTAGTATGAAAATTATAAAAGCTAACATGTATTGGGGGGTTACTAAGTTCCAGTCACTAGGCTCAATATAATTGTTACTGTTTAGACATTCAATGTGTCTTCCATAATGCTCTACCAACAAACAACATGCATTCATGTATGTATGTATGTTTTAATGCAATAGAAATTTAATAAATATCATGCATTTAGAAAGAATTTTAAAATATCAGAATTGTGAAGGAGCAAGCCAAGAATTCCTTTTTCTTTTAATGTGATATAATAACCTATAAGCAGTAATTCATATTAAAAGTTTGATATAGAATTTCATAGAAGATTTTGAAGTTAACTAGAAAGCCATTAAAATCATATCTTAAAAACCCTTTATTTTATAATTCTGTTGATCATTTTATTAATATCAGGGTAAGAGATCTTGTATAACTTCTGTAAAATCCCATTTTCTACAATTCCAAATGAACTTGGAGAAGAAATGAAGGAAATTTAAGCCAAGTCTCCAGTGTTATAATGTCTCTTGAAAAATTTTTACCTTTCAAAAGCTGAAATCAAATTGGATTTTTAAATCTATCTTTGTTAAATTCCTTTAACTCCAATTACATCTAATTTGCATATATTGTTTTTACCTTTTCTATACAATAGCCAAGTAACACTGCTGGAATCAATGCAAGTGCCCTTCATTATGTTACTGTTTAGTGTCTAATTTGCTTTCTTTGCTAAATCATATTTCTGAACAAAATAGTAACTCTCAACTATTTTCTCAACTGACTCAAATTTCTAAGGTCAGTTAATCTGAGAAAAGGAGCCAAAGTTATTGCCTCTAACAGAGTTACAGTATTTTCTTTATAAATCTCTAATAAACATTAAGAATCAGGTTAAATATAGTTGACAAATCATTGTGACAAATCAAGTGTTGCTGAAAATTTCATACCTATAGCCTACATTTTATAAAGCTATAATCATAAAAATGGAAATTCCTTTTAATACTGCATAAACAATGACATAAAAATTGACCAATTTTAACATGGAATTTTGAGATAAATAAGGAAATGGCACAAAACAAGTGTAACAAATGATGTGCATGTGAAGGAAAAAAAGCCTAAAGATTTTTTGGTCATTAGTGGAAGATTTTGGATCTCATTTTAACTTAATTACTTTAATTGCTCTTGAAAAATTTAGAATTTTAATATCCTCTTGCTCCACTTTTACCACTTTATATTTTTTCCAGAAATGTGTCATTTTGTATTGTTTTCCAAAGATTTTTAGCATATGATTGTCTTGTTTACTTTCATGTCTGTCTAGTTAAATCAGATTTTATTTTATTTCAAACATACCTACCATATTCCTAGTTGTGTTTTTCCTTTCTTCTTGATATGTTTTCTTACGATTAAAATATTTTTGTTTCATGTTGCATAAGTTATTTATTACTCCTTTTTCAATAATCAGATTTTTCTTTTATTAAACTACCCCAGATTTTCCTGTTCCCTTCTATGAAGGTTTTTGTCCTTATTTTTTTTTACTTCCTCTCGTCTCACTTACTTGGCTTTACTCTATTTCTCAATCTTCTGAAGTTTAATATTTAGCCTACTTAAAACAATTTTCTCTTATCTATAATAAACTAGATTTTAAGGAGGTGACACTGTGTTACACAGAATGTCTTTTAATTGCCATTACATTTTAGTTATTTTGTAATTTCCTTATATTTTCTTATTTAGCATACAGGACTTTTTACATTATGCTTTTAGTTTTAAGATACATGTTTTCAAATAATAATTGATTTATAGTTTAATCAGATTTCCTGGCATATACTATAATGTATGGAGTTTTTGAAGCTTCTCTGAAGACCCAATACATGTTTAACTTCTAAAAAAATTCCATTTACAATTCAAATCTTGTGTTTATTTTTAAAATATGTATTTCATTGTGTGTTTGGTGTCAAAAATCAGAAAAATATCTCAATAAATTATGTAATTCCGTTTATCCCTCTCCTCTAATTGTGATTTTTAGAAAGTGAAATTTAAAAGAAAAAATTTAATGTGATCATGATTTCTGCACAAATTCAAGACTCTAAAAACTTTTGGGAAAAAAAACTTGCCACAATTTAACCACTTTGTTCACTATAGATATTTTATTTATATAAAAGCTTACCACTTATGTAAGTACATTTTACTTAATATTAGATTGTAATGCTACAAATCTACCTTTGTTATTTGAAAGTACTTAATTTTAATCAGAACAATTTTATATGTAAAATATGTACCATATTAATGTGACATAAGCTACTGGTTGAAAAATACTTATGGAAAAGTTTGACAGCACAATTACTCAAAAATATATTACTTAAAATATAAGAATATGTACATTAATATTATAGATAGCCAATATTGGCATTTTTCCTTTAAAAAACAGATTTTTTTGTACTAATTTGTAAATAGTTGAAAAAAACAAAAATTTTTAGATTTTATTCTAGTTATTATGTCACTAAAAATTTAGATTCATAAATTATGAAGCATACAGTTATATCCCAATATTGTTTATAGTAGAAATATTCAAACTTTTTTGAAATATGTTTTTAAGCATTATAAATTTTGCTATGGTACCAAAAGGGATTGTTCAGAAAAATCACAATTATCCTCTTGAATGAAATCTTGTTGATATATACTTCATTCGAATGAATTTTAAGTGCACTGTTCTGGAAATTGAAGTAGGAAAGATCAAGTTATTTCATAAGCCTCAGCTGGGATTTCTTTACATACAGACACCACAATTTCAACAGCTATTTAGGACTTAAACTCTTTAATTTATAATTTAATACTTTTAAATGCTGAAGGATTCATTTATGCTGATTTTAATGCTTTATACAGAAAGTTGCTCTCATGTTACATGGCTTAATATGTTATATGGGTTAATCTTAAAAATAATGTCATTGGAAATGTTCTTATTATTTCCAACCGTTTTACATGCAAACACTCTGAATTTATGTGTTCTGTTAAAGAGTATAGACAAGTTTCTGCCTAGAGAAATACCACTATCCACACTTGATAAAGAAAATATCATTCAATTAATAGGAAGTATAGCCGCAAAGTGCCAATTCCAGTAGTATAAGTGGTAACAATTTATTTGCATGTATATATGGCTAAAAATATCAATAAATAATCAATACATCTTTCTTTCCATACATACATTGTGTTGAATATGATGAGATTTATATGCATATTTGTCAAAATATTTAAAAGAAAATATAAGGGCTAACATTTCAAGGCAATCTCACCATATAGTACATTTAGGTCCTTGCTTTAATCACGTGGGCAAGGAATCTTTTCCTTTATTTCTGCTGGATTTCGTTTTCCCATCTGAAAAGACAAATATTTCTCCTGCTCATTTTCAAATAGCCAGGAAATGTGTTAAAATTATCAACCTGTCATGAGCCCTAATTTAATAGGATTTTTCTTTGGAGGGCAACTTTTTTTTTCCTCTTAAATAGCTACAGGCTATTTAAAACATTGGAAGGAAAGTGTCAAGAAAGTGCATGAAGGCCACACTGATTGCAGGTCAGAAATGTGTGAAGGGGTCATGATTATAAATGATGAGATCTGGAGGTTTGAGTTAAAAGAAGAATAAATCTTATTACCTTATTTCTTCCACATCAGTAATACTTCATGCGTTTATTTACTTGGGAGAAGGGGCCCTCAAAAATATCTGTCGTTAGTTTCCCATTCTCTGATACAAACAATTGAATGTCTTATACCTTAAGTAAAATTTAATGCAAAAGCTGCTTTCAGTCAATTCCCCTAATCATCCCCCCTTCCCATTTGCACTTTCAAAATATTTGTCAATTTTAAACTACTCTTTTATAGACATTTGCATTTGAAAGGCAGGCTTTAGGTTTCCAGGTGGTCAGTTTGAAGCCACAAATCTGCTACCTGACACTTCAGTGTTCATATATTCTAACTAAGTACATTTTATTATTATCACATTATATCATGCCTTCTGCTCAAACACTTTCACTGTCTAAATTGCTACTGAACTAATCTGCTATTTCAAAGCAGAGCAGAAACTGGTGTAGACAACAGAGTACAGACTAACACATCTACCGACAAAGTGTTGAATCCACACAAAACGCAATAGTTCTAAGTACAAAAGAATATGTTCTTTAGCAGTCTTAGTTCTGTGGCTTCGTAGATTAAAATGAGTGTGTACACATATATTCCTCTGTGTGTGTGTGTGTGGAGAGAGAGAAAAAGAAATTTGGAACTGAATTTTGTATGCCTCATATTGAAGATAGTGCTGTAAATTGCCAGTGCAGCCAAATATGTATTTTTTTTTTAATCAGTAAAAGAAATCTACATCAGAAGAAAAGTGGTTACCTCTCCTTGAAACTAGTTCTTCTCTAGGATTATCCAGTTCTTGGTAAAACCTGAGTGCCAATGTATATATACCACCCTTGATATAAAACCTCCTCTGGACCTTGGATTTCCTTTCATGCCGGCTGAAATTCTATAATCTTTGAATATTCAAAAGATTAGGGTGCCAATTTCATTCCACAAGGAGCTCCTTGGCCTCTGCGTAAAGGTTTCAACTTCTGCTTAGCAAGAAATAAGGGATGGTTGGTCTTTGACAAGAAAAATAAAATAAATAAAAAAAAAACCTAAAAGACAATATTCAAATGATTTTAAACTAAATCATATTATTGCTAATATTTATTTAGTATATTCTTTTGCCAGAGGCCATACTAGTGAATTTATATCATTATAGCATTTAATCTGCACACAAAAAAAAATCAGGTAGAAATTAATTCTATCCATATCTTACTGTTGCTCACAAGAGTAAAATGACCGTATTTTTTCTTAAAGGGCTGCGTTTAATTCAGTTAAGCAAGTCAGCTGCTTCCAAAGGCCCTGTTCTAAGACAATGACACATCTCCTCCCCTAGAAAAAGGAGTTACTAGCAACATTAAGTGGAAGTTTTTTTTTTTTTTTTTTAATTAGAAAACAGACATAAAAATCTGTTTAACCAAATCTACCATACCCATGTAGTTTCAGAGAAAACATATTTGTACATGATTCAGGAGCAACTTTAAAAATTATTGTTCCTGTTATTCAATATAATTGAAAGTTCCAACTGACATGTTTTCTCTGTATTCTCTATCTGCCGTTCTTCTCTATTGCTATTCAAACCAATCTGGTTATTTTAGTACATGTAAGTAACCAATAGAAAGAGCTCATGTTCCAATTAGATCTTCTTTTATGAGCATGTGTTCTTATTCAACAAATTTTATTGAGCTATATAATAAGTGTTCATAAACCAAATAGCTAATTACTTGTCTTTTTTCCAACCATCTCTGTAGAATACTCAACTTGTCTTCACTGGGGATTGTGGAAATTAGGAAAAATATTGTATTTAATTATAATAGTAATTTCAGGCCTCACTTACAAAGAGAGGCTGTGCTTGAAAATTTCTTCAGAATTTTCCATACCTCCAATTTAGAACACATACACATAACTGCACACACAGAGAGACTTGTTTTGATTATCTATTGCTGGTAATACATCATCCTTGAGAAGTATAGTTCCAATGATTTTATGTCACTCATGATGTGTAGATCAGGGATTTAGACCAACCTAGAGTA
This sequence comes from Camelus ferus, assembly GCF_009834535.1. NCBI lineage: Eukaryota > Metazoa > Chordata > Mammalia > Artiodactyla > Camelidae > Camelus > Camelus ferus. Next base: position 56,363,529 of record NC_045709.1, read on the forward strand.
GACAATTTTTCTGTTTCATAGTCTCCATGCCGTTTAATAAGGTGATGACGGTACTCTGTTGGTAGTTGAGTTGGGCTGGAGGGTCCAAAAAGACTTTGCTCCTAAGTCTGGCATGTGGGTGTGGTTGACCTGAAGGCTGGGCTCAGATGAGCTGCTCTTTCTCTCCAGTATTCACAGAGCCTCTCCGTGTAGTCTCACTATCAGCATAACAGTTAAACTTCTTGCCTAGCAATGCAGGAAGGGAGAGCAAGTTGAAGATTCCCCAGTTCCCTGAAGTGCAGCATGGAAACTGATAGCAACACTTCTGCCGCACTGCCCTGGCAACAGCAGTCCCAGTGCTGGTCCAGATTCAGGGAGACATGAAAGACCCATCTCCATGTGTGTTACTTAAACTAATTTATAATCACCCTTAACCTACCAAAATAAACAATAAGTGGAGTAACATGTTTGAGATAATGTATTGTTTATATTCTATATTTTGATTGCATATATTTGTCTTGTTTATCATCAGAAGAATGCAAGCATGTGGACATGTATACAATTATTTATCAAATTGCATACATTTTGTAATTATACTAAAAAAACTCATTAGATAGAAGAGAAAGGGCTGTTTTGTTTGTCATTGTAGGTTAGAATAATTTCATTGTTGTATCATTTTAAAAAAACACAGATATTAAATTGTTTCAAATTATCTTATGTATTATATATTATTAAATTTAAATTTAAACCCTACATATTATTTCAAGAAAAATTAATTATTTTAATTATTAATTTTATTATCTCTATTTAAATTATTAATCTTATATATTATTTCAAGAAAAAATGTATTTACCCACCCATCAAATTATTAATTTCTTAAAATACAGTCTTATTTAAAATAAGTTCTTGCACATATGTGCACAATAATATAATTTTTCACTCCAATAACAATATTTAACCTTGCATTATTTTGAAAACCTTTCTAAGATCTTTAGTGAAGTCATTATAACAGCTTCAAGAATACAGCTCTATCCTTCTTCCTCTAATTCTGTAAAGGAAGGAAATTATTTGGTTATCAACCAAAAGCAATGGAAGCTTCTATAAATGACTTCAATTCATAGGCATTTTTGACATTATAAAGCAAAAATATCTGCTGACAGCAGACCAGAACTGCATTATTCTGAATGGTGAAATTAACATGCAGACTAGTAAATGGAATTTTTTTGGTTACAATTCATTAATATGTTGTTAAGCATTTTTTTTTTAGTACTATCCATGAACAAGAGAGTCAGCATCAGCTCCTGACAGCTGTCCCTTATGTGCTTTCTGTAAACAGAAATATGAAGTAACATCCCAGGCATTCTCTCCGGAAAGACAGCGTTCAGAGCTTTATGCAAATACCATGACCCTCTCGCTGTGGCACATTCTTCAAAAAGACACCTACCTTCAAAAGTGACAGCAAGTAATAATGTGACAAACGAGCATGCAGCCTGCACATGTGCCACATATTTCACCTACGAATCCTTGGATGTGATAAAATTAACGTGACCTCTATCGCCAAGGACATTATAATCAATGGAACAGAGCCAATCGAGAAGCAGAAATGGTAGGGGCTCTGTCCTCACTTAGCAGGCGTTTAGTTAAGGCTTTTTAAAATCAATTTTCCTTTTATTTTGTTTTCTGGTCTAAGAAGCACTCATTTATAGAATTTCTGTTGTCTTCATTGCAAGGAGAAGGAACTATATTAGCTGATCGTCAGGAAGAAAGAGAGGTCACATATAACATACTCATAAAATTAGGCTGTAGGTAGGCCGTATAAAACTTTAATGAATATTGATATGGGAATTAAAGATCTTGGCTTATTGTTAGTGTAGGTTGCTATACATTTTGCTTTGTTTTAAGATTGATTTTTCCCTTTTTCAAGAGAGAAGACAAATGATGCATCTTTTCCTTTTTTATTATTAAGAGAATGATGCAAAATAGGATAAATACTTCCAAATGACTTTGCAAAATAGGTAATGTACAAATGAACTGTTTTCAATGTACCCTCACACATGAATGCAGCAAGCACACTAGGAAAGCTTTATTGTATCTTAATTGCAGCAATCAAATTTAAGAACAAACAATAGGACACTTTTTCAATCTGCTTTGACAGACTTTTGACAAAAATTTAAAAGCCCTAAACAAAAAGAATCTTTGTGGCATCAAGCTGAGAACTCGGCCACCAACTGATATGAACATCAAAATGCAACAAAAGTAGATTTAGACACTTGCCTATAATTATTTTAAAACTACTGAACAGAATCGTATCATTACATAATTTTTATTCAGAGTTCGTTGTTGAAGATATGTGGAAAATGAATAAGAACTAACACGTATTATGAGTACAGTTCTACTAATAGGGTTGTGAAAGAAATTAAGTTGACTTCATTATAAAATAAAAATGTATTCAAAACACAAACGGAACCACTGTCTCTTTTATTTGTTGAATATATATGTAGCTTTTAACAGAAAAACCTTGGGTTTTAACTATCATTCAAACATGACATCTTATGTTTGAAAAGGTTATCTATACATTCCAAGGCAACAAAAAGAAGTTAATAGATTATGAATGAATTTTTAATATTATAAAGGCTAAATGGTCTTTGAAATGACAACTTGGAAAAAAGGAAAAATAAAGCTCTCATCTAGTTTACCAGGAAGCCCATCTGTTCATGTATTTTTAATTACATATAGAAAGGAGTGGAGATTTGCTCACTTTATAAAAGTTATTATAAAAATATGTTTGTAAAAGTATGAGGTATCTAAAATAGTAGGAAGAGTACAAAATTACAACTTTTCTTACAATGACATTTGACAAACGTTGAATGTGATATTTTCATTTATTATTTTTATTTTTATCAAAGTTACTCATGCAAAATTGTTAAAGACAGATGCTTACTTTCAGCTGTGTTTTCTGCCACCCAGAGGCAACACTTTTGATTATTCTAGCTGTTTAATTTGGTTTTGGCCTTCATGTCTCTGAATAATATGATTCTATTTCTATTTCTCTATCATTCAGTTTTTGGCAATTTCCAGTTATTTGTGGCTGGGAGATAAAGTTTTGGATCTCCTTCTCACATCAGTCCTGAAACATGTGCATGTAGCTCTGTCCTATCTTTTCAATGAAATTGCATTGTAAATTTTGTGGGCTCAGTATTTGGATTTGACATCATAATGGCTAAACAGACATTCTCCAGAAGTGATTCACTGTGTATGATACTCTATATTTCATTACGTAAACTCTCTTCTACAGCTGATTTCCCATTCTAGCATATAATTTTATATTCATTAAGTTAACATAATTTTTTATTTTAATGCTTACTTAGCTTTCAGGTGTATTGTTTTTAATATAGTAGCCACTTTTACAGTCATGGAATTCTCTCCTGTCACAAATATTCTCATTTATTTTATTCTTTTTTTGGACTTCCTTCCTCTGACAAATACCACATTCTCATACAGAAAGGAAATACTTTCTTGACTTCTGAGTTAATTTTATTTATCTTTATGTCTTTGTCTCTTTTATTCTATGAACAATACTGTCCTGCCTGTAAGTTTATAGATTGTGAGTATGCATGAAATTAGTTTTTATAAATAACATAAATTCCTGTAATAGTCTATTGTTTTGATCATGTAGTTTTGATGTTACTGCATGAGTTAAGGAGCATCTTACACCTTATATCTTTCCCATCTAATATTTCCTTTGATCCTTATTTTATAAGGTAAGGTGAATGTAGATAATTCTTTTATTAATAAATCTATTGATAAATTGTTAAATATATTTATTGAGATATAATCACAAACTATAAAATTCATCCATTTAAAATGTACAATGCAATGTTTTTTAGTATAGTCATAGTTTTGTGCATCCACTGTCATGATCTACATTTAAAACTTTTCATCTCTCTTGACAGAAATTTTATAACCATTAACAGTTACCCCTGTTCCCCTTTTTCCCCAGGCCCTGGAAACCACTAATCTACTGTCTGTGTTAATAGATTTGCTTATTCTGAGTATTTCACATTACTGACATATAATAAATTTCTTCGGTGACTGATATTTCAATTAGCTTGTTTTCTAGGCTCATACAAGTTGAAATATATATCAATATTCATTCCTGTATATTGCTGAATAATATACTATTTAATAGATATACAATTAGTTCAGTTATCTATCCATCAGCTGTTTGACATTTAGATTGCTTCTACTTTTGGTCTATTATGGATAATTATTCTATGAACTTTTCTGAACAAGTTTTTGTGTGGATATAAGTTCACTGTTCTTTTGCATATATACTTAGCAGTGTAATTACTGGCTATATAATAATTTTGTGTTTAGTGTTTTGAATAACTGCCAAATTGTTTTCAAAAGTGGCTACCCCATTACCCATTCTCACCTGCAATGCATGAGGATTTCAATTTATTTCTCTTCTCACCAATGCTTATTACTGCCTGTCTTTTTATTTTAGCCATTTTAGTGCATCTGAACTTATATCTTAATACAGTTTTTATTTGCATTTAATTAGTGACTAATGAGTATGAACATATTTTCTTGGGTTTAGTAGCCGTTTGTATTTTTTCTTTGGAGAAATACCTCTTTAAGTTCTTTTCTCACTTTAAAATTTGAGTTCTTTGGCTTTTTATTATTTTATAAGTGGCTGGGTTTATTTTGCTAATACCTTGAGAATTTTTAAATCTATATTCATAAAGTATATTAGTCAGTAGTTTTCTCCATTTTTGTGATTTCTGTGTCTAGTTTTAGTGTCAAGCTTATACCAGCATCTTGGAATGTACTATAGTGTTGTGTAGTGTTTGTTCTTGTTCCATTTTTTTGGAAGAATTTGTGATGGATTGATACTCTTACCTATGTTTTTGGTAAAATTTAATGGTGAAGACATCTGAGACTATGTTTTATTTGGTTTGGTTGATTTGGGGGCAGTTTTAAAATTACTAATTTAATATTTTTATTTGTTAATGGTCTATTCAGGTTTTCTTTTTCTTTTTGAGTAAATTCTGATAGAATGTGTTTTTCTAGAAATTTAACCATTTCATCTTCATATCGTAGTTATCTAATCTGCCATGCCATAGTTTAGGGCATCCTCTTATATTCCTTTTAATTTCTTCATGGTAGGTACTGATCTCTCCACTTTCATCCTGACATTAGTGAATGCTAACATCTCTGAGTTTTTTTTTTTTTTTTTTTTGGTTTATTTGTTTGCTTGTTTGTTTGTTTTCCTTAGTATAGCTATGGATTAGTCATTTGTGTTGCTCTTTACCAAGAACCAATTTTTAGTTCTGTTGACTTTCTCTAATGCTTTTCTACTTTCTATTTCATTAATTTCTGCTCTAATATTTACAACTTCTTTCATTTTTCTGCTTGCCTTGGTTTTAGTTTTTTTCTAGTTCATTATGGAAAAGGCCTATTTATTTTAGATCTTTCTTCTTTTTTGCTATAAGCATTTGCATCTATAACTTTTCCTCTAAGCACTGCTTTATCTATAGCCCAGAAGTCTTGGTATTTTGTGTTCTCCTTTCCATTTATCTCAAAGTATCTCACAATTCCTCACGTGGTATCTCCTTGTTATATGGACTTGTTTTGTTTAATATTTACTTCTTTGTGAATTTCCTATATTTCACTTGGTTATTGATTTCTAATTCTATTTTAGTTTAAGAACATATTTTATATGATTATCAATCCTCTGAAATTTTTCCAGGCTTGCTTTATGGTCTAGCACATGGTCTGTCCTGGGTTATACTCCATGAATGCTTGAGAAGAGTGTGTATGATGTATCTAGTGTTATGTATTTCTGCCAGATTTAGTTGTTTTATCATGATGCTCAAAGATACTGATTGCTTGGTGATCTTCTGCCTATACACTATTGATATTGGGATATGAAAGTTCCCAGCTATTATTGCTGAGTTGTCTATTTCTCCCTTAAATTATTTCAGTTATTTTCTCATGTAATTTGGAGTGATATTGTAATGAGCATATATGATTATAATTATTATATACTCAAAATGAATTTACTATTTTATCATTATAAGATACCTCTCTTCATCTCCAATAATTTTTTTTTGTCTTAAAGTCTATTTTGTCTGATATTAATGCAATCATTTATCTCTCTTTTAGTTATAGTTTGAATAATGTATACAGTTTTATATATATCTTCTGATCTCACAGCATATAGTTGAATCATGTCTTTAAATCTATCCAGCTAGCACTGCCTTTTAATTAGAGTGTTTAATGGTTTTAACTTGATGTAATTACTATTTGATAAGACTTATTTTTGTTAATCTGCTTTTTTTTTTTCTATTTGCTATTTGTCTTAGTATTTGGTCTTCTTTTCCTCTATTATTGTCTTTCTTCATGTTATAGATACTTTCAGTGTACCCTTCTAATTCCAATTGTTGTTTCTTCTAATAAACTTTTTGAAATAATTTCTTTGTGGGACCTAAATGGATTACATCATAACTTAAAAGAATGGAGATCAGATTAATATTAATTTAATTCAATAGCATACAGACCACAATGCACTAAAGTAGCCTGTTCTCTTACCTCTAATTTATGCTATTTTGCTATGATAATATCTTTATACATAGTTAGTCCATCAGCATGGTTTTATAATTATTACTTTCTAAGGTTGCATTTTAATAATGAAGGAGAAGAAACTACACAAATACCTTTATGCTGTCTTTCATATTTACCTATGCAGTTAACTGTAAGTGTTCTTCATTTCATGGTGCTAATTTGAGTCGAATTATCCTTTTATTCAACCACAGCAACTCCCTTTAGTACTTCTTGAAGGGCAGGTCAGCCAACCACAGATTCTCTCATTTTTTGCTTATTTTGATGTGTCAGTGTCTTCTTCACTTTTGAAGGATAGTTTCTGGATAAAGATTTATTTGTTGACATTTCTTTTCTCAATTTCTTTGAATTTGGTGCCTGACTGCCTTCTGGTCAATATGGTTTCTTTTATATGATGCTATATTTTTCTTTTGCTTCTCTCAAGATTCTCAGTCTTTGTCTTTTGAAAGTTTGACCTTTATGAGACTATGTATGGATCTCTTTCATTTAATCCTACTTGAAATTTGTTGAATTTCTTAGGTATATGCAGCTTAATATTTTTCATTAAATTTTCAGTCTTCAGTCATTATTTTTTTTCAAATACTCTTTCTGCCCACTTCTCTCTGCCTTTCTGGGAGTCTTGTTAGGTATATGTTGTTGCACTTGATGGTATCACACAGGCTCTGTTCATTTTTCTTCTTTTTTTTTTTATTTCTTTCTCTTCCACAGCCTAGATAATTTCAACTGACCTATTTGAGTTTCACTTATTTTTCCTTCTGTCAGTCCAAATCTGCTCTCAAGCCACTCTAGTAAATTTTATATTTTGTTTATAATATTCTTATACTCCAAAATTCTGTTTGGTTCTTTATTTCTTTTTTTGAAATTCTCTATTTGATGAAGTATTGATACCATACTTTCACTGAATTTTTAGACATTATTTTTTTAAATCATTGAATGCTTTTATAATAGCTAATTTAAAATCTTTGTCTAGTAAATTTAACATCTGTCTTCCCTCTGATACAATTTCTATTGATGGCTTTTTTCTATGTTGATATCATAATTTTAGATTTATTTTTACGGTTTGCAATTTCTGATTAAAGACTGGATACTTTATTTAATATAATATGGAAAATCTGTGTATCTTATATTCCTCCTTCCCAAGGTTCATTACTATTGATGTTTTGTTGTTGCTGTAGCTCCTGTTGTAGACATTTGTTTAGTGACTTCCTTGGGCTAAATTTGTAAGGTTCATTTCCTCTGTAGTGTTTGGCCACTGAAGTCATTGCTTCATTAGCTAAGTGATTCACTGATGATGGCTAGAAATTTTCTTAAATGCATTGAACCAGTAAATCTTCTACCATTCTCCATAAGACTATGCATGAATTGGGGCAGACCTTCAATTCTTAGGCAGTATACAACTCTGCATTAGCTTTCCCTTCTTAAGTATTACCAAATTGAGAGACTGGAACTCACTCATGTAAATCCTGGGCATGTATATAACCCTGCACATGAATGTGGCTTTCTGGATTGCCCAAGAAAGTATTTTGAACACTCCTTCTGTGAACATCTTATTTCTTAATTTTCTTCTATTTAAGTCTTGTCTATGCTTTTTCTTGTACCATCAAGTACCTCAGCCCCAGTTATCTGCAATGTTAAACAAATGCCACTGACTGTTCCCAACAAATGCTTTGGAAATAAGACATTTCCCAGAATGGCGTTCCAATACAGACAGGTAACAGCAATGCTCTGGGAATAGGTCTTTTTCATAGGGTTGCAAGTCAAGTCAAGAAGTGATAGTGCACCAGAAATAGGAATTTTTAGTAACTCCACACATTATCTGTTCCCTTTGTTAGTTTCAAGGTTGCTAGTTTCACATCATCTGTATTTGTGAAGTGATGGTTGGGTACTGGGAGGAGACTAATTTACAACACAAAAAAACCCTGTTGTTCTTACCAAGATTCAGCAGATGTTCTTGAATAAACTGTTCTTAATTGTTTAAACATTTTTGTTTTATTTGCAGAGCTCTGAAAATTTTGATTTTGATTATTTTTGCCAGTTTTCTCTGCTTTCATGGAGGAAAGGATTACAGAGATCTTCATTCCACCATTTTAGCAGTCCCACCAATAATATTTTATTTTAAATCATAAGTTTTATTCTGTTAACAGTCTCTTTCCCACTCTTGGCAGCTTCTTCAACTTGATTTTTTTAGAAATCACTCTTTTTTATATGTACTCATCAATTCTGTTTTGTAGGTCTAGGTTACACATTTGCCATTCCCTTTGAATTCTAAGAATACTTCTTGTTTTTCCAATCTTTATTCATTCTTCAAAGACTACTCCTTTAGGAAGTTTAAGGCAAGCTAGACATAATGGATTTTTTTTTTTCAAATAATTTAAATGTTCTTATCTCTTGTTGAGTACAGGAACTGTTCTTAATTTGTATTTTTGTTTCCAGTACTTATCACAGTTTCCGACTCATTTTACACACTGAAAAATATATTTACTGAATAAGCATATCAATGTATCATATAGTATATGATTCAGAAAACTGAATAACATAATTGAAGATAAAATAGCAGAAAATACTGTTCACTTGTAGTTTGTTTTTATTATTTACAGGAAAAATTAATTTTATTGATATGTATTGCTTCTCATTCATTTGCCTTTACAATTAAAGACTCAAACATCCAAGTAGCTACTTGTCTAATATATATTTAGATTTGAAGTGATCAAAAACATTCTGTAAAAATGTGGCTTATTTCAATAAATATGACTTTCTTGAATAAAATGAGTTACTATGTGCATTAAAGAATCCACTCTAACATTATTAGTAAATTGTTAGGAAATTTTATGATTAGGTAATTTAAAGAGAATAAGCATTTTCACACGAAGTATATCATTTGAGGTAAAAATTAACTTTTAAGTCAATTAAGAGACAACTATATGGTTTTTGATGGGATTAGATTTAGCATTATAGTCTACAAAGGCAGAAAAACATATCTATTTTGTTTTATTTATTTTTTTCTACCATTAAGGAGTAGCACATACACTATAAATTATTTTTAAAAGCAAAAAATATACTATGTAAAATATTTATTTCTAACATTATGCTTTATAATTACTATTACTGTGATACATATTTATCCAGGTTTAAAAGACACTATGTATATCTGCATTTGTCTATCTCTTAATCAAATGGCACTATGAATAACATCATAATTTTTCTATTAAAATATGTTGCTAACATTTAGGCATATGATTTCAATTAGTACACAGCATTATTCTTGTCTTATTATTCTCATTTACATATGTACCAAACTAAATTTAGTTTACCTCTATTATCAGATAATTAGGTTATATAAATTATTTATTAATATAAATAATGCTATAATAAATGCTCATTTATGCATATGACTCATATAATATATCAATATTTGTGTGTGTTTTCTAATTTTGTATATTTCCCAGAAATTTCAATTTGTTAGAACACATAATACATAGTCTATAGCCCATAATGCTGTAGTATGTTTAACCTCTATTTATAACATATTTTATTAATATATTTATTTACTTAGTAAATAAACTTTCCAGAAAGTTTTCATTTTCATTGCATGTTTAAAAAACTATTCTAAGTTTATTAATTCTACTATTTTATTCTATTGTATACATCCTTGATCCCCATATTGTGCAGTTTTCCTTTCAACCAATTCATATTTTTATAAGGCAAAGCAGAGTTACTATTGAAATTCATGTTATTAAGTTATTCTCCTATGATTATTTAAAATATGTCAGCCAGAATGACTTGACATTGTATTTAGTGTTTTATTTAATAATACAGACTTACTGATTCTTATACAATCCAACTTTATTTGTAATTAAGAAAATGTTCTCATAGTAATCACTAATTACATTATCTTTTCATTCTGTTACCTAGCTACAATTTTGAGTCACTTGAAGATTAGAATATAGATCAAATGCTAAATAAATGGTTATTGTATTTAAAATATTACATTTTATTTGCTCCTGAATTAAAAAGGTAATTTAGAACTGTTTGTAAACTTCTGATGTAATTGTTTTTGTTTACTTTATTAAAAAGATCATATTAGTTTCTCAAATTATTTATCATGTGTATAAAAGTGCAGATTTAGTCACTTTTGTAACATTCAAGAGTTCACAGTAATTCATCTGCAACATTTAATATTAAATCCAGAGTACTTAAGGGACTAACGAGTTTTGTTTAATAGTAATGCTCTTAATTTACAATTTAAAGTCATTTTTTTTCAGTCACTGATTGGTTATATTGAATTATCAATACCCTCATATTAATCTTGTCCCACTTTAATATGTATCTTCTTAGTTTGTCTGGGTTTTGCAGTTAAATAATGTATGCGACTCTCAGTGGGGGACTTTTCTACATAGTATTAATTTACCTGCATGATGATGTGATGGAAGTGATGCCACAGGAGCTACCCTGTGTTAATGCAGCTAACCACCTATGTGTGATAGCATAATCTGAAAACTTCATGTGACCTCTTGGGAAGTTTTGGTGCGTATTTGTTCTTTTATTGCATAGCAGTCCAGTTAAAAAATAAATTATTCTTATTCTGCTGAATATAGATTTTACTCAGTTAAAAATAATCTTTGTGACAGTTTTATCCTACCACAGTTCATGACAAAATGAATATGACACATTTACTATAAGTCAAATTTTCAGGAATTTACTAATGGTCCATTTAATGTTCCATGGAGGTGAACATTTATACTGGCAGAAAGCTGGCAGCTGCAATTAACAATGCAAGCTGTCAAAGTCTACAGTAGCAACTTTATTTCAAGAAAGCATTTTAGCAGATTTCGTTTGTGAATTGAACACAAAGAGTCCATGAAATAATATAACCACACACTGCTAAGGATGAAATTGCCTATTATATTGTACATGGTAAGATTCATGTCATTTCTGAGGTTTTAATGATACGATTTGATAGAAGGACCTGAAATAGAGGTGAAAAGGGGTAAACATGTGGTCCCATCCTTATGTCAGCACCACTTTGGATGTAAATAGCATCTCTTTTTTTTTTATTCCCCCAGCAAATTGACTATTTTTCCTTCAATCATTTACGCTAAAATGTTTGTTTTACTAAAAATTTCATGGAGTGATAGAATATTAGTGGTAATAAAAGACAGGCTATAAAATGGTTGTTTCCCCATCAGCCTCAGCTGTCTCTTCATTCCATCTCTGTTTTCAGAATTTAACGTTTTTTAGGCTTTTTGGTTGTTAAAATCTATATTGAAATGATTCACTTTCATCATGGTTTTGCATTACAGTTGCCTTTAGTAATCAAGTTTATTTAAAGAAACTTTTGAAAAGTTTACATGATGAATATCCACACACAAAAAAATATAGTCAAGGTCTTTTTATATAATTGACACTCTAAAGTTTTTCCCCATAATGTCAGAGATCATTGTTCGTGTGATTATGTAAGTTTGTGTCTGTATATATGCACTAGTTTTCATCAGAATATTAATCTAAGTAAGAAAATCACAATTACTTTCTCAGATTTCTGATTACAGATTCGTTCAGGTATATGAATTAAGTACTTGAATTCAGTTTGACTCATTGAATTCAATTGAATTCAAATTCAATAAATGAATAAGACTTTCTTAAAAGCTTGAAGGAACAAAAGATAAGTTTGCATTCTCAATTCAGAATTTCTCTTAAGAAAAATATGATCTCTCCTCTCTTTTCTCTCTCTGTATATATGTTTTGTATAAATATATATATATAGATAGATGGATAGATACAGATTGATTAGTATATCTTTGTATAGAGATAATAGATATATCTCTAGATGTTTTTATATAGAAAGATAGATTTATATGCATCTGTATTTATCTAGATATTTATGTCTATATCTATCTATCTGAATCTACATTCATACCTATATTTATGTCCACCTATCTCTCCACAATAAAATGGCACAACAGTAAATTAAAAAAAATGACTACTGGAATTAAATCTGGGCAAGGATGTGGAAATACTGGAACTCTCATAAATTAAGAATGAAACATTTTTAGGGAACTTCATCAATTATGGACAATGTCAATACCCGTTTTCAATTGTTTATCAAAAAATAATATTTTTAGTATTTAATTATCACTGTTATTTAAATGAGATATACTGAGATTTTGCAAACACATTTGTATTTTAATGTTTCCTTTAAAATCGAGTCATACTATAATGAAACATTTGTTACAATTAAGTACTGAGAATATGGTAAGATAATTAGAAATAAAGCACTTCAAATTGTGCATCTTATACTTTTGTGCTCGATTACTTTTTAAATATGACAAGATTCTATACAACACTTTCTTTCTCATTAGTGTATTCATGATTAACACTTCCTTTCTAGAGCCTGTGTGTGATTTGTTTAGTCCTAGGTTATAAATTTCAGAAAATTTGGTTCTATGTTTATTACATTTGAACATTATGATAAAAGAAAGTATGATTTTTGAGTCTTTAATAATACCTGAACTAACCAACAAAGAGCTTGCTTTCTTTTTTTTTAGCAAAATATTATTTCAAAGAAGAAATTATTGCCAATGTCTTCATGATTTTCCTTCTCTTAGACCGCCCCTGCATAGAAGACAATGCCATGTGTGTTTTTGTAGTACTATGGTATACAAATATATAATATATTAATCATAGCATTATATTTATTAGTGTAAATGATTATGATTCACTTAAAGAAATAAACAAGCCTTTATGAGAATGTATAAAAATAATCATCTGAGTTATACTAGGTGGACAGAGGATCACCTAAGTGATTCTTTAAAATGTAATCCGTGAGCTCTACTTTATATATTTTGAAACAGAGATAGATCTGAGAAATGTTTGTTTTAATAAGTAACTTCCCACAAATTTTTATGAATTAAAAAAACTGAACCTAGCTTAAATTCTAAAAACTAAAACAAGACTCTATACACACACACATGCACACACATCTTTGATTTTAAAAGAATATATTGAAAATAATATCAGTTTTGAAAAATTCTCTAGAATCATCCAAACTACAGAGAGGATATGTTAAATCTATGCTCCAGGTAGGTACTGAATCTTACCATAATTTCCACATTGAATTCTTATTCAATTTTTACTTCTGCCATAGTGACTGGGAAGATGGTTTGAGAAATCAGTAAGAGTACTTGGTTTATAGGAGGATCTCTAAGACCTTCGCTACTATTCTTTCTCTCTGGCCAGTTAAATTCCTTAATAAAGTCACTCTGCATAGGCAACCATTGAAGCCAATGACCTTGCAGGGAATTTTCTTGTCCTGGGATTGTCCTTGACTATCACTCACACAAAATATTTGATTAGCACTAGTGAAAGCTATTGTCCATCTAACAATTCATTCATCTCTTAGTCAATTCCTATATTAAAATCAGTGCCTAATTAATGGCCAATAATAATCCATTTCCATGATAAATATCTTTCTTTTGGGATTCTGTCACACTCATAAATACCCACATTCAATATATTCCAATGAATATGATGTGCGTACCTCCACAAACCATTTATAAATGAATCATGGTAGATAAAATTTTATAGATTAGATCTCCTTTTAGGAAGAGGACAATATTTGAGTGATAATTGAGTTAATATTATCTTGACTTTATTTTTAGCTTTCCATTTTGAGTGCATCTTCTAATTTTTATATATATATATATACACACACACACACACACACACACACACATATATGTATATATATATTTTTTCCTGGGCAAAGATGTATTAAATATTCTTAATGTGGAATATTTTCCTGACCTATACCATATGAAAGACAGTCCAAAAGGGAAATAATTTAAATGTAATCAGAATACTATAATTTTCTCTTAGAAGCTCAGTGTGCTAATGAATAGTGTTAAAAATATTGTATTAGCATACAATTTGTGTGATTTGCAGAGTGATTACTATCTTGGGAGAAATTAATTAGCTTCTTCCACCCCTGTATCCTAACATTGTAATTTCACTGTCTGTCTGTGGGATTTACGTTGAGGATCGATTCCTTTATAAAACATTTGAGGGGGAAATTTTGGTACTAGAATATGTAGAAACAACATATTTTACAAGTTTTCCAACTTTATGAAAATACACTTTATGTTTTTGCTTTTAATATAATTTAGTAATTCTTTAAAACTTCACAAGTAATGGCATAGTCTCAGAAGATCCAATCAATTAAAATTGGTGTACAAGAAAGCATGCTTTTTATTTTGTCACTCATAGTCACTTATTAAAACTGGGTATGAAAATATCTCTCTTTTAGTGTTCTAATTTATGTGAACACAGGTATAAAAAGAAGAAACAGTACATGAGAATGAGATAAGGAAAGGACAGAAAGTTAGATAAGAAAGGACTGGAAACAAAACTAAACCCGACCTTAACATGATCATATACTTGTGTTAGAAAAATGTTTTGTCTCCCTCCTGAAAAAGCTTGAAACTTACAGGTCTCAGACAAAATTCAGTTTGGTGAATATAAAACTTTTCCAGTTAGTATGACATGTAAGAAAATTTAAGGACAGGTACCACACTTGAAACTCAGAGCAGAAAAGAAGAAATAATTTTATTTCTCAAGAATTCTCTTTCAACACTATGCAATTGGTTATGTGTTTACTTACAATTTTATTTACTTATATTGGCTGAAAATATAAGCTTAACTATGTTTTTTAGATCTTTACTTTTATTGGTGAAAAAAGTATGATATAGTTACATATTATTTAATTAATTTTAAATTTTTAATTGAAATATAGTTGATTACAATTTTTCAGGCATACAGCAAAGTGACTCAGTTATACATACATATATTCTTTTTCAGATTCTTTTCCATTATAGGTTATTATAAGATATTGAATATAATCCCCTGTGCTATATAATAGGTCTTTATTTTTTATCTATTTTATATACAGTAGTGTGTACCTGTTAAAACCAAATTTCAAATTTATCCCTTCCCTCTCCTTTCCCCTTTGGTAACCAAAAGTTTGTTTTCTGTTTCTGTGAGTCTGTTTCTGTTTTGTAAATAAGTTAATTTGCATCTTTTTTTTTTTTTTTGAGATTTCACATATAAGTGATATGTATTTGATTTTACCTTACTTACTTCATTTAGTATGATAATCTCTAGGTCCATCCATGTTGTTTCAAATGACATTATTTCATTATTTTTTAATAACTGAGTCATATTGTACCTATATACCACATCTTCTTTACCCATTCACCTGTCAACAGATATTTAGATTGCTTCATGTGTTGGCTATTGTAAACAGTGATATGAACATTGAGGTGCATGTATCAATTTAAGGTAGAGTTTTCTCCAGATATATGCCCAGGAGTGGGATTGCTGAATCATATGGTAACTCTATTTTTCACTGTTTAAGGAACTTCCATACTGTCCTCCATAGTGGCTGCACCAATTTGAATTCCCAGGCCACAATTTTTTTTAACTTTTTTTTGTTGAGTTATAGTTATTTTACAATGCCGTGTCAAATTCCAGTGTAGAGCACAATTTTTCAGTTATACATGAACATACATATATTCATTGTCACATGTTTTTTTGCTGTTGCTACCAGGCCACAAATTTTTTTACTGTAAAAATATTGAAGAGAAAGTATATATAACATTATATAAATATATAACATATGAACATATATCGTAAATATATTTAAAATCACAGGTTAAAATACCGTGCATTATCATTGGAATTATTTTTTCACCAAGTTGTAAGATACAATGTAAAAATATTTTTAACTTTTTTTTTGAAGTTCATTTCTACTTTTTAGAAAACTAATGCACAAGGGACAACAATGTCACTATCACTATACATACTTTGCATTCCAGAAAATCCTTTTGTGTTAAAAAGCAGCAGGATCTTTGAAGAATTAGTGCTAAATCAGAAGCAGAAAAAAAATCAGTAGCACCGGAACTATGAATTGTTCACTAGTAATTCAATTACTGAACTGGAGTTATGTATCCTCCCCCAGTTGGTGTTAATAAAAGAGAGCATTACTAAAAGCTAAGAGTTACAAGTGGGTAACAAACTTGGTAGTTTACTGCATAAAGTTCTTTAGGAGTATGGGCTGTAAAAGTGTCTAATTGCGTAGAAAATCTGTGCCTGTTAACTCATATAAATTTGTTTATCCTCTTACTTCAGGATATATTTATTTTGTCAACATTTACCTCAAATTTCCATCATTATCCAAATACTTCTTGAGAATCAGACTCACATTTTAGTTGCCAGCTCCAAACAAAAATGTTACACAAAACAAGAAGTCAATACTGCAAATACAGATTTTCTATGTGAAAAATATGATTTTATCATCTTTGTCCACCTTCACACCTCTATTCCTCAAACTGCTCATTTTCCTGAATATTTATCTCAGTGTCACGAGAGATAGAATGATCAGTTACCCAAGATAGGTCTGACTGTCATTCTTTAAATATTCCTTTTCTTAGCATCTCCAGTTACAAAAGATCACCATTTCTAAATAATTCTTTATCCAGAATCACTCAAATTAAGTGACTTACCTCCATTCTTATTGTTACTGAGAGAAGGGGAAAAAAGCTACCTCAAAAAAAAAATGAACTTTTAATGAGAAACAGAAAGCATGATATAAACAGAAATATTTTTAGTAAAGTAAAAAGGTAGTAAAATATAGAGCACTGCTGAGAATTGGGGGAGGGCCAAACCAAGAGATGAAAAATTGCACTGCTTCTTTGCTTCTCCTGTCTTATATCCTGGCTTATGGGTCATTTTTCGGGATTGGTTTACTGACAGCTCCTGGTCCTTACACTCAGGCACGCCCTTCACCCATCTCTTCTGCGCATGTTCTTACCCATGATGCACACAGAGAAGCCTACTGGAGAGGGCTCAAACTGAGCCCCTTAACCTGAGCACAGGTGCACTGGCGTTTTCTGGGTTGCTCCTTCTCCCTTGCTCTTCCCTTGCCTGGTGCTCATTTCTATCTAACTGCCTAACACTGTCACTCAGTGGACTTCACATAGGCAAGCAGCAAATAGAGAGTAAAAGCTATTTTACTGCCATGGATTATGTTTGTACATCTATATTGTAAAGTCCACAAACTTATTCATTTATAGATTACTTATTTAATTCATAAATCCATATACTCCATTTGAGTTCCACTAAATTAGATATAGGTCTAGAACTTAGAGATATAAATGCATGGATACATTTAATCATTAAATATCAATTCCTGAAACTCTCTTGTAACTCATGCATCCTGAGCTCTGATAAAATTGTCCTTTTGCTTCAAGACCAATCCACTTAACAATAAAACAATTAAATATATATATATTTATAAACACATTTGTATTTAAATATTAATTTATATGTAAATACATATGTAATGCTTTAGTGCTGTAAAGGATTTGTTTAAATCCCCTTGTAAGAAATAATAATCATCTTCAAATGACCTTACAAACTTGTCTCAACAATCTAATGTTCTTAATATTTAAAAATGAATCTAATTTCTTAAACACCAGGTCTTATTACTCTGTGTGATATTTTATCTTCTGTTGTAGGAGGAGTGGATTCATATTACTTCCACTTGTAGCCATTGTGAGAAAATTAGTTGTTTATAGTATATATGATATTTATATGATCATATCACTGAATTTCAGAGAAAAATGAAAGCTAAAAATCCTATCATCCAAATTCATTCTTATGCATGAATTTCCTTTTCATTATCTCCAATAAGCATGATCCAATTGCTCTTAAACTGTTGTGTGGTGGAAAGAACAGTCTTTAGAATCAGTTCATCTGTGCCTCAGTCTTGGCTCTCCCACTTATTGGCTGGATTTCTCTTCCTATCCTCTTTCATTCTGAGATTCCTCATTCATACAGAGACAATAGTACCCAAATTATAGGACTGTGTGAGTACTAAGTGAGATCACAAGGATAAAGTCCTGGTACTATTCCAGGAGATCATCCACTGTTGCCTCTCTTCTTTTCCCAACAATACAATGACTGGAAAATCACCATAATTTCAGGTGAACACCAATCATGTGCTCAAATTCTATATTAACAATTACAGTTTATCTACTTTCATTGACTTTTGATTTACTTTCCTTGGATCTTTAATTAATAAATGTATGGCTTTTATTGGAGTCAAGTTGTTTACTTCCCACCACTGCCCCAATACACCCAAATGTCTACTTTTGATTAAAAGTGTTGTTCAGTACACAACATAATACTATTATACTATTATACAAATGGCAGACATAAAATGAAATAAATTTGTTTGATTACTTATAAACTTATTTTCATATGACTAGATGATACTTTTTAGTATGAAACTCTAGATGAAGTTTTAAATCAGTTTCATGCAAGTATCACAGAGAGCTTGAGATATCTAGGTTGTTGTTATGCATCATTTAAAATTTATACTTATTTTATATATAAAATACAGATACCTTGTGTACTCTTTATCCAGTTCCCACTGAATAGCATAGTAGTATGTTAACAAAACTACAGTTAAATATCACAAACAGGTTATTGACAAGGATGAGGTCAACAAACAGAACAGTACAGTACCATAAAGACCCACTGTGTTGCTATTTTTAGAGCCACTTTTTCTTTACATCCATCCATTCTTGACACCTGGTAATCTATTCTCCATTTCTATGTTAGCATGATTCCAATAAAATTATATTCATACAACTTTTTGGGGTTCACACTTTTTGACTCAGCATAATCTTCTGGAGATTCATCCAAGTGTTTTATTTTTTTAATTAAAATATCTTATTAAGACTTTATGTTTCAGAGTTAAGATTCATCACAAAATTGAGTGGAAGGTACAGAGATTTCTCAGGTACCCTTGCCACCACACTTCATTAACATTCTCCACCAGAGTGGTGCATTTGTTACAAATGATGAACTTATGTTAACACATGATAATCACCCAACCTCTGTAATTTATATTAGGGTTCAGTCGTGATTTATTTATTCAATGAGTTTCAACAAATGTGTAATGACCTATATCCACCATTAAGGTACATTACAGAGTATTTCACTGCTCTGATATCCCTCTGTGCTCTGCCTATTTGTCCTAGCCCTCCTGATCACCCCCACTACCTGAGGGAAAACATCGATTTTTTTTTTAATGTTTTCATAGTTTGGCCTTTTCCAGAATGTCAGTTAGTTGGAATAATATAGTTTTTAGTCTTTCAGATTGGCTTCTTTCACTCAATAATATGCATCTAAGTTTCTTCCAGGTCTTTCCATGGCTGGAGAGCTCATTTCTTTTTAGAGATAAACAGTAGTCCACTGTTTGGATGCAAGACATTGTGTTTGTCTATTCACTTACTGAAGGATGTTTTGATTGCTTTCAGATTTTGTCAATGATAAATAAAGGTGCCGTAAACATCTGGGTGCAGAGTTTTTTGTGGGCATGTTTTTAGACTCTTTGGGCAAATACTCAGGCTAGAGTCTAGGAAAAAAGAGTATGTTTAGTTTTGTAAGAAACTGCCAAATTATCTTCTGGAGTTGCTATACCATTCTGCAGTCCCATCAGCAATGAATGAGAGTATCTGTTGTGCCACTAAAACTGTGTGTTACCAGGGTTCCAGATTTTGGCCATTCTAATGGGTGTAGAGTACTATCTCATTGATGCTTTAATTTGAATTTTTCTGGTGATATATGATGCAGAACATCTTTTCATATGCTTACTTACCATCTTTATATCATCTTTGGTAAGGTCTTTGGCTCATTTTTAAAATAGGGTCACTTGTTTTCTTATTAAGTTTTGAGTATTGTTTGTAAATTTTGGATAACAGTCCTTTTTCCAAATGTGTCTTTTGCAAACATTTTCTCCCAGTCTCTAGTTTGTCTTCTAATTCTCTTGATCTTGTTATTCACAGAACAGAAGTTTTTAATTTCAGTGAAGTCTAGCTTATCAATTATTGTATGCATGGATTATGTCTTTGGTGTTGTATCTAATTGTCATCACCATACCCAATGTCATCTATGTTTTCTCCTATGTTATCTTACAAGTGTTTTATAGTTTTGAACTTTACATTTTGGCCAATTTTCCATTTCGAGTTAATTTCTATGAAGGGTATAAAGTCTGTTCACTTTTGTGCATGTGGATGTCCAGTCGTTCCAGCACCATTTATTGAAGAGATTATCTTTGCTCCATCGATTAGTCTTTGTCAAAGGTCTGTTGATTACATTTATGATGGTCTGTTTATGGACTCTCTATTCTGTTTCATTGATTCATTTGTTCATTGTTTCACCAATAATGTACTGCCTTGATTACTGTAACTTTACATCTTGAGATCAGGTAATGTCAGTCTTCCAACTTTGTTCTTCCTCAGTATTGTGTATGTTGTTTTGGGTCTTTTACCTCTTTATATAGACTTCAGGTTTAGTTTTTTGATATCAATAAAATAATTTCCTGGGATTTTGATTGAGATTTATTGAATCTATAGATCAATTTGGGAAGAACTGACATCTCGACAATATTCTTATCTATGAATATTAAATAGATCTTCAGTTCTTCAGTTTCATTCATAAGAGCTTTTCAGTTGCCATTATATAGATCTTATCCTAATTTAGTGAGATTTATGCCTAAGTAGTTCATTTTTGGGGTGCTATTGTTTTCTTTTCAGATTCAAATTATTTATTGTTGACACACAGGAAAAAAAAATTGACTTTTGTATATTAACCTTGTATCTTGAAACCTTGTTATTATTGGTTATTAGTTCCAAGAGGTTTTTTTTTTTTTTTTTGCTGTTAATTCTCTCAGATTTTCTACACAGATGACTATGTAAAGTGCAAAAACAGTTTTATTTCTTCTTTCCAAATCTGCATACTTTTAATTTTTTTTGACTTATTGTACTGTATGAGTACTAAGTGAGATCACAGGGACAAAGTCCTGGTACTATTCCAGAAGTTAGTACTTTCAGTATGATGTTGAAAAGAAGTGATTTAAAGGAACAGGCTTGCCTTGTACCTGTTCTTAGTGGGAAAGCTTTGAGCTTCTCACCGTTCAGCATGATGTTAGTTGTATGTTTTTTGTAGATAGTCTTTGTCAAGTTGAAGGTGTTCTCTTCTACTCCTAGTTTACTGAGAGTTTTGCGTCATGATTGGTTATTAGATTTTATCAAATGCTTCTTCTTCTGTAGCTATTGATGTGATAATGTGATTTTTTTTCGTTTTTTAGCCTGGTGATGTGATGGGCTACATTACTTTAATTTTCAAAGACATTTTCTGTACCAAAAATGTATTCATTTATAATGCTGGGAGTATTTCATGGGTAAATATTTCACGGTATAATTATACCATTAGCTACTCATGTCTTGAAGGACATCTGTATTGTTACTGCTGTGAACATTTCTGTACAAATTTTTTATATGAAAATAAGTTTTCATTTCTCTAGGATGAATACCCAAGAGAGCAATTTTTACTTTTATGATTGCTGTATTTTTAGCTTTATAGCAAATTCCCAAACTCTTGTCCAGCGTGTAGCATTTTGCATTCCCATAAGCAAAGTGTGAGCAATTCAATTTATCCACATCCTCACCAGCATTTGTTGTTGTCACTATTTTTATTTTATTTTAGCCATTGTTGCAGGTGTGTAGGGATAGCTCCCTGTGATTTTAATTTTCATTTCCCTAATGATTAATGATGTTGAACATCTTTTCATGTAGTTGTTTCCCACCTATATATCCACTTTGGTGAAATGTGTTCATATCTTTTCCCTTTTTACTCAATGAATTGTTTGTTAGTTTTATTATTAAGTTTGAGGTTTATTTATGTATTTCAAATACTAGTGCTTTGTTAGGTGTGTGGTTTGCAAATATATATCCCCAGAGTGTCACTTATCTTTTCATCCTCTAAGCTGAGTCTTTCACAGAGTAAATATTTTTAGTTTTGGTGAGACCTATTTTATCATTTTCTTGGTGTCAAATCTAAAAACACTTTGCCTGGCTTTAGATCCTGAACACTTATCCCCAAAGTTTTTTTTTTTTTTTAACTTATTTATGTTAATTTATATTTTAAACTTAAGGCCATGAAGCATTTTGAGTTAATGTTTTTATAAGGAGTGAGGTTAAGTTTGAGTTTCTATTTTTCTTCCTGTTGCTGTCCAATTATTATAGCACCACTTGTTGAAAATATTATTCTTCCTCCATTGAATTGGCATCATTTTTTAAGTGATTGTGGTTTTGTTCAATGTATTAATCAAGTTTTAGAAATAAGGAAATAAATTTCAACATAGTTACTCAGACATTTTTAATAATGAAAATTCTGGATTTACGTTTTTAACCTGTAAATCTCTAGGCCTCAGGCAAAGAATCACATAATCATATTTTTCTTCTGGGGGGGGTGATTGTGTAATAAGCAGACCAAGGTAGTTTTTATTATAAAAACTCAGAAAATATCAAATTAATTTTTTAAAATTATCAAAGCAATAGTCTTTCAATAAAAGGTAAGTGTATGACAGAGAAGATTTATTTTATGTTCTATAAACATGTAAATTATGCTATATAAATTTGTCTGTCAATGCTGTGTAACCATAGCTTAATACACAAATATTTAAGCAAGCATGCATGTATTACAAATAAATTTTTAAAATGCAAAAACAATTTGCAATAGTAACAAAACCAAAAGGTAAAAAACTTGATAAAATAACATATTTCTAACAAACTGAAAATATAAAATGGGATAAAAATGCAAGAAAAATTCTTCTTTTCTGAAGTACAATTCATATGCAATGAAATTTTGTGAACAATCATATTTTAGTTAATACAAAATATATAATACATATATGGATAAGCGATGTGACATAGTATCATACATTATATGATTGTTATCATAATTTTCTGGTCAATAATAGATACACTAAATAATCTATGTAAAAGATGATAAAATAAAATGCAATTTTAAAAGAATAAAAATGGAAAATATTAAATAATTCTTCCCCTGCAAAGTATAAAAGAAATTACAACTTTACATCATAAATGCAAAGATCTGCAAGTTCTTCTTTCAAATGAATCATTGTGAGACAGTTGAGGCTGTTGTTGTAATAAAACTTGATATCTCATTAGTTTAACATTATAAGAGTTATCCCTGAGGTAGGATAGGAATGGCAGTGATGAAAGAGTGGTGGATTTAGGAAAACAGAGATGCTGTCATCATCAAGGTAATACTGACCACATCTCCCTTGTCATTAACAACCAGCTGTCGATTGGACAAAATAAGTTTTTAGTGATCATTCCTGAAATTGGTGGATGAATTTTGCCTATGGTCATTGGCTATGGCTCTGTCAGTCACCACCTTTAATTCAGTAAGAGATACTGAGAAAGAAGGCTTGCTTTGAGTTCCTAGAAAAAATGATCTGAATTTTGTCAACAGCTAACTGGTTTATGTAATATATGAATAGTCATGACTTCAATGGATGTTAATAATTTTGGCTTTAAGGCTTTGTACGTATTTAAGTTTATATTAAACAGAAGAAATTTTCTCTCTGAATCCCATCTTAAAAATTGAATCCCTTTTGGTAATAAACTAGTAATGAAATCATAGAAAAATTTAGTCTCTAAAGAATGTGAAAGAATTCAACTTACTCTTTTTGTATGATGGAATTTAATACAACCTATTCCTTTTGTATGATGGAATTTTCTATTCTAGAAATTCTGAAATTTATGAAATGTCTTCCTAAATAAAAAAGGCTTATGGATGCATTTATCCTGAAATTTGTTCCCATTTTGAGGGCAGATGAGTTTAAAATTTCTATCCTAGAAATTGTGTGACATAGTCTATTTAAGTTATAGATCAGAAGGCTGAGGTTTAAGTGATAAGCCAACTACAAATTGGCAGAGAGAAAAGCAAACAGTATTTGTCACCCTTCACTCTTTTTCTTTCCACTTCGTGGTATCTTGTGACATGAATGTTCTTGTCCTGAACTGTGGTTAATGTCAAAATGACACAGCAAGTTGTACATTCTTACTGTAGCTCATAAAAATGTAAAAGACCAACGAGTGTTAAATTCAAGTTTTTTTCCCCAACATAAATATGTTTTTATCGGTTATTTTTATCACATATTTGAAAATGTTCCTGCCAGAAACAGCATATAACAGGTATGGTCTATTACACACAACATAACTGAACACTCTCACATGCTGAACTCACAAACTCAACATTTTGTAATCACTCATGCTCATTGTTTGTGTGAATGAAATGTCAGTGCATTAAATGAACTTCCTCTATTACAATTGCCTGTTATATCGAGTTTATGTCAGGATGTATTGAACTTGAAAGTACTTAATGTGCTATTATTTTTCTTCCTTAACCTTACATAACAAATATAGTTGTCTTCTCAGCATTCCACTTAATGAAGCACTATAAATTAAAGTTATTTAGGGAATTATATTTCTGCAAATTATCCTAGAAGGCAACAGATGGATATTGTGGAAGAGAGGAGAGAAAATTCAACTCTAGTTTGTTTGTTTGTTTGTTTTACATTTGGGGTATGTGAGAGATTGGAAGATGTCAAAGGATTGTATTGGATCCCTACCACCTATTAATACAGATTTTTATTGATTCAGCATAAGTACAGTTGTTAAACGTTTTGTACCCATGTGACAGGTTCTAGGGATATAAAGATTAGTAAGAATGATATTCATCCCACTGAAATCTTATAGTCCAGAAAATAAACATAACTCTAATTTCAAGTGAGCAGTGTTATGGGAGAGGCATGTTTATCATCCTATGGAGAAAGAGAGCAGCGTGACGTTGCCTGATGCGCTGAGGTTTTCAAAGTACATGACATTTAACAAAAGATCTTGAAGTGAGAATAGAAGTTCAGCATAAGAAGAAAGAGGTGCTGACACTCAGTGCAGAAGGAATTCTGTGAAAAAACTGGCACAGAGATAGAAAATGGAATACTGTCTCCTCAAAAACAGATAGATTAGTTGATTGTAATATCAGATTATAGAAAATTATGGAAGATATGTGCCCAGGTTTTGAAGCCCAGAACCAAACAATGAACCCACCACTTCGGCTTATACTCCCTTATCAGTAATTTAGGTGCTGGTGGCCTCAATTAACCGAGGCTTGTTTCGTGATCATGTGACCTGTGTAGTTCCTTAAGGCCCCATGCTTAGAAAAGGCAATGCTTGTTTTAATACTCTGCCCTTGCCATCTTGAGATTTTTTAATAATTTTTGAACAAGGGGCCCTGTCATTCATTCTTTATCGGGCCCTGCAAATCATACAGCTGGTTCTGCACCTCAGAGCAGAGGAGGCTGGGCTACATAGTCTAGCCGTGCACCCTTAAAAAAAGGAATAGTTGCTTTCAACCAATATCTAACAGGCTTTGCCGAGGTAAATCTCACAAAGCAGTTTAACAGTCCCAGTCATTCAATGTGTGATAAAGTGACAAGATTTTTGTAATGATCTTGGTTTAAACTCATTGATTTTTTTCCTTTTTAAAACTGAATTTGTATGACTTATTACATAGACATATATATACACACACACACATATATATAGGACTTGAAAATATTGTGATGAAAAATTAATGCATTTTTATTTTTTCTTTCCTTTTATTGTTGTTCTCCCTGAGAAAATTGTACAAAAGTAATACACTAAATAAAAATTAAAAATAATTTACTCATCCTGAAGCAGATTTATGTGAGTCACCTTGTGAGACAGCTTTACTACAAGTGAAATCAATTAAAATTTAACTTTTGTTTGAAGAAGTAACAAATTCAATCACATAATAAGAAGTAAAATGAAGCTTATAAGACATAAGACTTCAGTAAACAAGAAACCAATTGAAAAAGAGAACTGTTAGTCTGTGTTTACATTTGAGAATATTGGAAAGAGATTATCCCTAATCAGCATGATGAGCTAATCAGGGGGTTTAATTGAAAGCCAAATCCTCAAGTAAACATTTAGACAACAACAACAACAACAACAAAAAGTAAAAGAATAAAAATGTGGTTAAGACGCCTAAACAAAAATATAAACTAAACATGAGGCTTTATTTAGGTACAGAGTAACTTGGGTTGTTGCTGAATGTTAGAGCTGCTATATTTTAAGATAACCAATGTGAGGCAGCAGATGTATGTGCAAAGGTTTGAGAATAGAGTTAGGAACTGAAGTTGAAGACCAGAAAAAGAAAAGAAGGTGGAGAGAAGAAGAGGAGAGAGAAGGAAAAAAAAAGAATGGAAGAGAGTACCACCATCCGGGTCTTCTTCGCTTTGCAAAAATCTTCATCAGGATGCCACGGCCAGTTGAAACCTCTTCTCTCCATGGAATCATCCATCTGTGGTCACCTCACACTAATCTAGCACCTATCTGCCATCGAAGAAGGAGAATCAGACACACGGACATAGTAAACACAAATGGGATACATAATGTGGATAAAACCCCCTGCCTGGTTGAAGATGATTTACTCTGATTATTGATGGATTACGGAAAGGAAGCAATTCTGCAAAAAAAAAGGAAACCTAAATGATTTGTCCCCTGTTTATTTTTTCAAGAATTTGCAGTCTTTCTTGATAGGTCTTTGTGCAGAAAAATTTAAAAGCATTCTCATCCCTTATATATAGGCCCTAGAAATAGTCTGTTAAAAGACCTTTATTTATTTTATTTCACTTTAATTTTTTTTAATTGAAGTATTGTTCATTTACAATGTTGTGTTAATTTCTGGTGTACAGCATACTGATTCAGTTATACATATATATTATATATTTCTTTTCACATTCTTTTTCATTATAGACTAATACAATATATTGAATATAGTACCCTGTGCTATACAGTAGGACCTTGTTTATCTATTTTAAATATAGTAGTTAGCATATGCAAATCTCCAACTCCCAATTTATCTCTCCACCTTCCCCTTCCCTTCCTGGTAACTTTAAGTTTGTTTTCTATGTCTGTGAGTCTGTTTCCATTTTGTAAATAAGTTCATTTGTGTCATTTTTTTAAAATTTTGGATTCCATATATAAGTTATATATGGTATTTTTCTTTCTCTTTTTGGCTTACTTCACTTGGTATGACAATCTCCAGGTCCAACCATGTTGCTACAAGTGGCATTATTTTATGCTTTTTTATGGCTAAGTAGCATTCCATTGTGTAAATAAGCCACAACTTCTTTATCCAGTCATCTGTCAATGGACATTTGGTTGCTTCCCTGTCTTGACTATTGTAACTAGTGCTACTATGAATATTGTGGTACCTGTATCTTTTCAAATGATATGATCTAGCAAAATACCTTCATTTTATGAAAGCAAATGTATGTCCAACATTTTTTATATTGAACAGTATAATCAAATTTGCACAACTGGTGAGGAAAAAGAGCTAGGAATTGAGCTAAGGAGTCCTGCTTCCTCCCTCTGAGTTCAGGCCACTGTCCTAGAATGACAGGAACAAGGGCAAAGTGGATGGAGTCAGGTCAGTTACGCAGTTTTTAAATCACTGAGAGCCAGAACAGAAAAGATATGGAGTAATAAATTTTTTCTAGGCATACTGTGAAGGAGTGAAAGGGTTTTAAATAGGGGTGTGTTTTACATTTCTGTACCAAACATATCTCTGAATTAGCATGAGGGAATATAGTGTGGAAGTAAGGAGACTAGTCAGAGGCTATTTCAATAGTCCAGGTGAAAAAGTATTGTGGTTTGGACTAGTTACAGAGTTTGTGAGGATTAACTAGGCCAGGACTGTATTTGGAGGATCAGACCAGGAGGGGTTGTATAGGAGTAGATGTCAAATGTAAAGAAAGAAAGGAGACACATATGAATCCAGTTTTGAACTGAAAAATGACTGATGATTTATCTTACTAAATGAGGGTGATATTGTGGCTTAGAAAGGAAATAGGAAAAAGACACAAATGAACTTATTTACACAATAGAAACAGAAAACAAACTTATGGTTGCCACTGGGGAGAGTGGGTGGGAAAGGACAAACTAGGAGTTAGAGATTTGCAGATACTAACTACTATATACAAAATAAACAACAAGTTTCTACCATATAGCACAGGGAACTATATTCAGTATCTTGCTGTAACCTATAATGAAAAAGAATATGGAAACAAATATATGTATGTATACATATGACTGAAACATTATGCTATACACTAGAAATTAACACAACATTGTAAACTGACTGTATTTCAATTTAAAAAAATTTTAGTTAAAAAAAGAAAGGAAATAGGGGAAAATATCAAGAGCTCATTTTGAGATGTTTATCATACTTTATTTCAGCTTTTCCCTATATTTGAAGATTTTCATAATAAAAGTATGGGAAAAGGTATTTTTTCTTTGAAAATACAGAAGAATATCATCATAATGTTATAATGGGTCCAACATTTCAATTATAGAAAATTTTGGATTAATGCAATGCACCCGAGCTTAAGCCTGCTGCAGAAGCTGGGATTCAATGGCTTCACTTTTTAATGGGGCATGTAATTGAAAATTGAAATTCTGCAATGGTTTCAGGCACGTATAGGATATCTAAGTCAAGTTGGGAAGTGAAGAGGTGAATATATTAATCTGGAGTGCTGGAGTAAAGGGCAGAAATCAAAGCCCTGCAACAGAAATGCAAGAAATATAGAGACTGAAACAGAGATACAGAGGTACAGATACAGTGCTACAGATAGAAAGAGAGCAATAAATATCGAGATACAGAGCTGTGGCATTCCTTTTGTCCTGGCTTTGATAAACACATTGGTGATGACGGCACAGAATCTGTGGCAAGTGCTGTGGTGATTGTCTTCCGTAAGATGGAGGAAAACTTTGGAGACACTTCTAAAATAGATTGGGATATCTTTCCATTTCTTTAAATCATCTTTAATTTCCTTAATGAAAGTTTTATAGTTTTCTGCTTATATGTATTTCATCTCCTTGGTCAGGTTTATTCCTAGTATATTTTTTGATGAAATTTTTAGAGAGATTTTTTTTTTTTTACTTTCCTTTTCTGATATTTCATTCTTAGTGTAAAGAAATGCAACAGAATTTTGCAGGTTAATCTTGAATCCTGCTACCTTGCTGAATTTATCAGCTCCAGTAGTTTTTAACTGGATAAAAAAAGAATATATATATATATATATATGTGTGTGTGTGTGTGTGTGTGTGTGTGTGTATTACACATAATGGAATACTTCTCAGCCATAAAAAAGAATCAAATAATACCATTTGCAGCAACATGGATGGACCTGGAGATTATCATACTAAATGAAGTAAGTCACCATATGATATCACTTATATTTGGAATCTTATAAAAAAAGGAAACAGATGAACTTATTTATAAAACAGAGACAGACTCACAGATACAGAAAACAAATTTATGGTTACCATGAGGGAAGGAATATGGGGAAGCATAAATTGGGAATTCAGGATTTGTAGATACTAACTACTACATAGAAAATAGATAAATAGTGAGGTCCAACTGTATAACACAGAGAACTATATTCAGTATCTTGTAATGGCCTATAATAAAAAAGAATACAAGAAGGAATATATATATATATATATATATATATATATATGTAAATACACATACATATATATGTGTGTGTGTATATGCACACACATACACACACATATATGAAAATGAATCACTATGCTGTACACCAGAAATTAACACAATTTTGAAAACTGACTATACTTCAATTTAAAAATTAAAAAAAAAATAGGCTGCCTGATTTCAATATGAATGATATGATACTGGGGTCACAGGACAAGTCGCTTTTAAATTCCAGAGAAGGTGTTCCATAGTTATCATCATAGGCAGAAAAGCTAGACTGGTGATCAGAACAGCCTGACAACAGAGATCTCTGGTGATAGCAAATACGTAATTACTCACTCAGAATCCTGTAGAAGGCATCCTGATTAATAAGGTGTTACCGAACGCATTTGGTTAGTAAACAAAAAATAATAGATCTGGTAAACCAAGGCTTGATTTAGCTTCCTACAATAAAATATCAGGAGCTTGTACTCAGCTCTGAGGTACGACTCATTAGATAATCCTAAAGCCCCTGAAATACAATGTATCTGGTACACCTGAAGAAGGTGTCTACAACAACAACTCTTGGCTTGCAGTAGCTTCCTCCTAGCTTGTGGAACAGGGAAAGTGGGAACTGTGTGCTTGGAAACAGAAACTATTTAGCCCTCCTAGGAATTTCTGAACACTGGCTCAGAACCAATCCCAGGAGCACAGGACGTATCTGTGATCTACCAATTTGAGTGAAGGCTAATGGAAAATAGGTGGAAATTGGCAGTTTTACCTAATTCTGTATTGCAATGGGTCCAATGGGATAACAAATTCATACTCATTTCATTTCTCAAATTCTTGAGCTATAGTTAAGATATGTGTGCCTTTTATCTTATCCTCATAAAGGCTCCCTGAATCAAAGTATAAGAGTTATTTGGGGAGAAATAGAAGTTTCTGTATTTCCCACATTCCAACAAATAAGTAAATCAAAACCAAAAACACATCTGTGGTAAGGAGACCAGGATACTAATAAAGTGATAAACTTATGAAAGGTAAAGGCGTGGTAATGTGC
This sequence comes from Camelus ferus, assembly GCF_009834535.1. NCBI lineage: Eukaryota > Metazoa > Chordata > Mammalia > Artiodactyla > Camelidae > Camelus > Camelus ferus. Next base: position 56,394,688 of record NC_045709.1, read on the forward strand.
AGATGGATTTCATCAGTAGGCACATTGGGAGGGGGTTGCTCTGTTCCACACACATAACTTGCTTTGGCAAATTATATTAGCAAATGGGATGCAAGCTGAGGTTGGAAAAGCAATTGCACAGTAGGACTCGCTCTTGAACCCGTTTTGTTCTTCTGTTTAGCTTTGACAACATGCCCTTGAGCCTGCAGAAGGTTAGGTTGTGTGGGGAAGGTAGAGAGCTAAGTCATCCCATCTGAGACCTTTTGATCACAAATGTGTGAATGCAATTAGCAGAGAGCAATCAAGGTTGCCCCAGGTCAGCAAAACCACCCACTGGAACTTTAACTCAAAAGAAACAGAAGAGTTGTTATCTGAAGCCAGGAAAATATTGCACATCTTGATCGGCAGTTTTGTTGGATCAGGAGCGAACGGTTACAGGTGGTGACTATTTCATCTCCTTTATTTCACCTACTAACCCACTGCCCAAGAAACAGCGACTTTACAATATGAAAGTGGATTATTTTAAGCTTAAATGGGAAGTGACTTCAATTTCAGCTGTTCATCCAGATGTTGTCTCCTTACTTGAGGTAATCAGACACAAATCAAACTGAAAGCATTTATTTTATGACTAGTTGTAAAATTAGTTTTTGTTTGTTTGCATAACTATTGATGTGGAAATTCTCTCTCTCTCTCCCCTCATCTCCTTTTCCCCCAAATACTCAAAAGCAGTTTGTTTTCTCCTGGTTGGAGGCTAATACATTTTCTTCATCTTGCTTCTAAGTTTTAACACATTTTAATTTGCCAGTATACTGAGCATTGTTCATCACATTTGCCCACCAAATAATGATTTTATTCTTATAAGAAATCCAGAAAGCAGCATTTCCTTCCACAAAGTTTTGTGAGATTCCATAAAAATGAACAGCTTCTTTACTCAGTGAATATTTTTAGAGGTCTAGTGACCTGAATAATTTTAGATATCTTCTCAAAAATAAAAGAATAAGTAGTTGTATTTTAGATCTCCTTCTATTCAGAAAACGTGTAAGAAAATCCACTTTTGATTTTAGAAAAAAGATGTATTTAGATGTATTGTGCTGTCTATTTTCTGTGTTGCTAAGATGTTCCATTTTTATGCCAGAAAAGAAGGCTTGTGAGATGGTCCCAAATGAGAAATAGGCAGCTCTGCCACCCAGTCTTCAGAAGCAATAGATCCCAGGTGATGAAAGTGTTTGTGGCAAATCACGATACTTCAAAGATCTTGTGATGAGCCCAGCAAGGAGAATAAAACGAGATATCCCAGTTTTGACTGCAAAAACATAGGTGAAAATATTCCACTTTTGATAAACATCCTTTAATAGCACCAGGTCTAGAGACAGACTAAATTCCTAACCATAGGATGCCAAATGAGAATACACTCTGAATTCTTGTAGTTATCTGATCCATTACACCATAGACCAAACCATTGTTGAAGAAAAAGTACTATATTCAGAATAATTTCTGAAGCCAGAAATAATTTGCTTGAGCAGAGAGCTCACTTTGGAACACAAAGAAGAGGTAACAAAGTATGTTGAACAATGATTAAAATTTATTAAATGAATACACGAACTAAATGGTGTACATCCTCCAGGGATGAAGATTTAAGTTGAGTAGAAAAACCTGTCAGCATTGGCTTAGAATGATGGTTGGTTATGTAGGAAGGAAATCATGAACTCTAAATGTGTCTTGAGACCATTTGGAGAAATTAGAACTGAAATATCTCCTTAACTAATCTTTCTTGACATATTTTAGGAAATACTTCAGTACATATGCATAAACATTATACATATATATGACTTACATAAGTATTTTTAGAATGTTTTTTTCCATAAAAATTATATTTGAAGTGTTTTTAGTAGCATTAAAATTTAGCCCATAAGTTAATTAAAGCTTGTGACAGTATTATGAAAAAAATTTTTGAAAGGAGAAATGAACATAATCCAGAGAGAGTGAATTTAGAACTACATATAGAAACTGTCACAGTTTTAAAAATATCCCTCCCAAACTTTTTAAAGTTTGTCAAGAATCAATTGACTATGCCTGGGTGAGTCCATGTCTGGGTTCTACTCTCTTCTTTTGGTAAAAGTATCTCTTACTTTTTACCAGTACCACACTGGCTTGATTAAATGATGATTGCTTTGAACTTTTAGTGGTTGAGATGTTTTTAAGGCATTTCTTTAAAAATCCAAATTAATAAGTATGTTAATGAAAACACAATTTTACATTGTTAGATTGAAGTATAGTTTCTTGAAAAAAGATGCTCAATTATGCCATTTACCACATAATTAATGTTTAAGATATTTCACTACATATTTATTTCCTTTGCTAAGAATATATTTGTTAAAATGGCAATAATTTTTGCTTTTTATCACTGATTTTAAAATTGGCTCAATCATTCTGCTTCAGGCTCTAGTGATTATATGTTATGGTTCAAGTCCATAGATCTACCACAATGAATCTGCCAGATACGTGTTTATTCTAGTTTTAACTGTCAGGGAAGCATATGTTCAGGAAAATCTCTTCTGACAAAAATGGTAGAAACACAAGAGAGCATGCCAAGCAAGCAAATTTTAAGCCCTTGTTTAACAAGTATTAATGTGTTTATTTGATCAAAGCAAGTTACATAACTGAGTTCTAAGGCAAAATTTAGGAAGTATATTCCACCCATGGAAGTAAAGTAGAGAAAGTAAATATTTTTTAATAATATGCAAATTCTTTTGATCTGTCTATTTGTTCAGATCTCTTTGACATGCCAACTATAAATGCTCAAAAGTTTGTCAAAATCATGCCATCAGATTTGAAGTCCAGGTTCTTGAAATCTCTCTGAAAACTTGAAGCAGCTCCTCTTTATATGTAATCTTCTGAACCAAAGCAGACCAAACAGTACAAGTAGTTACCTTCCCTCACATTCAATACTAGAGGTATAGAACAGGGACCTGTTAGCCCCCCAAGGCACATAGAGAGGTCTTTGGTCCTTAATGATTCTGGGCAAATGTTACAAGGTATCCCAACTCTGAGGGAAAGAAATACTTCCTCCTTAGGCACAGATTTTGTTATCGCAGCTCCTGCCTCTTTACCCTGGAAGTTTCTTCTTTTTCTTCAACAGGTGCCATAGACAATTCTGAAAGATTTGTGAAGAATAAAAGAATTTAAAAAAATGAAAGAATATGCTCTTTGGGGAGTTTGAGAAGCTCTCTCAACCTGACTTCTGTCCTTGGAAATTTGGGGATCAAAAGACTTCTTAGAATTTGAATAACTTCAGTCTCTTGTGATCTGGTTGACAGGACTTGTGACAATATAGTTTTCACAAATGTTTTAGATTTTTAAGTCTTAAATTCCAGTCAATTCCATGTGCCAAGAGCCACACTCTCAATTATTTCACTCTTGAGACCAAGTTGCAGTTTCTTTGGGCAAATCAAGATGTTGTAAGACCACATTTTTTCCCCTTGGATCTTTTAATCCAGTTTAAAGGATATATTTGACACCAATTAATTCTTTTCAGAAATAGAAAATAAAAGTATTTGAGCTAAGTATTTGAGCCAAGTATCTGAGCTACACAACTAATTGGGGTTTTCCCTTATCATAGACAATAACAGTTATATTTCACTTGCTGAAAAGGAGTTTTATTTCTCCATGTTATAGCAAATTATGAAATACAGCTAGTAGCAGCAAGCTCATAATTTTAATATTTGCCTCAATATCTCCAAGTCCTACATTGAGACTACATTAGGAATGTGTACTGTCTTTAAGAATATCATAAGAAAGTGTCACCAAATATTTTAACACTAAAGAAAATAAGTTGCCATTTTTCTCACCTCTGGTATCAGTTTTCTCACTTCAAGCACTTGGTCTAATATCCAAAAACCATCCATTCTTAGTTATTTTACACACACCAGTCATTTATTTTTGTTGTCAATTTTTATATCAGCTTTTACTACATAAGAAAAGAGAAGCAAATAAATAATAAATAAATAAATAAAAGCTTCCAGCTTCTAGCAATAAATATTTGTTTTTCCCATGGCTCTGCAGTTTAGGTTAGGAGTGTCTGCTTTAAAATATTCCTCCTGGGGCCAAGGCTGAAAGACAACAGCTACGCAGTCACAGCTCCCCTAGATGTGGCGGATGACACACCCAAGCACGCAAACACATTAAAAGCCCTGCTATTGTCACACCTGCTAACATCCCATTGGCCAAAAATGTAACATGGTTGAACCCAAGTTTAACTAGTAAGGAATGTACTTCTCTCATGGAGTTCAGGGAGGAATTACTGTTTTTCAATACTAATATATCTTTGCTGTAACAGAAAACCATAGACTGTTGGGGTGTGGGTAATACACAATATTGATTTATTTTTCACAATTCTGGAGGATGAGGAGTCTAAGATCAAGGCATCCGCAGATTCAGTGTCTGTTGAGAGCTGAATTCCTCGTTCATAGACAGCCATCCGTTCACTGTATCCTCACATGGTTAATGGGATGAGAGAACTCTTCCAGGTTTCTTTTTTAAGGGCACTAATCTCTTCCAAGAAAAATCTGTCCTCATGACGTAATTACCTACCAAAGTCTTCAACTTCTAATACCATCACACTGGGGGCTAGGATTTCAACATAAGAATTTGGGAAGCAGCACAGCCATTCCATCTACTGCATAATGTAATCGAATAAGTCCCACTAAAGAAGAAGTGAGATAAAACAGAGAATGTCTTCAACAGCAATTTTCCAAGAGTGAAAAGCAAAAATGAAAGGAATGGTATGAAGTCAATACAATATGGTTTCAATGCATTGTGAATCCAGCTTCTTCAATATCTTTTTTCATCTTTGTTGTAATTTAGTCTGGATTATGTAATATTTCTTCCATTTGATCAGTTTATCTATCTATCTATCTATCTATCTATCTATCTATCTATCTATCTATCTATCTATCTATCAATCATGTATCCATCTAGCTAATTAAAATGTCCATGATTAGATTTAATAAAACTCACAGGATATTAGAGAAGCATAAAAATTAAAATTTGAGGAGATCTGAGATTCTACTTGACTATTCATCATTGTTTTCACATTCTCCTGAACTGATAACTGCCCTGGCTTTAAATGTTTATAATGAGAGAACAGCCCACTCTTGAAGGTAGTTGAGCCAGAGGTAAGAATTCTAATGGGTTCTTTCTTATATTCAACTAAATTTGTCCCCTTGCATATTTCACTATTTTACTCTTTCTACCAAATATTACAGGTTTTTCCTCTAGAACAGTATGCAAAAATTATTTGACATGAAAAAATTTTAAGTCAAGGGAACTCAGATATGTTCTTGTATTATCTCTGCCGATCTCTGATCTTCAGTTTCTCGTAAGTCTTAGAGTCACACACTGTTAAGACATGTTTTTAACTGTTATCTACGTCCATTTTTATTTATGTCAAATATAAATGGTAAAATACTCCAGAGAGAATTTTGAGTAATTTATTTAAACATATATGTCTGTAATGTTAACTAATTTCACCTTCATTCTATCAATCAGTGAGATAGTTAGAGCTCACATTGAGTTTATCAACATCTAGAACATCAGGTATTATTCAAATAAGCTATGAATCAAAGCTCATGCAATGTTACACCATTTAAATTAATGTAGTGTTTTTAAAGTTTCTTTCAAATGCTATTAATTTGGCTTGCTAGATCTAAATCACCATTCTAATATCGTTAAGAAATTTTAAATTCCAGTTATTTTGTCTAACTCATTAGATATCCTTTCAATTTTCCTGTGTCCAGAGTTTAGAAAACAGTATCTCATATTTTAATTTGATTAATTCATAAGAGCCATGAGGCTATCATAAAGTGAAATACCAAATACCTCAACTTCCGTCTTGATAGTTTTGGAGCATTTCTGTATGAATGTTTGTAGTCTACTATAGTTCACAGTTTGAACATCTTCACAAGCACATCAAAGGAAGTTTTTAGTATTTTGCTAAAATAAATATGTCATATCCACAATTGACTTCAACTCTGTCCTAATTAATGCCAAATTCAATGGACATTTTTCATCTGTCATCTTCCGTGACTCCACAGCAGAATCAGATACTATTTAATTAGTACATTAAATATACTCTTGGTTGCAATAGACAAAAACCCAATTGAGAATAGTTTAAGAAAAGGAAGGAATTTATTAGAGTTTCCATTTTTTTTCTTTTAAATTTTTCTTCACACTTCCAGCTTGAATCATTGTCAGTTATTGCCTGGAATATCAAAATAGCTTCCTAACTAGTTCCTAACTTTCTCCCATTCCATTTGGTGACTACAACATGATTTCAAACATGGTGACTTCCTTGGACATATAGCTTACTCTTACCTCCTTACCTTCCTGAATTCCAAAGCAGAGACCATCTTTATATTTCTTGAAAACCTTGAGGTCCCCCAATTCTCAGTCTTGGATTAGTTTTTTCCTTTGTTAACTTCCTGGTTTGTTCCCTGACCTTCCCTTGGCTGACTGTATATGTTGTTTAGATGTTGACTCAAGTTCCTGTTTTCTAACTTTTCGATCTAAATTACTACCAGCACCAATTCACTCTCAATCACTTCATTCTGTTTTTTGGCATGAATTACACTCTAGCACTGTGCTATATTGTTTATGTATTTATACACAGTTATTTTGTCTATTATCACATAAGAATGTGAATCAGACTAGAGAAGGGATACCATTTGTTTATAGGTGCATTCCCCATACTAAGAGAACAGTGCCAGATAATTAGTTGGTCCTCATTAAATTTAGTACAAATAAATGTAACACACCAGAGGAAGAAGAGAATGGAAGGAACCAATAGTATATAATCTGCCCCCACTAACTCTCATTCATATGCCTCAGTTTATTTCTAGATGTCCATTTTCTGTCAATCTGGCTATTCCGCAGGCTAGAAACAAAGGTCCTGGAAACTCTAAGTTACATGTTTATTTGTATACCTCTTGATATAAATGGATTTATCCATCTCAGCTGAATTTCTAAAAAATTCTGGAGACAAATAAAAGATGATTGGCCTCACTTTGATCATTGATACCCAATATCTGAACTAATTATTTAAAAGACAAATTGAATATACTGTGGTAGAGACTGCTGGTCTAAGATAATATTAAGTCTCTCATCCTCCCTCTAAGAGCACCACTAAACTGGGTTTCACAAGGCCCTTGCTTTGAGTAGTTCTTGCACATTAAATATGTGTGGGAGTGATGGAGGCTACTTTTAGCTGAGGCGGATAAGAGGAGCACTTTCCTCTGCTGTCAGCAAGATAGAGGATGCATCAGAGGACACGATGGTCATAGGGGTATGGTGGAGTCAATTAATGGGAGAAAACTGGACACAAGAATGGTTGCATGAAAATGACCTGTGGATCTCCAACCAACCCATCTCAGTTAGAAATATACTTTTATTGTGATAGTCAGCTGAACTCTAGTGTATTTTGATACAGTATTTAGCCTACCTGAACAATAAATATTCCCCCATTCTCTGATTTTCTGATGTAAGTCTAAGGCCTTTTCTTGTGTATGGTGCATTGACCCAAGTTCCTAATCAATCAGTCAATTCCTACAAAATTTCTGTAATCAAAAAATAATAAAACATGCTCAATATAGCACCATCTACTTTTACATTTCATACTACTTATAAAGAAGTAAAAACTTTTAGATACTTGCAAATAAATTCATGCTCACCTTTTTTTTTTACAATTTTCCATTTCATATATATATATATATGGCATTCAGCTTTTTTTTTCTTTCAAATTCTCTTGATATAGTTCTCCCCAATGATTCTATTTACTTTTGTAACAGCATAAACCCTTTTCTTTCAATAGTCATCTTCTATCATTTTACTGATACTCAAATTAGTCAATTAAAAATGATTAAAACCAGCATAAGGCACATTTAGAAATGAGTATAATTGATTTTTGGTAAAAGCATAACTCAACTTGCGGATGAATAACTTTGAGAACATACTGTAAGACAGCTTATTAGCAGAAAGCATTCATCATGTGTAAACATCAGTCATTATTTCTCACAAAGGAGGAAGAGCATAAAAGCAAGATCACCGTTGAAGAGAAGGTAAAAAGGCTTAAAATTTCAACACCACCAAATACCATCATTCTGGTCACAAATCTGTTTCTTTTCAATACAGGTCTTCTAAATTTATGCTGTTATCAGTTTTGCTACCATCTAGCTAGTTTCCAGAAACAAAACCAAGGAACTCTTTCTTAACCAGCTTTCTTCTACAAAATGCATGCTCATTATTTCAGGATCACTTCAAAGATTTCATCAGATAAATACTGAAATGTCCAGTCACAGATCCCTGATCTGTAGAAGGTGTTATTCTTTCTTTTATTTAATAACACAGTACAAGCTTGTGTTGGAAAACTATGTAATGTAATTATTGTTTATTTGTAGATCTTCCCTACTGCACAACAACATAGGCCATGAGGTACTTTAGAGCATAAACAAAATTTTATTAACATTTTTAAATGGTCTGTTTTGAGTAAGGAACATGGTAGGAATTCAATAAAGAACTAGCATGCATTTACTTACTAAGCTCCAGGAACGCTGCTAAATGTTTTACATGGCTTATTTAATTACTCTTCTAAAGAACACTATGAAGTGAATACTGTTAATATTTCAATTTTACAGATGATATGTTGAAAGTGAAAGAAATTGCATTTTTGCTCAAGAAATGTCTTGCAGCTAGTAAGTGTCTTAGCAGTCTCTCTGGGCAAATCACAGTGCAATTTTGGTATAATGTCCCTGCTTACTGAGATGGTCATGCTTCAGTCAAAGGGTTTGAACAATGAATGCGTAATTACACATTGGGATAAATGTATGGAATCAAAGAATGCATTGCTTGTGATTATGTTCTGTGTTTTAATATTTGAATTTTCCATATATTTACATTTATTTGCAGTACAGTGCCATCAGCCATACATTTGTTATATTGCTTATATTACTTTGTGAATAGCAAATACTATCCATTAAAGATTAATTTTATTTAAGTCATAGATGCAAGTTACTCTCAAGCTTTGGAAATTATCCTGATGCGTTAGTTTCATTGAGAAAGTCTGTTTTTAAAATTAAAATCTGTTAATATTTACAGTGTTGCTAAGACTTATTGTGTCTCTCTTCACACCTTAGTCTTGTAATTCCCTAAACATATCATACATATATGCAAATGTTTTATTAAAATGATTCCCTAAAATTAAATTTTCTTTTTAATATTTTTATGAAGGTGCACTCAATTCCTTAAAAGAAATGTTCTTGTAGACTTGTTTTCATTGTACTATTATTAATGAGAGTTTTGTCCTCACTCCTTAAATTTCACACTTACTTACCCTTGCTCTGTAAATAAACCACAGTATGGGAAAACTGGCTGAATAAAGTTTTGCTATTACTAATGTATCTGATTATGGTGATTGTCTCTTAATCTTACTGATTTTAGTCTTGAGTCATACTTACTGGGTAGAAATCAATATTAATTGATTAAAACTGTCACCAGTGAAAGTAGCAGACTGATTTTGCTGCTTAGAGTTAATTTTCTGAATGGAGTTACATTTCTGGTGGATGTATTATTTTTATTATTTTCCTGATGTTTGTAATAGTAATTATAAACATGTAGGAAAATAAAAGAGCCATTCATGACATATGTTAACAAAGAAGTTCACAATCAGTGAGGTAAAATATTTCTTTAAAGAAACTTTTTCATCAAAGAAAAAAAAATTTTATGAATGAAACAATTATTTGAGAAATAAGAGTTTTGTCTTAAGTTCTCAAATCTCATTATTCTGTAAGTAAAACCAAAAAGCAAAAGGTTGCCAAATAAATACAAACATACATCAGTAAAACAGATTTACCATCCAGAAATAAAGCCAGTATACTCAAGATCCTAACATTTGATGATGTTAGACTTAGAAGTCTCTGGTTAAGGAATGCTTCAGTTTAGAAATGAAATTTACATGTGTTAAGTCTGCTGCTATCTGATTAAAAATAGGCAGAGAATCAGAATAGACATTTTTCAAAAGACATAAAGATAGGCAGTAAGTACATGAAAAAATGCTCATCATCACTAATCATCAGGGAAATAAAAATTAAAACCACAATGAAATATCACCTCACACCTGTCAGAAAAGCTATTATCAAAAAGGCAACAAATAATAAGTGTTGGTGAGGATATGGAGATAAGGGAATATTCATGCTGTGTGGATGAGAATGTAAATTGGTGCAGCCACTGTGGAAAATAGTATGGATGTTCCCCCCAAAAAGTAAAAATATGACAACCATATAATCCATCATTTTCACTTCTGGGTATTTATTTGAAGACAAAGAAAACACTAATTTGAAAAAGATTCATTCCCATGTTTATTGCAACATATTCACAATGGCCAAGATATGGAAACAAAATGCCCATCAATTGATGAGTAGATAAAGAAGACGTGACATACACAGACAAACACACATGCACACACACATAATGGAATACTATTCAGTCATAAAAAATGAATTCTTGCCATTTGTGACAACATGGATTTACCTTGAGGGTATTATTAATCATGGTCATTGGTAATTCTCAAAAAGGAGGGAAAATAATTCCTTTATTTCATTAATATTCACTAATCATGTTTTAGAACCCATATGGAAAAGACGGAGATACTGAACTCTATGAATTTTTTAAAATTTGCATATCGAAATACATATTTAAAGGATAAACTGAAAAATGCCAGACTAAAGAAGAAAAACTACAAATTATATAAAGAGTTTATTATATAGAGAGAGTTTATTATAAATAATCTAATATAAAGCATTTTAAAAAGATAAAATATCATGTGGTGGTAATTTTCAGAAAATATAATTAAAATAGACAATTAAAAAAAGAAAAATATTCCAGTGGACACAAAGTCCACAAATTTCCTGGTGGGCCAAAACATAAAAATTAAAACAATAATTAGATAATATCTTTAAAATAAAATCTTAAAATTAGTCATCACTGGTAATACAGGATATTTTTAGGTTGGACATTTGCTTCTACTGCTGTATGTATTTCAGTAAAGAGAAAATTATAGAGTAGTATTTAGTGTAGCTTTAATCAAAGCTACAAATTATATTCCTATGTAGAGAACTTTTCTTCTCTAATTTCCTTCTAAAATAAAAAAGGTAGAGACTGTTATTCTCACTAGGAGCCAAGAGATTCAAATTGCTTCTGTGTAATTAGCTCACTCATTGATCAAATACCAAATATAATTATGAGTCGACTCAGTTACTCATATATCCTCTGATAACATGACATTAAATATTCAAAGAAACCCTTTCAAACAGATAAACTAATAAGAGAAATTAATTAGTATGTTTATTTGTGATTCCTGTTGAAGGCAAAAATATATGTTACATTATCAGCATCAAAAGTTCTTTTGAATGTTTTATCCATAAATTTAACTTTAAATTCTAATAAAGCTGATATTTCAAGTCTGTTTTTTCCATGAGTGCTGATGACAATAATTTCTACTTCACTTTTCAAAAGGAAAAAATCTATTAAGTATAATATAGCGCTAAGAGCCAATCTAACCAAATATCCTGTCTGTAAAATTAACCAAATAAATTAAATTCCTTGCTAAAAAGTTATTATATAATGTACTATAACTTTAGCTGGAAAATGTAGCTTCTGTTAATATTACTTTTTATTGAAATATAATCCATTGCAATGTGTCAATTTCTGGTGTACTTTTGTCAGATCAGATGCCATTTCTGAATAACAACTGATATATGTCTTTCATTCCTCTAAACTTAAAGAAAAAGAACTTAAAAGGGTTATACTTTGCATAAAAGAAGACCATTTTCTTCCTTCACTGAGAGCATGTGAACATCAAAAAGTCTTACTCTGCCTTTAATTCATGATTTCCTTCAATTCTGTATCTTTTTTAAATGGCCTTTCTTAAAATAGCATCAATTCTTCCCGTCGTAGAATTCCTTCTTTTATATCTCAGAATTATAGTCGAATTGCCCTTATATAACTGCTAATAAAATTCGATTTGAAAATTAACAGAGCTTCTGGTGTGTAACTACACAAAGCATCAAATAACTACATTTCTTCCAGGTGTATAAATGTCTTTTCCAAACTCACCCCGCCCCCCCCACCCCCCAATATCGACGAACAAAAGAAATACATGTTCACAGAAGACAATGGTTGTTACACAGCAATCTAATGCTAACAAGGGCTGTTGCAACGTAGTCTATATACTGCCACTGAAGACATTTTGAAGCAGTCTAATCTAAAGTTTAGGTTTACCTTAGTAAAGGAAAAAGCAAGAGTGTTTCTTTATAAAAATTGTTTCTCAGAGAATCATTTCATATCACTTTGACCCGAAGAGGCAGAAAGAAATTTTATATATTAGCCTAGTATACTTTTGTTATGGATTATTTTTTAAAGAAGCACAGTGAGCCTGAACAATGAACAGAATGCATAATGTATGGGAAAATGAACAGTGAATAATAAATTTTTAACTTAAACAAGAACCTATTTCTCCTGAGGCTCAACAGTTTGATCAAGACACCATGTTTTAAAATGTGGCTTATAACCTACCACAGTGAAGTAGGTAGGAAAATGTGTTTCAGATAAGATGTAAATTAAAAAAATCTCCTCCTTTGGTTACATGTCTCAGGGAGTTGGACACTTCCCTTTAATAAATATTTCAATTTAAAGAGAGACGCCTCAGTAAAATGAAAACAAATGGCAGTGCTATTTCCAAAGAGACAGTGTATTATTTTTAAATGGATGCAATGTCCCAGGCTCTGCCCTATGACAGTTAAATGTTCAAAATGAGACAGTCAAAGATAGAGTTAACTCATTCCACGGGTATGAAATTGAGTCTCTGTTTTTGCTCTTATTTGCAAAAAAAGAAAAGAGGAGGAAAAATAACACCAAATCGAAATACTATTCTTACAAAGATTATATGTAACAAAAACCAGGCTCAAAGGACAGTCTCAAGGAATGTCACTGCAACTTAGAGCTAACCTTGTGGATGACCACTCTAATATTCTTTGTTACAAGTATTCAGAACATGGAAAACAATAGTTAAGTAGTTATTCCTAGATAATTAAATTTTTAAAGGAACTATTCTTTGCTTGGTCTTTACATTTGAATCTGAAATTTTTATTAGACAATGAAGGGAACTGGATGTGAAACAATTCAACCACACATACTCCTGGTATCATGCAGCTTTGTTGTTCCACACACAACAGGGATTCTCATGGCATCAAGATTCTGACTGTCACATTTGTTTTGTCCAAAATTAAAACCATTGTAAAATATCAGGACAACATGTCCCTCAATTTTCACATTAGTCCCAAGATAGTAGAAAAAATTATGAAAATATCAATATATGTGTAACAGAGCAGGACCTGTGAGACCTTCCAGGGTCAGACCCCTCCGCCATACCCTCTGCTGTAGCTCCTCTCTGAAGTACCCAGACAATAGTATCTCACGTATATTTCCTGAGATTTTAGATGCTTAAAACCACCACCAAAGGGAAGAAATGAACTACTTCATGATTGAGAGCACGTGGCCTCCAGACCTTCTGGTGCCTATGGGTTGACAGTGTTGACACCCTGTTACCCCAACATCAATGAAACAGAGAACTGTTCATGAGCTGATCATGTACCCTGTGACCTCTCCACCCTTACCTGGCTTTTAAATATGCTTTGATGAAACCCGTTGGGGAGTTCAGGGTTTTCCTGTGCATAAGCCACCCCATCCTCCTTGCTCGGCCCTGCAATAAACCTTTCCCTGCTCCAAACTCTGAAATTTTGGTTTCTTTGGCTTTATGGTGCATCAGACACACAAACTGGCATTCAGCAACATATGTAGATGTTGGGTGATAGGATTGTCCCTCCCTCCTTTTCATTTTCATTTCACCTTGTTGAGGAAGAGTATTTTTATGCATTAAAATGCAGTCAAGTTAGACTATAAGAAGTGGTTCCTATCAGCAAGAGACAGTTTGTTTAGCTTTCAGATGTCTGTCTTTGAAGAACATGTATATTGAGTAGAACAAGTTTTATCCTTGTCCTCAAGAAGTTGACAGTGTAAAAAAGTTAAGCAGAAGTGATGTCTTGGTGAACAAAATTAGAACATGTTGAGATTGATTTCTTCTTGGGAAAAGTACAAAAATCTATCCAGATAGTAACTACTACATATAAAATAGATAAACAGCAAGTTTCTACTGTATCACAAAAGGGACTATATTCAATATCTTGTAGTAACTTACAGTGAAACAGAATATGAAAATGAATATATGTATGTTCCTATATGACTGAAGTATTGTGCTGTACACCAGAAATTGACACAACATTGTAAACTGACTATGCTTCAATTAAAAAAAAAAAAGGCTATGAAAGTACATAATATAGAAAACCAACCCAGACTTCGGAATAACTGAGGTCTGTCAACTGAAATAAAATCACACAATGTGAAAGTTGTGAGTTAAGTTTTATTTGGGGCAAAATGAAGATGATAGCCTGGGAGACAGCATTTCAGATAGCTCTGAGAAACCGCTTCTAAGAGGCAGGGAGGAATTCAGTATTAGATATACTTTAGTGTCGGGGTTATACACAGTTAAGCACACATTTAGGCAGGGGCTTGCTGCTAGTCATGAGGACCAGATGCCACCTTTAATGATTTTAGTGCTTTTCTAGATATGAGGAGATGCAGGAATTTGGGCTAATAAAATCTTCTCCTGAAAATGTCTATCTAAAGACCTGTTCTACCAATTTTCCCAGAACACAGAGTGCCTCATTCCTGATCTCCACCCTGAACTCCTTCCAGAGAGCATTGAAGGTCAGCTGCTTCAGTGGCTTGTGATTGAATCCAAGCAGAGGTAGATGGCAAGTGCCAATGTGATTCAATCCTCAACAACTTACTCCAATCTACACTGTTAGCACATATTTGTTAGAATCTTAATTTCTATTATTTTTATTAATATTCCTGTTATCAGAAGAGAAAATTGATGTATTATTGCTCTTTTAATTTCTGGGATTACACAGGTGTTAACATTCAAGTGTCAGAAATCATTATGATGAAATAAAATAGATAGTATTTTTTTCCTAGAAAAAAATGAAATATCTGGGCCCCATACTAAGAGATTTTGAATTAGTCATTATGAATTTTGTTTTGTTTTGTTTTAATGCCCCAGTGGATTGTAATGTTTGGTCAAGATTGAAAAACTCTGGCCAAGACTGTAATTTCCCTGAAAGTTAATTATGCTATGTAAGGTAGCAATAATGCAAACATTGTCAAATTTGATTACATCTACATGTTTTTCAAATCCCTGTATGCTACACATTTTTCCTTAATTCATCATTGAAAGAATTGAATATCCTTGTAAATATCTTTTATGTCGTGATGTGTTAATTGTTATTTCCATGATCCAAATCCTTCTGAAGATAGCTAATTTCTAGTATGGATACTGGACTGCTTGCAAAGGAAGACTATATGTGATTTAAAATGTATGATCGCATGTGACTAATCCCAATTGTATAACTTCTCAACTTTCGAATCTTTACTGCAAACTGTAAATTGCAGCCAAACACTCCACTTATCTAACAGTTATAATTGCCTTAGCAAAAGCAAATTTGTGGGTTAGCATGGGATCGTCATTCTTTTAAACAAAGATGCTAACCAAATTATTTTCCTGCTGACAAAAAGAAATGGAGTAAAGTATTCCAAGTTTTGATTAGCTACTTAAGATTTTGAAATGCATAGATAATGTTTGCTTTCTGCACAAATCTAACATTAAATGCTTATAACTAATGGCATAGGATATACATAATGTATATTTAGGAATTAGTTGCACAAGAGTTAAATGCATCAATAAGTAACAGTTTTGCATTATGCAACACAGAAAGATTCATTTACCAATAGTTGGTGATCCATTTGCAATTCTTTTACTGTTTATTTAGGCCTAATTTTCATATTCTTCCTGATATGTAAACATGCTAGCCTATTAATTTAACTTCAGGATTCCAGTTCACTAGACAGCTTAATGCCCTTGTTATACAATTGCTCTTGTTCTTTGTACTAAAACTGCAATTTTATGAAATCTAGTGTTAAGTATGAATATAGATTTTCTAATGAAGCAAAGCTATTAATATATGAATGCATTCAACTCCTCAGAGTGCATACTTAATGGAACATACAGTCAACTAATACACTAGAAAAACTTTTAGAATGAGATTAACTATCTCTGTGCATTTTAAGCTTTTAACTTGAGAAATATACATTTCCATCAAATTAGCTGATTCTATTCTTTCCAAAAGGGTACACACATTCAAACTTCAAAAACTAAGGATTTTAAACAAAGACAGAGATTTTAACCACACTAAATTAAAAGAATGCAAGGTACCTCTGACATTACAATTTTTCTTAGTTTGCAAAAGTGAACATTTGTTCACTGAGTTGTTTATAGACTATTGAGAATATATGGAAGAATTCATGGATGTGTATCATAATAGTGGTTAAATAATAGACATGAAAAATGACTCTCCACATAGATGACTGTATCAATGCAACATAAGAAAATTCATTTTGAGCTTTCTCACAAGAAGAAATTAATTTAAGAATCACAGATGTGAGTTAAGCAAGTTCACATCTCCCATTTAGGAATTAGTGCTAACAATTTTTAGTCATTCATCAATTTACCTTCTGGGGTAAAACTATCACTGAGATTTTATTAATCTACTTGTAAATTTGGGAGCGGATGATGTCCACCTGAATTTGTACACTAGGATATAGTTTTTATTTCTGTAGTACTAAAATGCAAAATGTAGCTAAATCATGAGTAAAACATTTGGCTGAGTGTGTGCAAGATTTGTTGCATTTAAAGATAAGCAAACTGAGTGCCTCAGAAGACTATACCTTTCCCAATGCCATGATGACTAAGTCAGGACAGGAATGTATTTACTCTCAAAGTCTCTTGCTGCTACAGGACACACTGTAGCAAATCAACTAAAGGATAATCTTCCAGAGTAATGAAAATACTGTATTAAATTTTAGCACATACTTTTAGTTTTAGTAGATTATAGGAATCTGATACAATTTGATTCTGTTTTTTCCACAGTTAGTGTCAAGTGATGAGCAGAGGTTGTCAAAATATTATGCATAAAGTACTTTTCCAGACTCCAAACATACATTTGATAAATATGTCTTTTCTTCTCCTTTCAAACTCTCTAATGATTCCTAAGCAACTGTTCAACTACTTGGCAAATAACTAGATTCTCTTTTTCAGTACACCTGAATTTATGGTAAGGCAAAAGACTTGGAATAACCAAAATAATACTGAAGAAGATGAACAAAGTTGGAGAAGCCACAGCACTCTTTCAATAATCTCTATAAAATTTAGTAATAAAGATGTGTGGATTGGCAAAATAATAAACACATAGGTAATGCAAGATAATGGAGAGCTAAGAAAATAGACCCACAAACATACAGCCAACTGACTTCTAATAAAGACACAGGCAAATCACTGGAGAAAGAGTAGTCATTTCAACAAAATCATGCTGGAACAATTAATTGTAAGTCAATATGCAAAAACAAAACAAAACAAAAACCCAAAAACAAACAAAAAAAACCTTTAGATACAGATCTTGTACTTTTCAAAAATTATCTCAATATGAACTTGAGACATAAACAGTGAAAGGTAAGTCTATAAAACTTCTAGGAAGAAACAAGGGGAAACTCTACATGATCTTGTTGTTGGAGTTTTAGATACAACACCAAAAGCATGTTGCATTATAAAATGATAAATTGGCCCATATAAGAATTAAAATTTTGCTTTATGAAATAGGTTGTGATATAAAATTTGTTACAGGATATCAAGGAGAAAAGTGAACATCATTTGAGGATTTTACCACCTCTTCTGAAGAAAGGATAAGTGTGTTTTTGGTAGTACTCAGCATGGTTGTATCGTGTTAGGGGAATTATAACCTTGTTGTTGTCTTTATTTGGAGATGAAATATGGTTTAAGGCAATATTTATGGGTGCCAAGTTGGCAAGAGGTAGACTTGTGATGGTTACTTTTATGTGTGAAATTGACTGGCCATGGAGTGCCCAGATGAAACATTATTTCTGGCTGTATCTGTGAGGTATTTTGGGATGAAGATATTATTTGAATTGGTGGATTCAGTAAAATAGATTGCCCTCCCCAATGTGGCAACATCCAGTCACATGAGGGCCTGAATAGAATAAAATGTGGAAGGAGGAATTCACCCATTTTTTCCTGCCTTGCTGTTTGAACTGGGACATCTCATTTCTTCTTCTCTGTCCCTAGGGGTGGGTTTTATACCAGTGGCTCCCCTGGTTCTCAGGCCTTCAGATTCTGCCTGATTTACAACCCCAGTTTTCCTAGGTCTCCAGCTTTCCTGGGTTTCCTGGGTCTTCTCAGTCTGCATAGTAGTCTGAAGCCAATTCTTCATAATAAATCTCCTTTTTATGTCTATCTATCTATCTAATCTATCTATCATCTGGCTTCATCTCTTATATCCTACTGGTCTACTTCTCTGAAGGACTCTAATATAGACATCTATTCAACTTACAAAAATAATTCTTAAAATTCCACAATAAAATTTTTAAAAACCTGGTTAAAATGGGCAAAATATCTACAAAGATATCTCACCAAAGAATATATGTAGATGACATATGAAAAAATGCTCAATAACATTTTTATTAGATAATTACAATAAAAACAATGAGGTACTAGTATAGACCAGTTAAGCTGATAAATTTCTAAAATCTGAAAATATCAGTTTCTGTCAAGAATATGAAGTAACAGGAACTCTCATTCATTGACAGTGGGAATACAAAGTGGTACATCCACTTTGGAAGACAGTTTGGCAGTTTCTTAGAAGGCTAAATTTTATCTTAACATATAATTCAACAATCATGCTTGTAGATATTTACCCAACTGATCTGAAAAAGTACGTCCACACAAAAACCTGAAAGTTTACAACAATTTAAATCATAATTGTCTATAACCGGAAACAATCAAGATACCCTTCAATAGGTTAATGAATTAAGAAACAAATAAACAATAACAACAAAAACCAAACAGGAGTGCATATATATAGGGCAGGATTAGTAAGAAATTTAAAAAGGGTTAACCTATCAAGCCACACAAAGGTATAAATGTTCATTGCTAAGTGAAAGAAGCCAGTCTGAAAAGGCTGAATATTGTATGGTTCCATTTATATGACATTCCAGAAAAGTTAAAAACTACCAAGACAGTAAACACATTAGTGGTTGCTAGGAATTGGAAGAAATATATTGAATAAGTGAAGCAAAAAGAATTGCATTTTAAAACAGTGAAATTCTATGACATTGTAACTGGGCATACATGACCCTATCCCATTTTCAAAGTCTACAGAACTTGAAAGCATAAAGCGTAAAGAATGACATTTAATGTATGTACATTTTTCTAAAAATTAAGGAAGCCAGAAAATTCCAGGATGGAATAAAGAATGTGACCAAAAAAGAAAAAATCTAACTGCCTTATAAATGTATGAAACAACCTTACAGAATAGGGTGGAAAAGAGGGGCCAACCTAATTAACTTCAGAATTGAGTAGAGTATGAAAGACAAAAGGCAAAGGGAATTCTACACCAGTACTACAGTCCAGTTGAGAAAGGTGTTTCCTCTGGGGGCATGAGTTAAGAATTCCAAAATGACTATACATCACACTGGATTAAACAACTGAGTGAACAGATAGTAGAAGATGGAAGATAGATTTTCTCAATGATGGAGTGGATGGTTACAGACAAATGAGGAGAAGGGTGGGACAAAGACTAGGGAGTGTTGTTTGGTAGCTTAGAGAAAATTAACAGCTAACACAATTGCCATTTTTTGTAATTTTATTTACCTCATTATCAATTATGCATGACCAATTTCTTGTGTAATAAATGCATGTTTAACAGCAAACTGTATTCATTGGCAATAAATCCCCCATCCCAGCCTCGTTTCTCATTTCCAAGTTGGGGCTTATTACAGGATTGCCACCTATTTCCTGGAGAGGACCATAGACTATCCTCTTTCTTTCTCACTCATAACTCTTATCTCTTTTCCCAGAGCAGGAGGAGGAGAAGTTAGATTGACAGACACCAACGTCTTAACTCTACTTAAAATGCTGTAAGAAGCTTGGCTCACTGTAGGCATGGTGGATGTTTAAGAATGACTTTGCCTTGTGGGTGCTTTTTTGGGTCCTTCGGAGTCTGACCCCACCAGACCTTTCCAATTGTGTGGGCCATGTCACTATTTCATCTGCAGCTCCTTCCTCAGGAACTCTCTTACTACTGGGATTTTTTGCTGTGTCAGATTTCCCTCTTGGGAAGACTCCCTTCTAACATGAGGCTAGGCTGACCCTACTGCAAGAATTCATATATAGCCACTGGGATTTATGCACATATTAACCACTCCAAGAAGGGAGAACAGTTATTGGCAGATGCAGCCTTTACCCTGCTACCCACAGGTAATTTGATCCTTCCTAAGCATGAGTCAGGAACTAGTCCTTCATATCCACCAATTACCAAAGCACACAGCACATGCTCTCAGTGGTTCTGTTGAAGCCCTTCTCACTACAGTTGGAATTAGAAATGCATCCTTTCATTCCTGTCTCCTGTTCTTCTGGGAACAGCCACACAGACGTCTCTCCAAGTTAAATCTTCTTTAGAAATTCTCATTTAAAAAATTTTTAAGTTATCTGTCTCAAGAGTTCTTGGATTTTATTGTGTTTATGCTTCAGCTGAAATTGAGGTAGAAAGAGTCCCATTTTAACATCATGTGATCAGTGGCCAGCGTCTGCAGTGGAATTGTTGGCATTTTCATCCCTTTTTACATAGATCCTTCACTCCTAGAAAGAAAAGAAAAGAATTTTTGAAAAGACTTGTAATTTGATTATTTACTATTTTTTTATTTTCTGTTTTTCTAAATTCAATCACTGCAGATAAATCTTATTTTAATGTCAGTTAAATTAGAGACTGTGAACTCCTATTTATAACCGGTATGTAAAATTGTGAAAGACTCCACTTAAAGGC
This sequence comes from Camelus ferus, assembly GCF_009834535.1. Taxonomy (NCBI): domain Eukaryota; kingdom Metazoa; phylum Chordata; class Mammalia; order Artiodactyla; family Camelidae; genus Camelus; species Camelus ferus. The sequence goes on from NC_045709.1 coordinate 56,415,780, forward strand.
TTAAGCACTCCTTATTGAATGTTTATGTGACCAATACAAAACATTATAGATAGTGCAGCTACAGAGTGGAAAAGAGACAAAAATCCATAAGATTTTTTAAAGATACTGTAGTAGGTTGTATGGTGGTTCCCAAAACCATGTATGTCTACATCCTAACCCCTAGAACACCTGAATAATCTTATTTAGGAAAAGTATCCTTTGCCAATATAATTACATTAAGGACCTTTAGATGAGATTATTCTAGATTATCTGAGTGATCCCCAAATCCAATGACAAGAGTCCTTATAGAGAAATACACAAAAGTTGGACTGGGGAGAAGAGAAGATGGTGGTGTTAAAGATGGAGGCAGAATTGGAGTGATGCAGCCCCAAGGAAGACATGCAGCCCCAAGGAAGGCTGGCAGCCACTGGAAGCTGAAAAAGGCAAGGAAGAAATCTCTTCTAGAGCTGCCTTCCCTCCAGACAGAAAGTAGCCTTTCATAACCTGATTCTGGACTTCTGGTCTCCAGAATTGTAAGTGAATAAATTTCTGATATTTTAAACCACACAGGTTGTGGTAATTTGTTTTAACACTCTCAGGAAATTAATCTGGGTAGCTTCCTAGGAAATTAGTTGTTATATTAAAATATTCTAAAAAAAATAACCAATGTATGGTACATACAGCCTTAATTTGTCAGTAATTTAACAATCCAGGGAAGATGACTAAGGGCAGCAAGAAGCTCTTCTCGACAAATTCAGGTCCTTCCATCTTTGCCTTCTTTATTCTTTGGCTCTGCTATAGTATGAGTTCATTCAGGAGAGGAGGAAAAGAGAGGGTGGAGAAGTCAAATACACTCAGTGAAAATACATTGTTTCTGCTCTCATTCTATAGGAGAGAATTTGGTCAAATTGCCACATGCAAATGCAAGAGAAGCTAAGGAACATTCTCCATCCTGTGCTTGGCTGAAATCCTATAACTATGGGTGAAGGAGAGAAATGTTTTGGCAGAATGCTAGCAGGATTTGTCAAACTTAGTGTTTGCCAAAATTGGAATTTGCCAAAATTAAAGTCGTTCCTATTTTCAAATCATTAATATCATCTATAAACTTTTGAGTATATATGCAATTATACAGCTTTATTTGTCCTTCATATGATACCATGTCATTTTCAGAATGTGCACAAGGTACATTGTCTACATCATTTTTCTAAGGCAAAATAATTGTAATAAATTAATTTTGCAAAACATGATTCACACATTGTACTTTAGAAAAGCACAAATCCAATTAGCAAATGTGATAATTTAAAGTTGCTAGAAGTGTTGACTAGTTGGTCATTTCTTGAAACAAATTGCTTCTTAGAACTAATCATTATTTAGTTTATTATACAGCCATTAAATGATCAAACTATGTCACCACACTTTTATTAAAACATTTGAAAAGGCAAAAGTTGTATATGCACTTTAAATAACTTTAAAATGTATTAGATGAAGATAAGGGAAACATAAAATATTGAGAAATCTCTTATACTGTCAGTAACAACAGAAATCTATTTCCCTTGTGAAATAAAAAACAAAAACAAAAACAGTGACTCCCATCAGACAAATGGTAAACACAAAACTTGCTTTTCATCCTAGTAGCTAATTAAATTTTTTGATGTATGTGTTTTGAAGATTGTATTCAGTTTCTTCTAAAAAAAATTATACACTAAGTTTTAAGAGCCCAATAAATGCCTTCTTCAAATAGCTAATTTACATGTTTCACTATCAACACTTTTCTTTCTTTCTTTCTTTCTTTCTTTCTTTCTTTCTTTCTTTCTTTCTTTCTTTCTTTCTTTCTTTCTTTCTTTCTTTCTTTCTTTCTTTCTTTTCTTTCTTTCTTTCTCTCTATCTCTCTTTCTTTCTCTTTCTTTCTTTCATGTGGGTAGTTATGGGACATTTATTGATGTCCACAGGAATGATGTCTTCAGAATCTGAGTTACTTCTTTTTCAACCTTTTGTAAGTCACAAGGTTACCAAATATTTTATCTCTACAAATTTCCTCTGCTTCCCATAAATTCTGGTCTTTCTAGATAGCTTCACTTAAGGCTTTATTGTTGCAGGCTCATGGCCTTCTTCTGAAATTTCTCTACAATCATTGGTTTGTCTGAAGTTTCCTGGTTCAAATCACCAAATGTGAAATTCTGGTCATCTAAAGCATGGGACAGGTTATTGGTCACCTATAGTTGGTTAATATGGCAGGTGCCCAACTATGGTCCAATTGGCTCCAGCCAAGGGACAGAATCATTGTGCAAAAGAAGACTGCAAGTGTTGTTGTTAGGGTTGTTGGCATAACAAGCATTCTAAGGTACACCAGCCTTCTAGATGGTCTAGCATCTTTATTGCACCATTAATATTTGAGAACAAGGTCTCCACCTTTGATACAATTGACATGTATGCAAAATACTTTGTTGCAGGGGTTGTCTTGTGCATTGTAGGAAGTTTAGCAGTACTTCTAGCTTCCACTCACTAAATGCCAGTGGCTCCCTCTGCCTCAGTGTCTCCTGACATTGTCAAGTGTCTCCTGATGGGGCAAAATCACCCTCAGCTGAGAGCTTCTGTGCTAGAATCATCTAGGACCCTGCTATAAATTCTCTTTGTGGCACCAACATTCCTCAAACTAAAATTCCAAGCTCTGTCATATGTAGATTGCATAAATCCCAAGCAGAAAGGATTTATTCTGTATGTAAATTTATCTCTTGAGAAAATAAAAAGCCTGATCATTATGTTGATTAGCAGGTCATGGCATGATCTTCCTCCCTCCTGACACAAGAGAAGAACCAACAGACAGAACCATTCAGCAGCTGATGTCTAAGTAAGGTTTTGTTAGGCAAAGTGCTGCCAGTCTTCTGTGGGTCATTATTCAGGTCCCTTCCAAATAACCAAAAGACCCAACTTTTGCAGCTACAATAACCCAGGCCCTTGTGTAGCAGCCTGATACCTGTTTTTCCCAGGGTGCTATTGGTCAGATAAAGCTCTGGGTCTGGGTTAACCTTCAGAATAGAAGGGAGATCCTCACAAACTTTTCTTATGAGCTGACAGCTTTCCAGTCATAGTTTCTGGAGTTTTTAAGTAGGGACATAGCCCCTCACAGAGCAACCATGTACCCTAGTTTTCCGGATCATTCAGACTCAGCTCCAACTCCCAGAAATGATGGCTGGCCTGAAGCATAGCAGAGACACCCTTCTGCAGATCTGAGTCAGCAAATGCCTAACTGGAGAGTCCGGGGTTTCCACTGGGGTGCCTGAAACCCTTACACATCCCAGCACCTTGGGTTCTCCAGGCCCTTGAAGCTTAGATCCAGCTCTGTTAGGCTGATTCACACTGAGGGTAGAGGTCAGGTCTTCAGAGGCAGCAGCAGTGAGGTGCAAATATTCAACCACAAGATTCTCAGCCAGTGACTGAGTGCCTTAAGTCTTCACATAAGAGCCTCAACTCAAATTGTCTAGCATGTTTGGTGCTGAGCATGGAGGCAATGTCTTGGCAAGCAGCAGTCTCCTGCTGACACTTCCTCCACTGAATCATCTGCAGCCTGTATCTGGGATTCTGGAGCCCCTCACAAAGCAGTATCCTGCCTGGAAGCCCCAGGTCATTGCCCCTTCGGTCCATCCTTATTAAATTCTTATCAGCTATCCAAGATGCTGTGAGGTCCTCACTGGCAGTGCTAGAAACTCAGCACCGCTTCAGCCTCAGGTTCTGAATTTTACAGCTAGGGTGTCTGAGTCCTTGATACAGCAGCTTTACCCCTAGCTTCTTGGGGGGCTGCAGGTACAAAACCAGCTTTATCAGATTTAGATTAGCACTTAGAGGAGCAGCAAGCTCTTCACTGTGGGCATCTGGTAAAATGTTCCTCTTGACTGTACCTGTAGCACCTCACCCTGTCTTCTTTGTCCACATTGGAGGCAGCCCTGAATAAGTGCACCATTGAGATGTTCCTGCAGTTCTTCATACAAAAAGCAGGAACTCAAGGTAGTGATGTTGCTGACCATGACCACTTGGAAGTCACTCAGGGCCTGTTGTACAAATTCCTCCTTCTTTGAGTTTCATAAAGACAGCGGAAAAAACTCCTAGGAGCCCTACTTCAGGCAGACCCCTTGCTCTGAGATTTGCTTTGGATCCACTCCAATAGTTCCATCTTGATGCAAGGAATATCTTCTAGCAAGACTTTTCTTCAGGTTGCTTCTCATTTCCTCGTTCAGGAGTTCAAAGAGGAAATGGACTGGGGGTGCCAAGAAACCCCTTTCTAAAAACCCGTACTCAGCTAACAACATCCTCATGTTCTGTTCTGGGCTAGACCCACTCTCCCCACCCTCCAGGATATAGTACATGGCTGCCAAAATATTCTGAAAACTCAAGTGGATGAAGCTGTAGAACTTTGCACACTTGATGTCCTTCTAGAGGATGCTTATGTGGATGGAGGGAGAGATATCCCTGGCATTAGACTCGGAAAGGAGAGTTTGTAAACTGCTGTTATGGTCCTGGACATCTGTCTCACCCCGCCACACCCACTCCCACCTTCCAAGTGCTGCTTAAAACAGGTACAAATGACCCAGCACACTGTGGAGACAAATCATAGTGTGAAGGGAAATTCAATGTCCTGCATGACATTGAAGACTTGGCCGCCTGCTCCACAGTGGGGAAATAATTGTAGAAGCACTCCCTCCTTTATGTCTCGGAGAAGCTCAGGATCTCCACATGCTTGGGACCTTTGAGCAAATGTGGAGCTTCTTCAAAGCCATGACCTGGTGGTAATGAGCAAAGACGGCCCAGGCAGAAGCTTCTTCCAAATCAGTCTGCTAAGGAGAAGTTCTGTGAGCCATTTATTCTTCTAGCAGAGGTACCAGGGGTCCTGGGGTTTGTAGAAAGAGGACTTGAGCTCCTCAAAGCCATCAGTGATGAAAAAGAAGCCCTCAGGAACTCAAACTCCTTGGAGGGGTACACTGGGCTCTGGCCAGCAACTGGAGACAAGATCTTGTGTGCTTTGCTCGGAGGGGCTCTGGTTCATCTCCCTACAGTTGATGTGGGAGAGATCATCAAACCTGTCTTGGAAGAGCCTCTAGTTGGCCCTCCAGCATCACCTTGTGGACCAGCATAAATTTCCTGTCCTTGCTGCCCACTGCAGGACAACAGTACACAGTGGCTGAGCGGTGCTCCTTGCCCATTGTATATAATATTTAAATTGCTAATTTCTAACTTTAAATAAGCCAATGAATAACAGAACAGTTAATGTGACATAGAAAGCAATTCACAAATGGTGGTGTGATGGTTAATTTTATGTGTCAACATGGCAAGGCCCTAGATTCTAACTATTGATTCAAATACTAATCTAGATGTTTCCATGAAGGTATTTTGTAGATGTTTCTAACGTTCACAATCAGTTAAAGAGGTAAAGAAAATTTCCCTGAAAAATGTGGATGGACCTCTGAAATCAGCTGAAGGCCATAATAGCAAAAATAAGATTCCCAGAAAAAAAAATTTTGATCAAGATTGCGGCTTCAAGTCCTGTTAGAATTCCTAGCCTGTCTGCCTTGCAGATTTCAGACTTGCTCATCCCCACAATCATGTGAGCCAATTCTTTATAATAAATCTCCTTATATTTAATATATAAATATTTGTATATGATTAATTTCTTTATATATATGTTTATTTATTTCACTAATATATAATATATATAATCCCTTATTTATTCTGTTTCTTTGGAGAACCCTGGCCAATAGAGGTGTATTTGCTAATAATACACAACTGTTGTTCTCTACTTTCTTTTACTTATTGAACATGGACAGCACAAGTGGATGATAATAGTGTTTTCTTTCAAGCTCATTTATCTGTTACATTTTATAGAAGCTATTCCAATATTTCAAGTATCAGTGACCCAAAGAGGAGCTCTTACCCACAATGTTTAGACAAAGTGTCAATGCCAGTATGAATGACAAGTACATTTTAACATTACATCCCCTGATGGAGGAAGTAATGTAGTCATATTTAAGCCCATGAAAGCAAGAGTAGCAGCTATTTCTACAATTAAAGTTTGTCCAGATTGGGGTCATCATGACAGTCATCTAAAATGACAAATAGAAAATAATGATTTCTTTAAAGATTGGAGATGATAGGACTGAAAAAGAATGTGGGATAAGATTCCAGTTCAAAGAGATGAGCCACGGTGCCTACTTTATACTTGGTAAACTTTATCAAAAATAATATTTATTTACTATTTATTCCTGTAGAATTTTCTTTGTGATTTCGGTAAGGTCCTGAAGTTAAATCCAATAAAGGTTATTATACTTGTATTGCTTTTCACTAGTAGCTAGTTCTTTTTTTCCCATGAGTGATCCAGGGAGACTGTGTGGACTAAAATCAAGTGGCCAGCAGGTCAGCAAAGGGGTAAGACCCAGCTCTGCTCTCTGTAACATTTAGCCGATGCTGACACAAATAGAAAAATGCATGCTCTCTGACCTACTTTAAATAACTTTTATAGTTATATAACCATAAAAGATTAATCCAGGTAAATAGAGTTAGAGTATTAACTTATAGTTATACTGTAATCAGTAATGGCAGTGTGGATGTGTCATTATCATTTCTGCCTATGAATATGTTTCTATCTGTGCTTGTGCAAGGGAGAAGTTACATGGCTTACTGTAACCTGTGAGAAATAACAATTGTAGATAATATTTACTTTAATTGGGTTGGAGTGATTTAAAAATCACTGGTTATATAGAAGTCTTTCATTTCTGGTGTAGAAGGGGGATTTGGGTTGGGGAGTGTAGTAGAGCAGGAGTAATAGTTTTCAAGATTTTGTAATGTACTTACAAGGAAACAATGCCAATGGTTACAAAATTTAAATGCAAGATTTTAAGAAACCTTTTAGTCACACTTCGTTCTGAAACATAGAATTAATTTTCATTTTCAAGAAAGCGCAGTGGTTTTGCTTTGTGTTGCCCACCAAAACAAGAAAAATGCTTTGTTCAATTAAGGCATATCATTATTTGAATGCCTATCCGGGTCAAATTCAAAAGTTGTCCTTTCCTTACTTTACATGTTAACTTCTTTCTCAATGAAGTTATTCCCATTAAATTTGTCTATCTCTCTGTTTCTGTCTGTCTGTCTGTATTCACACACACACACACACACACACACACACACACACAAACACACACACCCACATCCTTGAACAACATGGGGTTAGAGGTGCCAAACCTCTGCAGAGTCAAAAATCTGCGTATAACTTTACAGTTGTCATTCCATTTTCATAGTTGTACATCTGCAGATTCAACCAACTTTGGGTAGTATAGTGAAACAGTTATGTATTTATTAAAAAAAAACCCTGCATAAGTAGATGCATGCAATTTCAAACCCATGTTATTCAAGGATCAACTGTATATATACATATGTATATATATTCATGCACACATATAAAAAGATATCACTGTCTATAGATATATCTATGTCTGTACTTTACAAAATTTCTGTTCAGGAAGGTCATTAAGAAGACATGACCGTTGGTCTGACCTGTGAGCTGGACCTGGGTATTCAGAGGCTGTTCATGCCCTTCCCTGTCCTTGGAATGTGCACTCTGCTTGACTTCCTAAAGCTAGAAGCTACCCAAGGACACAGCCCTGAGACACTAATGTGGTATTGAGACTATCTGGACTGTGTACACGAGAACCCAGTCAAAGACTCTATATTAACCTTAAGAGTTGGTGGGCTGTTACAAAAATCTATTCATTTTGAGGCAAACCTCTTAAATACATTCCCTTACTTATTAAATCTGCCACTTAGCAATCTGGTGTGTTCTGCCATTTTCTTCAGTCTCTCCCTGTCCTACTCCCATGGGGGCTGGTTTCAGATTACACACAGAAGACTCCCAAGGATAAGTCTATAGATGAATGCATTTCTACCTATGGATACCACCCACTTTCAGTATAATCATTATTTCCAAACAATGATTTATGAGAACTTTATCATTAGGAATTCTTTTGAGTTGTTACTCGGAGGAGAGGAACAAAAGTTATCTCACTTCTCAGTCATCCAAAAAAAAATGAATTTCTAATAGAAGACAGAGCGTGATATAAATAGAAGATTTTATTAGTGAAGTAAAAAGGTAGTAAAATAAAGTACACCCTGAGAATTGGGGGCGGGCCAACCCAAGAGAGGAAAAATGGTGCCTCTCCTTTGTTTTTCCTGTTTTTATATCCTGGCTTAGGGGGCATTTTTGTGACTGACTGACAGCTCACATTCTTTGAGTGCTCAGGCTGATTGACAGCTCACGTTTCTGTGCTCAGGCACACCCATCTCTTTTATGTATGTTCTTACTCATGATGCACACAGAGAAACCTATGGGAGGGGCTTCAAACTGTAATGTTAATTACATTATAATGCGCATTGGGTGGGCCAAGTGAAGCTGGGTCCTTCTCTCTGCTGTGAAGCCACAGTGTTTGATTCTAGCTGGCTTCTTTGCTGGCCTTCATTTAGTAAAAGTTTTTAGAGCCCCTTATCCTGAGCACAGGTGTACTGTTATTTTCTACGTTGCTCCCTCCCCCTCCTCTCCCCTTGCCTGGTGCTCATTTCTAACTGCCTAACATTGTCATCAAGTTGGTTTTAAAATTAAATGTATTCTATATATTCTAAGTCATTGAAGATTGGTAATATTTTCCTTGCATTTTAAATTATACAACCTAAATTGAAAAGCTATCATCTTTTTCTAATCCAGTTCTAAACCTGGCAAAGTATACTGTAATTTATATTTATTTACTTAGTTTCTTATTAATATAGTTTGTTACAAAATTCAATTTTTCCTTTTATTATATTTTTAGTCTGTAATCTAATGACATAGCATTCTTTAAAATCAGTGAATTTAAAATTTTTACTTGATTTTTTCCACAACTTGTATGCAAATTATTACACATGGTAAAATGTTTTTTATTTGCTAAATTATTTCAACACTGTAATATATTAAGTGTAATATCATCTTTGACCTTAACATTTAAAAATTATACTTAATGGTATATTTCCTAAGAAAAACAGAGCATTCTGTTTTTAGTTACCCAATATTAAATATTCCATCAACCCTCCCTCTCTCTCAAAGCACAGCACCTTTTATCATTAGGTAACTTCACAAGTTAAAGCTGCAATGGGTCTTTTTCATTTCCCTGCTTTCCTTGATGTGTCTTCTTAGCTAGAATCTTCTTTATCTTGCCTCCCCTAAGGCAATGTTATAACAGAATCTGGCAGAAATTCAGTAATTGCTAGGAGGTGCTTGATTCCCTCCTGCTGATTGTCACTGAAAACAACTGAACATCATTTCCTTGAATATGTTAGTGCTACAAACTAGCTCTTTACTTTTGACAACACTCAGTTTCAAATCAGTGACTTTTTCAATTATTTTTGTTCCTTCAATTTTTAATTCTTTTCTGCTTGAGAGGATTGCAGTTGGTGTCTCAATTGGTGCTTAGCATTTTCATATTGTAGGTGAGCTTATTTTGAAGAGTATTTTAGAGAAAACTCTCTCCTTGACTATGTTAGGGCTTCATTATTGTGCTAAATTTGTATACTTGGTTTAAAAAAAAATACTTGCGTATTCTCCCTATAAGAGGATGAATGAGAAATACTCACTGCAGTCACTTAAAAAGTATGATACAGAATCACATAATAAAATGGCTGTGAAATAGAAATCTGTTTAACTTTATTTAACAAACTATTTTACAGATCTATCTATCTATTATTGCCAGGTATTAGCATCAACAAAATTGACTGGCTGTTCAAAACACTAAGGAAGCAGGGGTTTAAAACTCTGTTTTGAGTAGGTTTAGTTGAGGCAGAATTCACAATGTTCTAACTACTTCTAAGAATTATGGTTTTATCTGTTCTTAGGGTGAGCTATCATATTTCACAGAAGACACAGCTGGTAAGTGCTAATAACAGAAAGCTGAGTAAGAATATGAAGAAGCAGGAAGCAAACCAAAGATCTTTTATGGGAGAAGACCTGACAACAGAAAAAATGAAGTGCTATGAGTCTAGATGGGAAAAGTAGAGTGGATAAGCAGAAGGAGTTCCTTCTGCTTATTTAAGTTTTAATGTGAAACAGAATGTAGCTACAGTTGAAAATCTATGCCTGCTTCTTTTTGTATGAAAGGAAGTATGAATGGTATAAAATACATTTAAAAAATCACTGTGTATAAGCCAAGTGTTTTGAGAAACTGAAATAAACAAGAAATTGCTCATGATGAGGGAAAGACAAATATATATTAGAAGATTCCAATATTGGAACAATGACTAAATAAAACTAGCTACCTCCTAGATTTAAGTCATAGATCTCAACATAAATAAACTCTTTTGAAGAATTCTAGAGAAGAATACCAACACAAGTATCATTTATTAAAGAGGTTTGAGGACTAAAACTGTGTTTATTAAGAGACAAGCTGTCTGTTGTGTTATATTTTCTTGGACTTTAAAAAAAAAACACACCACAATATTTTGAGCAATTTTATCTAATTCTTTATCCTATGAAATCAATTCAATAAGATTTTTAAAAATATTATTATTTTCATTCAGCTTGTTAGACTTACTTTGGGTGGTGGGAAATATATAAACCATATATAAATAACAATAATAAAGCAGCTAATAACCCTAAGACTGATTCCCTCCATAATCTAGACATTTAATGTTCTATCTTACTACACATGTAGATTGGTAACAAAGAGGTAGTAATCACTCTCTCAGAAGAAAATTCCAGAAAATATCAATTCCTAATACTCTTGAAAGTAGAGAGTATATTGTACAGAAAAGCACAGAAACTGACACTGAGTTGAAAAGTGATGCAGAAGAGTCAAAATCAGGAAGTAAAGAAGATAACTTGGCTTATTATTTGCATGCAGACATCAAAGAAACCCTGGGGCAAATATAGATCATCAAAATTCTATGTCTAAAGTCTATGTTTTGGGAAGTGTCAAAAGTTAATTTGTTAAGCAAAATATTAATATTCTACATGTTAAGGATCATTTTATTACAGTTTTCCAGTGTTGGTCCTTTCTTAGTGAAATACAAAATGATACATTTTAAAATTAGTGATGTCCTAGAGTCAATAAAATAGAGCAAATGCTCAATAGATATTCATTGAATTGAATCCAAATCAGGCACACCCTTGGTTGTTCCCTCAGTTTATATTAAATTCTTTAGATTATACACATTGAAGAAAAGGTTTATCAGTAAAAGACATTTGTGAAATAAAATTCTTTATTTCACTCTATTTAAAATTAATATGGTTTTAAGATGTGAAGTTTTATTTTATTTAGATTCATTTAAATTTAACATGGTTCTAAGGTGTGAATTTTCACAGAAAGATATCAATATTATTTTATAGTAACTCAGAAAGTATAAGAAACAGAAATATAGGAAATAAGCTTCAAAAGTTACTATTGATTGAAAAAGACTTTTTTTTTTTTTTACAAAAACAAACATAAATATTTTACATATCTAAACCAAAAATGCAGGAAAGAAGAGCCACAAATGTAAAGGTATGTATTGCTTTTTTTCAAAGAAATTTCAGGTCTTAAAAATTCCAAAGGATGTATGTAGTAGGGGTAATATAACAATAAAATAAATATTTAGCTTAAAAAACTTTAGAATAATTGGCAAATATAGTTAATTGTGTGCTCCAAGGTTCTTAGGAATATAGTTTCTTTTTTTATCTACATACTTTGTACATTTTTTATAAATTCCTTGGATTTTGAATAACTTCCATGTTTCAACTTCTTGCTTAACTAACTAATCCATGTCCATTTTAGGAATAATATTGAAAATGGAGAATAGATACTAAAAGAAACGGATCGGCAAACATCCACTATCAATTACACCGGTAAATATCATTGACAATAATGGGCATTAACTAACCTTCTGGGGATAATTTTAGGGGCAAAACAACATATTTAATTGCTTCCAGCACAGCACTGATGAGGTTGTTTAAGACTTTCTTAATTTTTAATGTGATTTTAATTTTTAAAGGAATAATGCCAAGGTTTAATTATACTTCTTCGCCCTTATGGGCAGTTTTCTTCCATAGATGTAGCGATGTCTACAAGTGTTGTTCCTTTTTTATACACAGGAAGGAAATTAAGCCCAGAGAAGTGCTAAGTGACTAGCCAGAGGTCATAGAACTCATCAGCGGAATGGCTGTACAAGTAATAGAACCACAGATGTCTCTTCTAATTCTATCTACCAACTCAAGAAAATTTCCATTCTTAAACTGCCGAGTGTTCCTTTAACAATGTGAACAAACACTGAAGACTTCCATGGGTTAGACAGAAAACTGATGAACCTGGAGATTTTTTTTAATAATTTCATTTTTCATCAAGCTAGGTTCATATGAAAAATATATTCTAAAATTAAATTCTGATATATTTAGAGTTATACCAATCAGAGTAGATAATACCTGAACACTCAGTATTGATTCTTTTTAGACTGAATTGTACAGACATCGCCCTATCATATGTCCTTGAATCAGTATTGCAGAAATCCAATTGCCCTACCCTTAGCCTCTTTCACGAAGGCTGGTTTTTGTTATTGTGTGTATGAAGCCTGTAAAATAGCAGTGTCCCCTTGGGAATCATGATGATGGAAATTAAACAAACACAGGGACTGAAGCAAGCTTAACAATTCAATGTCACAAGCAGGGAAATAGATGCAATTCTAAATGTTATCACAATTAACTTCTCCTGTCGGTTTGTTACACATTTCAATTTTCAACGTGAAAATTGTCATTATCTATTTTCCTTCAAAAATTGTTAACGATATATTATCTACTTGCCATGAAAACTATATAATATTGATTGGAGTCTCTTGACAGAAGAAGCATGTAAACTAATTATGTCAGCAAAGCATCCCAAAAGCAACTGATGCTTTTTCTATTGATTCCTCAACCTCAAAAAAAGACAATGAGTTCCCAAACATGCCCCAAGAAATACTCCTTAAGGAGAAGACTATATCTGTGTGCATATTATTTAAAAATAATATTAGTAGCGCTGCTGAGCTCCATATAGACATGAAGTTCACTTCAAACTTTGCATAGAGGAAGATGCAAGTCTTTGTCAAAAATAAACTCACATAGATTTGTGTGTACACCTTGAAACCTTAAAGTATGATTAATGCCTGTCTTGCTGTGCAAAAGAAGGAATCCCTTATTGCTTTCTCTGTCTCAGTATGTAGTCTATTTGCTGTTTGATTTTTTTCAAAATTTAAAATTGTTCTTCAATTTATCTTCTGCTACCTTTGACTTCTGCTCCAGTAATGGAGTTGCCTGTAAGAATTTAAGGGCAGAAAAAAAAATGGGAAAAAAATCTGTATAACATTGAGCCAACATTGAGCAGTGAGGTCCCAAGAAAGACGGATCTCAACAATGGTGAACCCATCTTCTCTTCCCCAAACATCTGTTCTGCTTTTCTTCTCAAAGCATTTGCTGAGAAACCAGGCAGTGGAATGCTGTGAAGATTCAGAAAAGCTGGCAGCGCTGTAGGCTTCCTCACAGGGCTGAGGAGACAAAAAAAAAAAAAAAAAAAAAAAAAGATGAAGGATACCAAAAGGAAAAAAAAAAAAGATTCAATGATTCAAGATCCCTATAAAAAGGGAAATGCAGAAACGTGAAACTAAAACTCAGCATTAGTTTGTCCCTCGGGGCACTTACACATTATTCTCTACAAGCCAAGTGGGTAAAGTGCCAAGTTGAAAGTGGCTGAAAAGCAGAACAGTTTTCAAAAGTCTCACTGTACTAAGGAAACTAAAGTTGGAGTTCAAAAAGGAACAAGGAGAATCCTAGGAAATAATGGCCCCTGGAGCTCAGTCGGTATGACTGCAGGGCTCTGCCCGATGCAGGTGACTTTTCAAGATAAACTGAAGCTTGAAAGACGGAAAACCAGCCTCAGATCCTGATTGGATTGAAGTAAGTTACTCCGGCCCTAACCCTTACACAGGATAATGTGCATCTTCCCAGGAGGGGGCAACATCACAAATGCTGTCAGTTCCCCACCAATCTCCCTGGACACTTACTATGTTACTTTAAGCCAGTCCCATTTGCCCAAAACTGCATCTCTTTGTCTAAGGGCTTACAGAGCCCACTGGTTCAGCACTAGCATAGCTGGACAGCAGTGATGGGGAATTAATCGTTCTCCACACACCAGAAGCAAACCTCACCTGGTGACGGAGACGTCTTCTCTCTTGCCCTTTGTGTGAGATATCTCTGAGATGCATGCTCTGGACTGTTTTCCTGACTTCCTCAATGGAATTTACCCCAATTTTCCCCTAGGGGTGACTGACTAGTTTGACGATGCACACTTTATTGACTTTTCTTTTTCCTGCTCTGACTTCCTCATGCTGTACTGGTGTTTCCTGGACATCTCAAATAAACTAACTCCTTGTGCTCAAATTCTTGTCCCAGGTTTTGCTAATGTCAAAACCCAAAGTAATACAATCAGTCAACATTTCTGTACTTTACACAGTATCTTGTTGATTTTCAATCAAAAATGATTAGGCACCTTATGAAACAGAACAAAGGAAGTGTGAAAGTTGAAATAGATCAACAAGTAGCAATAGATGTTGATTTCAAGAGACATGCTTTAAAATAACTGATCTTCAATCACCTTCAGAATTCCATAGCACACATATTCACAATGGAAGGAAATCAAACTATGTCACCACAAAATATGCCTCTTCAATATAAAAAACTGTTTTGTGTTAAAGGCACTTAAAAAGACAGCAGGTATAAGAATGGTGCTCAGACTCTCACCTTTTTCTTTCTGAAACCAAGAGACAAAACTCCCATATGAAAAATGTCCTTTCCACACCAGAAGGAAAGAAACATTCTTATCATCAAGGAAAGGAAGCTGAGACCAAGAGAATTCTGTTCAAACTGGTTAAGATAATGATTACCTTCCTTCAATCTAATGCATAGTTGAGTTACTTTTCTATAAATGTTTTCCTTTGTTCAACCTAATACAAAAAAGTTTAGGTTTTGCCAGTTATATGGGTGTTGATTCCTTATGAAGGCTCTGGTGTCACATAAAATTTGTATTAAGTAAATGTGTCTGCTTTTCTCCTGTTAATCTGCTTTACGCCGATTTAATTCTCAGACCCAGGTGAAAACCCTGAGATGGTAGAAGTAACGTTTTGCCTCTCCTACACAAGTAAGAGATTTAGTTTATTGTTTTCTTTAATTAAAGTACAGTTGGTTTACAATGTTGTGTTAGTTTCTGATGTACAACATAGTGATTCAGTTATACATATTTTTTTATTATAGGTTATTACAAGGTATTCAATGTAGTTCCCTATGCTATACATTAAAACCTTGTTGTTTATTTTATATATAGTAGTTTGTATCTGCTAATCTCAAACTTCTAATTTGTCCATCCCCCTACTTTCCCCTTTGGTAACCATAAGTTTGTTTTCTATGTCTGTGAGTCTCTTTCCGTTTTGTAAATAAGTTCATTTATATCATTAAGAGTTTTAATAGTACTCAACCTATTACATATTCTACAATTTTCTTGTTGTTGATAATAAGACTTTATAATAATAGAGACCTATAAAGGTTCCTTTTTCATACTGACAGGTTCTCAGGCCTGAACACTCCAGTTTTCTTAAACTGGAGTTTGACAGCTGCTTAGTTTTCCTGCTATCACATCTATATTTACCCTTTTATTAAACAGTTCTAATATTAGAATGAGTGGTGCGTGGTCAACCCCTTGTTCTTTCCAGGATGAAATTTTGCTTTGGGCTTTTATTCTCCTCCTTCCCCTCTCACTGTAGGATCTCTCTCTTGTCTAGTTTACAGAGTAAAGCAGTCGTGCCTGCCACTGAAGCCCGTCCAATTTATATTTGATGGATATTGTTTAATTTGTGAATTCTCTATTTTGAGAATTCTCCAGGTCCCTACTCTCATCTTACTGTGCTGGGTACTTTGTAAGGAGTTGATAAATCTTTTATTGCATCACTTCACACCCTCTCTCTGGTTAGGAAACTATTTGCTCTATATTGATTCTCACTGTATTTTTTTCCTCATAAAATAAATAAGCCTTTGATCAAACACACAGTTTCCAAAGGGGTAAATATGGAGGAATAAGAGAAAGATTCTCCACACTTATAGAGCAGGCTGATTTAAACAATTTTAATGGTGAGATAGGGGATATCACAGATTATTCTCATTTCTTTATGCGATTATTTTCCTTCCACACTAAAATGCAAAGAGAAAATACTTTCAAGTATACACACTTTTTATGAATGTTATCCCACACTAAAGCGAGTTTTAAGCACAATGGTTTTGAATACATGCCTCAAACAATTATTGAAACTATAATTTTATTCAACTGTTTCTACCAAATACTCAGTATATCTTTCAAATTCAAATTCTCTTAACTCATAATTAGGAAAAAGCATAGTATGCCATATTCAAACTCATTTTACTTTGAATAATAAGTTATTTTGCAAAACAGACTATGTGTTGGAAATGCCATAATCGTCTCTCCTTCTACTGTATCTTCTGCTTCTTTCTATTTGATTTAGAGTAATTAAAATGATAAAATATGTCCATGAGTTTTTTTTTTCAAAGAATAAGAAAGAGAGGCACATTAAAGAGCTTTATTTCTTTCACTGCCAAGTCTTTTACTTTCTTAAAAAACAATGAATACTGGAAAAGTCACTTAGTCACTTGGACTAAAAACAGATTAAATTACCAAACAGTAAATTATTCTGACTTTGCATTTATTGCAAATCCTAAGAATTACTAAAAAAAGAGGAAAAAGTGATGACTATATTAAAGCTTTGAGGAAAAAGAATAGGAGATATTATAACTTGTTTTAGCATTGTCTAAAACATCCAATTATATATGTAGCTATTGTTCTGTTTTGTTTTTCTTTGCCATGTGCCCTGTGATGACTTCAAACTGCTAACCTGATGAGACCTAGGAACACTTCTCTTTGACTCCTTAACTTCTTCTTCACTTCATAGTATCTTGCCCTGTAGACAGCATGAACTCTAATAAATATTTGATGGAGAAAGATCTGGTAGCAAGAAAACCAGCCTGCAAGAGGTAGAGAGTCAAATCTATGGAATAGTAATTAGGGAGAAGCTTCTTGTCAAATGTATAGCCAGGCAAAACCCTGAGGAAAAAGCTTTAAAGCGATTTGAAGTAAACTCTCCAGATAATCAACAGTGACCTAGTTAGACTGCAAACAATGATATCAAACTGGCTTTGTAGAATGTATCACTGCATCTTCCAAAAATGTCATGTGTGACCAATAAGAGCATGTGAAAATTATGAAATGAAGTAAGCCTATATCTGGCACAACTCTTTTGGTGTGTGTATTTCATTTCTTTTTGTTGTTTTCAATAGTTTTTTCTTTTCTCCCTGTTAATATTAGTATCCATTCACATCTGTCCCTAGACTTCTCACTCATGTTCAGAAAAGATGATCGGCCTAGACGTGTTGTCTTTCTTCACTGCATCATTATTGCCCTAACACATCTCATTCTATAGAGGCACAGTCAAATGGATTCATTTTCCTAACTCTATTAAAACCCAATTCCTTCTACTTTTCTTAGATGAGAGACAATTTCCCCTCACCTCATGTCCCCTTGCATGTGGAGAAAGCTCCAATTATCAAATATATGTGTCTTCTTGGGACCTCCTCATTTAACTCCATCCTTAGGAAAGTGAAGTGAATAAACTAGTTGAGTTGAGTTTTGATAAAAGACTGGTCATAGGTATACTAGATTCTTCCTCTTCTGGAAAAAATGTTACTCCTTAAAGTCCATATTTTCTTCTGTTCTCCATGCTGGAAATCTCTGTGTTTAAATCTGTTTAATTCAGGGTTTCAGGATGAGAATACTTGCCCACATATATGAATTAGGTCCCCTAACTGAGACTTTATCAGGCAGAAAATGATCTTTTGGCCTCCATGAGTTGACATCTTTGTTTCTCAGTAGGTTAAAAATGTATGTAGCATACAAGAGTGTTAATTATTTGGTGTTGTCCTTAATCAAATCTAGGTAGTAATGCTTCCTAGTAATGCTTTCTAGTAGGGAACAACTCTGGATAACACCAATATCAGAGCTTTAGTCTAAAGAAAATAGGGCTGCAAAGAAAACCCTTTTCCTTATTGACATGAACATGTTGTCATGGTGAAATGTTTGTATTCTATTAAAAGATAAAGACTGGACATTTCGAATTTCTTTTCTAGTGTTGTTATACAAACTGGAATGCTTTTTAACTCTCTGCTCTTTCCAAAATAGACCAATAAAAAGTAAGAAAGGACATAATACAAAAACAAAAAGCCAAGAAAACTAGTGGAGGAGTGCAGTTTGTTCCAAAATCCTCTCCTAAGCAAATGGTCAAAATGTATTTCCAAATCGGATAAGAAAAGGATCTCAACATTATTTCTGTAACAAAGAACCTAGAATAGCAAAGGATCATTTTGTTCTTACCTCACTTAACTGTGGCCTCACCCCGGCCCCATGCTTTTGAGGGGCTGCTGAGAAAATCCTCCTGCCACCTATGTAGTTCTCAGGGTCAGGGGTCAGTAAGGTCAATGAGATGAGTAAACCCAGGACCCATATTTGAACCTTTCTCCAAGGCCTGCTTTTGGTACATGAGACCAACCTCAGAATTCTCCAAAAAGCACTGTACTCTTGTCTTGAGTCATGAAAAATTTAGGAGTTAGCTCCTTAAGAGTCTTACATAAAATAAAACAGGGGAGTAAGTTTAGGAGATTCCCTGAGGAATCTGAAATTCACAGAAAGAGAACATGTAATAGGCTGCCTGTGTCTTGCCTTGGACCAAGAAGATGCTTCTTCAGTATTCAGTTGGTTCAAAGAGATACTTATGATACATTCAAGAAAACTATACTTAGTGACTAAGCTATGTTAGATTACATGCATCTTCTCAGTTAAAATTAAAATAATAAATTAGGTCCCATTTGTTTGTTTTTGCTTTTATTTCTGTTGCTTTGGTAGATTACCCTAGGAGAACACTGCTAAAATTGATGTCAGAGAATGTTTTGCCCGTGCTTCCTTCTAGGAGGTTTATAGTGTCTTATATTTAAGTCTCTAAGCCACCTTTAATTTATTTTTGTGTATGGTGTGAGGAAGTATTCTAATTTCATTGATTTACATGTGACTGTCCAACATTGCCAACACCAGTTGCTGAAGAAGCTGTCTTTTCTCCATTGCATAGTCTTGCCTCCTTTTTCAAATATTAATTCACTGTAGGTGTGTGAGTTTATTTCTGGGCTCTGTATTCTGATTTATAATTTAACTGATAAGCTTTACTCAGCAAAGGAAATTATAAACAAAATGAAAAGACAACCTATGGAATGGAAGAAAATATTTTCAAACAATGTGACTGACGAAGTCTTAATTTCCTGTATGTACAAACAGTTCATACAACTCAATAACAAAAAACAAACAAACAAACAAAAACAAGAAATAACCCAATCGAAAAATAGGTAGAAGAACTAAATAAACATTTTCCAATGAAAACATAACAAATGGTCAATAGGCACCTGAAAAAATGCTCAGTATCTCTAATTATCAGAGAAATGCAAATCAAAACTACAATGAGGTATCACCTCACACCAGTCAGAGAGACCATCAATAAGAAGTTCACAAATGATAAATACTGGAAAGGGTGTGCAGAAGAGGGAACTCTCCTACACTGTTGGTGGAAATGTAGTTTGGTGAAGCCAATAGGGAAAACAGTATAGAGATTCCTTTAAAAACTAAAAATAGACTTACCATATGAAACAGCAATTCCACTTCAGGGTGAATATTCAGAGGAAACTGTGATTTGAAAAGATAAATGGACCCCAAAGTTCAAAGCAGCACAATTTATAATAGCAAGGACATGGAAGCAACTTAAACATCCATTGGATAAAGACGAGGTAGTGTATTTATATATATACCACTCAGCCCTAAAAAAGAATAAAATAATGTCACTTGCAGCAATATGGATGGATCTGAAGATTATCATACTAAGTGAAGTAAGCCAGAAAGAGAAATAAAAATACCATACTATGTCACTTATATGTGGAATCTAAGAAATGAGGCATATTAATTTATTTATAAAAGAGAAATAGACTCATAAACTTAGAAAACAAACTTGTGGTTATGAAGGGGGATGGTGGAGGGATAAATTGGGAATTTGGTATTTCTAGATGCTAATTACTGTATATAAAATGGGTAAACAGCAAGGTTCTACTGTACAGCAGCACAGGGAACTATACCCAACACCTTGTACTTGCCTATAATGAAAAATAATATGAAAAGGAATATGTATATATATATTATGTATAACTGAATCACTATGCTGTACACCTGAAATTAGCACATTGTAAACCAACTATACATCAATAAAAAATTAATTAAAAATTAAAAAAGTAAAGTGATAATAAAGGATAGCTACTGACAGTAAAATTAATTAATGTTGATTTTCTCCTCTTTCTTTGATTCTAAATGTCAATACATTTCATTCTTTTCTTTTACCAATTATTTCTTTCTTTATACTGCCTGCTTTGGCTTTATCCAACAATATTTACTTCTATGTATATGACTTTCAAAAGTTTCTCTCTATTTATATTACACATTTATACAGTTTCTCAGTATTTATGTTACATAGTTTTCTTTTCTAATGTTTTTGAGATGCAATGTACATCTAAAACAATTCACCATTTTGAATGTGCAGTACACTGATTTTTGATAAAGTTAAAAGATTTATGCAACCATTATAACAATCCTATTTTAGAACATTTCTGGTGCCCCAAAAAAACTCCTGTGCATTATTAGTTACTTCATGTTCTAATGTCTAGCTCCAAGAAAGCATTAAGGTATGTAGTCTCTATAAATTTTTTAGTAGACTTTATTATTTAGTACAGTTTTAGACTTACAGAGAAACTGAGAAGATAATACAGAAAGTTCTCATATATCCCCAACCAATTTCCTCAGTTGTTAGCATCTTAGGTTACTAGGACATATTTGTCACAATTAATGAATTGATACTGATAAATTGTTATCAGCCAAAATTGAAACCACTGGCAGTCTTTCAGTTTTTGTTCTTCTTTAGTGTTGTGTTGAGTCTTCTGTGTCTTTTTCCTTCTGTGTAGGCTTTAGAGCCATTTTGTTTTTAAATCTACAAAATTGCTTGCTGGTATTTTGACTGGTTTGCTCTTGAAACTACATATACATATATTTTTACTCCCTTCTCCGACATTCTGTTTTTGATGTCATATTTTACATCTTCATCTCTTTATTGACCATTGTTAGTCATATTTGATTTTTCATTGTTTTGTCTTTCAGTCTTCGCACGAGCTCATTTAAGTGGTTGATACTCAGTCATTACTATATATTTGCCTTCACTGGTGGAATTTTTCCTTTCCTATACATTCTTCTTGTTATCAAAGTGTTTGTTTTCCACCTGGATAATATCTTTTAACATTTCTTTTAGAGCAAGTTTAGTATTGCTGATTTCTTTTAGTTTCTGCTTGTCTGAGAAGTTCTTTCTCTCTCCTTCTATACTGTCTTCAGGCTGGGTAAAGTATCCTCGGTTGCAGGTTTTTCCCACTAAGCACTTAGAAAAAATCATCCAACTTGCTTCTGACCTGCAAAGTTTCTGCAGAGAAATCAGTTGATAGCCTTGTAGGGAATCCCTTAACTGACTGCTTTTCTCTTGCTTCCTTTAGAATTTTCTCTTTACCTTTAACTTTTGCCATTTTATTTATGATATGACTTGGTGTGAGCAATTCTGCTTTCATTTTGTTTGAGATTCTATGCTTCCTATACCTTGACATCTGTTTCAATCTTCAGGTTGTGTGAAGTTTTCACCTATAATTTCCTCAAAAAATTTTTTGACACCTTTCTCTTTGTATTCTCCTTCTGGGACCCCTGTAATGAGAATGTTACATTTCATGTTATTCCAAAGATCTCTTAAATTGTTCTCATTTTTAATCTTTTTTTCCTATTCTGATTAGATGATTTCCATTTTTCTATCTTACACATCACTATGCAGTCTTCTGTATTATCTAGTCTGCTATGGATTCCTTCTAATGTGTATTTCATTTTAGTTATTGCGTTCTTCATTTCTGACTGGTTGTTTTTTATATTTTCTAGTTCCTTGTTAAAATTCTCACTTTGTTCATTTATTCTTTTCACTAATTTAGTTAGCATTCTTATTACTAGTGCTTTGAATTATTTACACCAGTAAATTGTTTATTTCTGTTTCATTATTTATTTGTTCAGAGGCTTTTCTCTTGCTCTTTCAATTGAGACCAATTCCTCTGTCTTCTCATTTTGTTTAACTTTCTCTGGTTCTAGGTAATTAGGTGAAACTGTTATCTGTTGCAGTTCTGAAAGGGTGTCTTTATGTCTGAACACCCCTACACTATCTCAGTGGCTTTGGTGAGATAACTAGATTTTATCTGGACATAGGTCACATCTTTCCTCAGAATGTGCTGGCAGCTATCACCTGGGTAGGAGGTGCAGCTAGAAATGAAGATGTTAGGACCAGAGCCAGGTATGTCAAGGCCTCACTTCTGCTCAGCAGCCGTAACTACCCTAACAAAGGTGGCTTCGGCTCTCAGTTTTGGGGCAGAAGCCCTGAGACTCAGGTCTAAGCTGGCTCTCTTCCCTTTAAATGTGTGCTCTCTCCCTCTTCCAGAACCACACCCTTGACCCAGAGGGGAGCAGAGCTTAAGCAAGAGGGGCCCATGCAGGCTCTTGGCATGTGACAGGCAGAGGCTGTGGGGTCTGGCCACAAACAGAAGTTGGGGTCACCTCTGATGTGCCAAGTGTGCAAGCACCAGCAATGGCTGTCCCATTCAAAGGTCACTGCGGATGTGAGCCTCCTTTGTCCCTCACAGTTGATCTCTCCCCTCTGATTCTGCTACCCCTGCCCACCCTTGTGTGGAACTGCACTACAGGGCAAGTGTGGCCCACGTAGGCTCCTGGTGTGTGTCAGGGTGTGGGCTGTGGTGGTCTGGCCAGAGATAGAGGTTAGGGCTCCTTCTGATGTGCCTGTAAAACATCAGTAATGGGGGCCTTTGTCCTGCTCAGATGCCACTTCAAGTCTCAGCCACTTTCCTCTTTCCTCCATCATGACAGCCTTCACTCCAGTGTGGGGCTACAGCATGAAGCAAGTGGGGCTGGAGTGGTTTGGCTCAGGCTGGGGCATGTTCCAGGGTGGTTGTGGGAAACCAGTCACATTTTCAAGCTGTCCTCTCTGCCCTGCTTTATGAGCAGGCAAGAACACATGTGCTCTTCATGGCGGTGGTCTCATGTTAGCCCCACCAGCTCTCCAACCATCCAAGGGGGCTCACCTTCCCTGTGTCAGACCCCGGGACCAGGGTGCTTAATGTGTGGATCAGACTACTCACTCTCCAGGGAAGGTGTCCTCCTGTGTAATCTCCCTTTCCCTCTGAATCCTCTCAAAGGTCCCAGTCTGATCACTTCTCTTCCCTTCCTACTTGATTCTGTGTGGTTATTTCTTGCAGTCCTATTTTACAGGAGTCTTTCTGCCAGTCTCCAGTTAATTTTCAGTGAGAATTATTCCAAATGAACATGTAGTTTTGATGTGTTTGTGGTCAAGTTGGGTGGTGACTTTCATATCCTCCTAATCTACCATCTTGATCTCCTCTAACCTTGTATCTTGAGACCTTACTCTACTCATGTGTCAACTACAGGAATTTAAAAATTTTTGATCATTATTTGGTATTTTCTAGACAGGCAATTGTGTCATTTTTGAATAGATAGCTTTATTTCTTCCTTCCATATTTACAAGCTTATGTTTTCATTTTTAGGTTATTGCACTAGCTCAGTCTTGCAGTATGTTTGTTGGATAAGATTGGTTGGGAGGACATTTTATCTCATTCCCAGTCTTAGGGGGTACATACACAGTTTTTCAAGATTAAGTATAATGTTAACTATACATTTTTTAAGGTATTTGTCATTTTGATTAAGGTCCCTCCTTTTTCATGTTAAAGAGAATTTTTCAAGAGTGGGTTTTGGATTTTGTCAACTTTTGTTTTGCAAAATTAATATAATTATATAATTTTTATTTTTAGTCTGTTGATGTAGTGGTTTATATTAATTGATTTTCATATATGGTAATAGCCTTCAAAAACTGGTTGTGATACAAAATTGTTTTTATTTGTTGGATTTTACGTACTACTTTTTATCAAGGACTCTATACATGAGTTCTTAGTCTATTGATTTTCTTTCTTATAATAATTTTATCTCGTTTTGTTATTTAAGTAATACTGGTTTTATAGAGTGAGTTTAAAAGTATTCTCCCTACTTTATTTTGTGGAATAGATTGTAGAGAATTAGTATATTTTTCCCCTTAAATATGTGTTAGAATTGACCATTGAAAGCTCTAGGCCTGGTGCTTCCTTGTTTGAAAGGTTATTAATTATTGATTTAATTTATTTAATAGGTATGGGCCTTTTCTGATATCTTTTCTCATGAAAAGTTTGATAGCTTATGTATTTTAGGGAATTGGAAAACTTCATAACAGTTTTCAAATGTGTGGACTTGAATCTTTTATAATATGCCTTTATTATAATTTTAATGTTTATAGCGTAATAGTGATGATTCTTCTTTCCTTTCTAATATTGGTAATTTGTATCTTGTCCCTTTTTTTCTAGTCAGCCTGGCTAGAGCTGAATGGATTTATTGATCTTTCCAAAGAACTAGCTTTTTGTTTCTTTGACTTTCTCAATGTTTTTGTGCCTTCAATTACAGTGGTTGTTAGGCTTAAAACTTTCTTGCCCTTTACGTAGGTTTAAGTTTCTTCTGTTTCTAGTTTCTTAAAGTTGTAACTTAGATTATTGATTTTAGATCATCCTTTAGTTCCAAAATATGCATTTTATGCTGTAAATTTTCCTCTAAGCACTGCTTTTATCACATCCTACAGTTTTGATAAGTTCTATTTTCAATTTTACTTAGTTCAACTTGAGAAACTTCATGACTCATATATTATTTAGACATGTATTGCTTATTCTCCAAATATCTGGGGATTCTTCAGCTATCTTTCTGTTATTTATTTCTAGTTTAATTGCATTGTGGTTTTGAAACAAACTTTGTTTGATTTCCATTCTAGCAAGTCTGTTACAGTGTGTTTTATGGCCCAGAAGGTGGTCCATCTTGATGATTGTTGCATGTGCACGTGAGAATAGGCATCCTGCTCTGCTGAATGGAGTATTCTTAAAAACGGTAATTAGATCAAGTTGATTGATAATGCTATTTGTGTCAATCATTTGCAAGTATATTTAGTTATTGTCCAAAAGTGAGAAATGCTAAGACTGAGCAAAAGACCAACTTGGAGGATGGAAAGACTGGAAAGGAGAGTAAAAAGTCTTTAATTGTGTCAAACACAATGCAGTGCATTTGAATTTCTCTCCCTCCTCTTGATTAAAACTTTTTTTTTTTCAGTTCTAGGATTAAAAAGTTTAAATTCCCTCAAATATACATTAATATAATTGTATAAAGTTAGACTTGTGCATAACTTACATTTTATTAAAATACCAGTGAATTCTAAGAAAAAACATATTTATATTTTCATCTGGAATACAATTTACAATATTTACAAACAATTATAAATCTCAAAAAAATCTTAATCAATCTTAGAAACATTTTAAACAAGATTTTTTTTTGCAACTACAAAAATACACATATTTTTATTTATCACAATAAGTTTCGGATTTCTCATAACCTATACTTGTTCCCATTTCCTATTACAATTAGAAATGGACATTCACATAGGAGTGTGTGTGTGTGTGTTTGTGTGTGTTTGCGTGTGTCTGTGTATATGAGTATGTGTGTGTGTTATTGCTATTAAAAACCAATACAGCTGTTTAAAGATGGCAAAACCATCTCTGGAAACACTTTTTAAGGGTTAATAGTGAAAAAGCTGGCTTGGTCATGTCTTCTGCTTGCAAGAGAATTTACATTAGTTCCCTGTGGCTGCAGTAACAAATTACCACTGAACTGCTGGCTTTAAACAACATACTTTAAACAACATACATTTATCCTCTCATGGTTCTGGAGACCAGAAGTCTGAAGTGAAAGTGTTGTCATTGCTGCACTCTCTCCAATGGCTCTGCCTCATTCGGCTTCTGGTGGTTGCTGGCGTTCCTTGACATTTCTTGCCATTCCTTGAGCTTTTACTGGCATCACTAAATCTCTTCGTTTGCTTTCCTCTGTGGCCTCCTCCTCTGTTGACTGTGTGTATTTTCCTCTTTTTTTTTTTTTCATCAAAACCTTACCCTGCCTCACTCTGATAAAGATTTATGGCCCACTGGATAATCCATAATAAACATCTCCTCTCAAAATCTCTAACTTAATCATATATTTTTTTGATATAAGGTAATATTCTTTTTATATTAACCATTTAAAATAAGATTCGCAGTTTCCAGGGATTAAGATATAGACATACATTTTAATGTCATTATTTAAGGCCACCACCGTCTGGCCTTGAGCCCCAAACTTGCTTATCCTTCCCACATGCCAAAGTTACCCACTCAGTCCCAGTATGCCTGCAAGTCTCATCCTATTACAGCTTCAACTCTAAGTGAAAAATCTCATTTAAGTACTATCAGCTTAAAAGCCACAAATCTCATTACCTAAGTCATCTGAATCAAATATAGACGAGACTCTGGATATCAACAAAGATTCTCTACTAGACCCAACTCTAGCCAGGCTCCTCTGAGATTTCTTCTCAACTAGACTTCAACCTTGGCCTATGAAGTCTTGAACAAACACTTACATAGTGTCCAAAAGCTGCAACCAATATCCCTAAGATGACCTTAGCCACTCTTAAAGTGTCTGAATGAGAAAACTCCAAAGATGCCTAAAAAATATACTGTTTGTTCCAGCCAACACCTGAGGATAAGACTTCTGGCTCAGTCTCTATGGGAGGGTAAAATCCTAATTTTGCTAATTGCCAGCTAGGAGACACAAATAGCCTAATCACATTTACAGCAGCACTTTGTAATTTTTACTTTCCTGACTCTAATGAGCCCTAACTTGTCCTGCTCTATACTTCCTCAGTCTCTTATTAAGCTTTGCACAAATTAAAGTTGAGTTCAGTTCACGCTGGATTCTTTTCCTTATTGTAATAGTTTTAACTGATTAAAATCTGTTCCTAACAGTTTTGTTTATCTTTGACAGTATGAACCAACCTCAGGCAGATTCCTCTTCATCTGTGGATCTGTAAAACTAGAGAACAGGTTATCTGCTTCCAAAATACAATAGTGGGACAGACAGGCACAGAATAACAGTTATAAACACTCCCATTCTGAGAGAAAAAATGGGAGGACAGAAGGGATCATGGGTTCCAGACAAGCTCAAAATCAAGCAGCACAAATTCCAGTACATTTCACTGGCTAAGAATAATCTATTGTGGCTCAATATTCTATCCTGTAGGCCTGTGGTATTATCTTCTGGCCACCTAGATACACCATCTCTGTCTCTGCACCTGTGGCTCCACTCTCTGAGCTCCTTTTTTGCCCCAGAGCTATTTTTTTTTCTAAAAAGGTAGTACATATTTACAGTTGAATAGATCTATCAGTTGTTTTCTACCTATGGAAACTTAGAATTCTGACATTCTTTTCTTATTTCATCCTTCTGTACCTTTCCATCTAAGCTGGCAGTGTTTCTGGTGATACATACTTTTCAAAAAACATGTGGGTCTCCTGTGCATGTCATAGTGGGTCCATATCATTAGATAAGAGTGTCCTCCAAAGATCTTTCTGGGATAATCCAACTGTAGTCTTGGCCTTGCTGAGATGGTTGCGTGGGTCCATATGTCACATGACTAATTTCTTCTGCAAATGGTTTTCTCTTCACATCTTTGTTCTACTTTCCAGACCACATATTCACAACAGTGAATCTCCTCAAGGCAAGTTTTGTTACCTGGATAGGTTGAAGTTTTCTAGATCATAAAGTCTGAATGGATTATTATGTTTAGAACTACCTCAAAGTATTTGGTATTCCTGGCTAAAAGAATTCACCTATCTGACAAGTAACAAAAATGATGAATTATTTTTATTTGAATAGTTCAAATGACTTTTGAATTTTAATATCTACACTTTTGCATCTGATCATTTCAATTTCATAGTCAGAATGCATTTTTTAAGTGTAAAATCAAATTATCTCTATAAGTAAATTTCTTTGCCTAATCTTTCCAGGTGACTAGATCATTATATTATTCAATGATTTCACATGATGCTTTCTAAAGAAATATTTGCCATTTTTCAAAAAAGGGAGATAATTGAGGAGACACAAAAATTTTAAAAATGCTATATATCTTTTGAATTAGTTGTCTGAATAATAACACAAACATAAATCTCAAAGTAATGATAGGCACTAGAAAGAAAGGAAAATTGAATTAGCACTCAAATTCTGGAACTGTTATTAAGAGGATGTTAACTAAAAAAAAAAGAAAATCAGAGTATATTTTAAAGTTCCAACAGAAGTTGCTGCAGTCCTCTTGCAGATGTAAATCCATCTTGATACATAAAGATTCTGCTTTTGAAACTGGATGTCTGCTCTTAAACAATGTAAAACTCTTCTGAAGGTTTTGCTCATGTTGTGTAGAGTATTCACCTTATTGAGCATCTCTCCAGGAGGGACTGAAAAAATCCCAGCTAATCCTCCATAGCAACTGTAAAATATTTTCTTCTGAGAATTATAGTAAAGGCTCATTATTGGACTAGAAAAAAATGTATTCTTCTCATCAAAACTGAAGATTTGTCTCCTTTAAACAGGTTTTTTCTCTTTTTTTACTTCACTCTTAAAGGGTAAGTAATATTTACTGTGTCTTAAACCCTGGCTTTACACATGTCACCTCATTGAATCTCCAGAAACTTTATCTTAATCTACTTTCAGACATATGAAACTATGTTACAGAAGCAGTAAAATGACCTGAGTTGGAGCCGGGGTCTACAAGGCAGCTCAGTTCACAGTTTTTGCATTGTTTCCCGATGTCTCTCTTGTTTGACTTGGTATCTCTTAGCTGGTCAGTATATAAAAGCTACTATTTGCAAAGCTTATTCTTAACCTGTTCTTCTATACACTTCTCATTGAGCAATCAATCACCTTTTACTAAAGTGTTGTTTTCTAGTGTGTAATATGCTCTTACTAAGCCCAAACCCTACTTAAACCAATTTGTATGGAGAAAATCTACCTTGTATCTAGTCCAAACCTGTCTTAAAGAAAATAATCTTATAGCTTCTCATTAACAGGACATATGATTTTATCATATCTGTAGTATGGGAGCAGTCAAATCTAAGATACATACAAAAGGCAGCAGAATCGCTGAAGAAAAAGCACCACCTACTGATTTTTGCTGAACAATACCATTATACTTATGTTAAATAAACCTGAAAATAATTTTCCATTTAATACAGTCATACAGCTTGAATTAATTGTCTATTCCTGAATGTACTGGCATACTTTGAATATTTTTTCTGGACCAATATGAAAGTTATTCATTCTTGTGAAACTTACATTACATTGTATCAGTGAATTTAATGAAGTCCAGAATACTTTAATAAAACCAGTGAACAGTAAAAAATTGTGTTCAATCCTAAATTGCACTCCCCATAAATTCTAATTTCTTTAGCCACAGAAAGCAAACATTTCTGAATCTATGTTTTCAGAGTCTTGTTTAATGAAGTGAATTTGTACAAGCCATGAGCATGGTAAATTTAATATACCATGAGGTATATTGACGTTAGAGGTTTTTTTTTTTAGCATACAAACCAGCAATTTCAATCTTATATCTATTTAAAATGCTAAGTCCCCACTTGTAGTACCTTGGCTGATGATAGAGGGTAATTACTAACACATAGACTATGTTTTCTAAGGCTTCTCATTATATTTGAAGTTATTCATTTAATTATACACACATACAAATGTACACACAAGCTCACCTCTCCATAGTTATTTAGATTTTGATGTTATTTTAGTTCCATGGACTCCTCTAAGAATCAGCATGTCTTTTACTCCTGAAAGTTAGACACAGTTATTTATACAGTTTTTGTTGGTTTTTTTGTTTTACATAAATTCAGAAAATATCCAAATATCTGGAAACCATTTAGGTACATCAGTTTTAGAAACCACAATCTATTGCATGGTTATAAGATGTTAGAGTTATATGTTACTGATTTTAAAGATGTTAAAATGTATGTTACTGATTAAAGTAATTGCAAACAGATGTGTCCTTGCAGAATATGAAACCCTGCTCCTTAAAAGTAAATAGTGTATTTTTAAGTACTGTAACCTTGTTTTTAAGAATAGCACCTGTGCAAAAAAAAAAAAAAAGGGATTTCACTCAGAACTGTGACAATTTTATATGCTTATATGCAAAGCTCAGATGTTCAGATATTAATTTCCCTTAGTAGAAAAAAATTTCCATTAATAAAAGCCACTAATACAGTACTGCAGATTATGGGAGATCAAAGAAGAAAAATAGATTAAGGAAATCAAATGGATTTGACTGTGAACAATTAGAAATCCCAAGTGTTTCCACTGAAATACACATATTTGATCTGTAATAACAGCTGGTGAATTATTCATTTCAAATTTTAATTCCACAGAGGTTGTTCTACTTTTTAGCCTTTCATTTAATGGCATGTGTCTGTCCTAATCTATATAATATTTCTTATCAAGTAAGTTCCCAGAATGTAATTTTTGGTAAAATAATCAAAAAGAAATTTGTTTAAATAAAATACAATCAGCACTAAAAATAATGGGAATGTGATCATCATAAATACAGTGACCTAATTTTAACACCAGATATTTTTCATATAATTTTTAAAGCCTATAAAAGAAAAGTTTAAATATTATACAAATAAAATTTCTCCAATGTCTAGTCTAATATGCCATTGAAAAATGACATGAAAATATAAACAATTCACCCAAAACATGTTTACTGTCTTTTCAACTCTTTTCATGATCACTCTCATTTTTGAAATGTATTCATATTTTAAGTTTACTTCACTTGTTGGTCTGGTAAAGTCTATGTAGTTTTTACCTGTTGTTCAAGCAGAACTTTGGAAAAGCATATTTAGCGTAAGTCATTCTTTAAGGATAGTGTCTTTTAATTTTGTGAACAAATTTATAATAGACATTTGTGAGCCTCGGTGTGATCAAGTCAACATCTAGGACCCCCTGGTGTCCCTTTGCATTCCCTGAGTATGAGTCACCTGTTCTCTTTTATTCTGGACCTCTGGACTCTCTTTCCACCTTTGCGTATGCACTCAGATATTTCTGTTTGATGTTTATATTTTTCTTTTAATTTTTAGTCTGATTTACAGAAAGTTTCCTGTATCTGTGTAGTTTATGTTCAGTCAATGGTTTGGGCAGAGTTAGTATTCCTACACCTAAAGCCTATAAGGCTAACATTCTCTGCTGATTGATCTGTGGTTAGTCTGGGAAGCATATTCAAAGGACAGCCACCTGTCAAGTCTTCCATGGCCTTTACTCCCTGTCAGACCCTCTTGAATCCTTCCTGGGCATGTGTGCAGTTTCCTAGTCTCTTGGTATGTGTAGGGAGCATATTTAGATAGCTGTCCTATGTCCCTTTCATGTCAGAATCTCCTCGCTAAATTGCTGAGTTTTCTTCAATCATCTCAACCAGGACCATGACATCAGACCATAGAGGCACAAGTTTTATCCATTTGTTTCCTAATGAGTTCACAACTGCTTTAAAGAAGAAAGCTTTGAGACTTTACCTTGGTCCCAGATCCATTCTGTCTTCTCTTAGAGCAAAACCAATGATTTTGGGGGTCAGCTACATCCCTAAAACTCCAACTTACATCAACTACGGAGGAATAGGAGTGACCTTAGGCAAGAAAGCCATAGACCAGTGCTGTTCTTTTATGACAATCTATCAGTTTTCTGGGTATAAATGCTTCTCAATTTGCTGCCTGCCTTTGGTCAATTTCTAGAGCCTGGAAATGATAGTTTTGATTAATTTAGTCCAGTTTTTTGCAGAGAGGATTTCGCCAACCTCTTCATATCACCAAAGTTGGAAGTTTCTTGAGTGTGATGATTGGATTTGCAGTAGACATACTTCCCTACTCCTCAGTGCCCCTCATTGTACATCACGAAGCCTGAGGACTGTGAAGGCAATGGAACATGACCCAGAGCTCGACAGCAAATTAAGTGATTGACCTGTGCGACTCTGACCTGAGCTGATGATTCCTGAGACTTCTAGACTGAGTCCTACCTGTAAGTGCACAGGTGTAAACTGCAATCATCTTTACTAATATTAACTACTGGAAGGAAGAAAGGAAAGAAAAAAAGGAAAGACTATTCCAAGGGTTCTATACTCTTCACATGTTATGTTTATTTGTTGGTTTCTGGTTTTGTAAAAGAATAACATTTTTTATTATGTTTAAATAAGAATTTGTTGAAATTAAACTTTTTAAATTAAGACTTAATATGTATGCATGGGGAAAATCAGAACCTAGGGTCTGAATACACTTTGCCTAGTGAGGGATTCTACACAGATCTTACATTGTGTGTATAAGGAAAGACAGGAAAATCACTTTCTAGCTGAAAGTACCACAATCAATTTCCTATAAATAACCAATTTTAAGGACGTACACTTACAATGATTATAAGAGCCTATTAACCATTGCATTTATAATTTTTGTTCTTATTTAATATTAGCACATATATAAGGAGTATTTTGTTATTTTGATAGCCCATCTTGTTTTAAAATTTTAGTGCTTCTGAGGTCACTAGAATAATTTTTTTCTCTAATTTTGTTCTCTTTTAGACAGCTGATTTTAACACCATGGTTATATTTCATGAAGTTTATAATTATGAAAATATTGCAACTAATAACTTATACACAACTGATATCAGTCCAAGCATTCAAGACTGAATCTTCTGATTTATACATCATGATCTGTTGTCTTATGAACTGCCACTTTTCTGGTAAGACTTTCTGTAGTTCATAGCAGTATGTACAAACTAGTTCACTATATAGCTTTGTGTATTATTACATATTAATGATCAATTATTTTAAATATAATATTGCCTTGATAATATTTAGTTTACAATTTTATAATGTGTTACTGATCAAAGAATCCAAGTTCTAATTTTTGGTCTAATGTAATTTGTAATCTATTTTTAAGTGTAATTGACCAATTTCTAAATAATTATATTTATCTGGAATAATATTTGTTACAAGTGAGTATATAATGTTCTTTTGTTTGAATACTCAATTTGATAAATATGTGATTTTGTAAAACAATAGTGTTAATAGCGATAATCTCTGTAATTATTTTTTCCAAAGAGCGGTGGGGCTAGATCATTGATTTGTTTACCTAGAATAGTTAAGACCATACTCAACACATTCAAGTGGGTTTTACCTACAGGTTTTTATTTACCTATTTTTTTTCAGACAAACAGATCAACCACATGGGGACCTCTTTTTGAAACTATAAGGATTAACAGCACAGATCCAGACAGTAGAAACATTTTCATCTTTTGTATATTGTGAGTTATTAGCATAAAGCCTTTTATAGTAAAAGGCCACCATTTGTATTCATTTAAACTTGCTCTGTAATAGTCAGCACTCTGTATTCTGGAATGACAATGCCTTTCTATGGTAAAATGCAAAGCTAATTTTCATACCACACCGGAGGATCCTAGAGAACCATAGTAGCAATGAGTGACCTGTAGTCAGAATTTTTTTATGTGAAAGAATTACTTTTGTGACTAAGAATAAATTCACTAGGTCTCTTTATTGACAGAGAAAAGGTTACCTTTTTTTTTTTAACAATTTTATTGTTTTAAGAGAAGACATTTGTCTTTATTCGTAAGTGGTTAAGTTCTTTTTTGATTAAGGAGCAGTAACTATAGACAGAGGAATGGGATGGGACATAGGGAATATCGAGGGGTAATTTTCAAATGACTCAACTACAGTATTTTAGTCTCTCATGCCTTCACTTTGCTTATGTAAAGATTTTCTTAAAGTAAATTATTATTGAAAACCAAGTATTTTTACATTTTGAATATTTCAAAAATATTTTGAATATGACACAATTTTGTGCATTCATAGTGATAAAAGAAAAACCTCATTTAATTTTGTCTTTTGGTAGCTTGGCTAACTCGGCTGGATGAAGAGTCTGGAGAGAGAGGGCAAAACCTCTAGCTGGTGTCATCATACCTAGAAACCACTTATGTACTTTGTAAAAAAAATAAGAACAAACAAATGAAAAGCTGTCTCCTAACATAAAATTATTTAGTAAGAAAAGGAGTTGTAATATTCTTACTAGGCAGATGGAAAGAATAGTAATAAAAATGCGACCCTTACATCAAACAAAGAAAATGCAAATAAAAAAACACTGTATGTGACCAAAAAATAAGTATTTTTAAATGGAAAAGGCCAAAATTCATACCACGGGTACAGTTTTGGTGAATACTATTCACTCAACATTATTCAGGTGGCATGAAACTGTAATTTGGGCACGTTAGAGTCCTAAGTACAGCAAAGACTGTTTGTGCCATAAGGATTCCCATCAGCTGTCCCTTCAAGGCTTCCAAGAGGAGCCAGTACTGATATGTAGCCACTATTACCATTAGTGTATTCACTTCCCTTTATGCTATGAGTTTTATCGTTGCTTTTTAAAAAGAAATTCTATCCATTTCACACCTTCTAGAGTAGAAAGATCAAACCAACTCTGAAATATCTGGAGACAGTAGCAATCTGCTCCCGTTCGTCCCCAGGCTGTCTTGTGTTTAGTCAAATTCAGTATTATGACTTTCAAGTGTTGTGCAGCAATACATCCTTCTATTGGCAAGCTAAGTGCAGCCCTGGATCCAAGACTGAACAAGAAAAGAAGAAAAAGGAAATTATATTATTATTTGAAAGATGACTGTTTTATAAGCCAGCCTCTATTTATCCTCCTGGGGCATAAAGTTCCCCAATAGTCTATTGCTTCTTTTTTCCAATGAAAATTATATTCTTCATGCAGTGCACACACTTATTCTTAAGAGTTCTCAAGTCCAGGTCTCACATCACTAGATTGGGATAGTATGACAGTAAATTCAAATATCTCTTTGCAAAATTGCAATTTATACTGGAGACTGGTACACATAGATGAAAATTGTTCTCAGCTGACTTCAGAAATAAAAATGGAAAAAAGAAAATGTATTGTCTAAGTCTAATAAAAGTACTAATCACTTTTGTCCATAACTTTATTGTACATTATTTACATGCTGAATTTTCATATTTAGTAAGGCCAAAGCTATTAAGGAAACCACTTCCTTTAATTTCCAAGCCTTTAATCCACTCCCAACCTCCAAGTACATCTGCCTTACCTACAGAAACCTCTCACCTCCACCATTACATTGATCATAGCAGGAACCTCTTGTTCCCTCCCTAAATTTCTATATGCTTTAATGTTTATTACAGAGGAAGGATTGAGAAGTTCCACAAGTTCATGTTTGGCTTACCTATTTGAAAGTGAGTAGACTTAGTTCAACATCAAGTGGAGAATGATGGAAAACCACACCCCCCAACCTCCCGTGCATATAATGGCCACATCAGTTATGCTTTCTGGTTAGCAACACTGTCACAGAATATTTTCTCCAATGACACATTCCAGTTCATGACTTAATAAGTCTATGGGATTACCACCACAGCATCACTGTACCATCCAAGCTTATTCCAGAAGACCTTCTCCGTTCTACATCAGAATGCCCTCTGCCCTTCAGCCCATGCATTTGGAAAGGGCTTTGGATGCCACACACACCCAAGGTTTGAGGTTGGCTGAGACCATCTCAGTCAATGTTTTTTATATTCTGTAGTTTCAGTTGAGGTGGCAGTTCAGACTTG
The DNA here is from genome assembly GCF_009834535.1 of Camelus ferus. Taxonomy (NCBI): domain Eukaryota; kingdom Metazoa; phylum Chordata; class Mammalia; order Artiodactyla; family Camelidae; genus Camelus; species Camelus ferus. The sequence continues at coordinate 56,451,669 of NC_045709.1, forward strand.
TTTTCAAGTATTTTTCCCTTTAAATTTGTATCCTTATAATTGAATTTGAATATATCCTAATTGCCCTGACTCTTTAAAGACATGGTTGCAGTATTTTTCTCATCTTCCAGAGTTGGATCATGTGCTATCTACTTTGCTATCATATCCTTTTTTTTTTTTTCCATTCTGTTCTTTGAAACCCACATAACCACCTCCAATTATAATGTTTGCTAATATTTTTGGTGCTTGGAATCTTCTATCTATATGCCTTTTTAATTACCTAATTTTAAATCTATTTTCTCCCAATTTCACTGGCAACATATGACTGTTGCAATTTTCCTAAGGATTTTGCAACTTTTTCCCAAGTTCAACAAAACTTTCTCTTCTCTTTCTGTCTCTCTCTCTCTTTCTCTCTTTTTTTTTTTCATCCTTTTTATTTCCTTGCTAAATAAAAGTATGTGCTTTATGTATTATGATTTGTGGGACTAAAAGGTAATCTTATAGCCAAATTAATTTTTAATATTATAAAGGATAAAATTGTTTTAAAAAAAGATTCACTTGAGGCATATATATGTGTGTGTATGTATATATATGGGTTCTGATTACCCATCAAATAGTAAATAGCATTAGAATGTTTATAAGGACATCTAGTCAGTCAATGGTCCATTATGTTAAATATATTAACTATTCAAAAAATTAACATGGAAACGTAAAAGGTTAATGTCCTCTCCATGACAAAGAGGTGAGAAATGCATATTTTGTCTATTATATTTTGAATTGGTTGCATTCAAATTGATCTGACCCTTTAAAAAGTATGCTGATCACAGCATTGTTTTTCTTACTATGAGGAGAGAGACCAGAATGGGCTTATTTCTCACACAGTCAAGGAAAATGATTTTAAAAATAAATGTATCCATGTTAATTTATGTTTAGGAGTCATATCCTAGTAAAAATATAGTTCACATTAAAAGCTGAGAAAATGTTAGAATGAGTATTTCACATAGAATGCATGCCAAAAAGTGGGTGTTTATTCATAACTCTTGCGCTGACTATAAACAAATTATGGAACATTTAAAAAATATAGTTACTGTATTCATTTTCTAGGGTCACCATAACAAAATACCACAGACTGGAAGGCTTAAACAGCAGAAATTTATTTTCTCACAGTTCTGGAGGCTATAAATCTAAGATCAAAGTGTTGGCAGTTTTGATTGCTTCTGTCCCCTTTTTGTAGATGGATGCCTTCTTGCACTATCCTCCAATCATCTTTCTTCTGTGAACATGCATCCCTGCTATCTCTTTTCTTATATGTCCATGAGATTAGAACAAGCCAGTCAGATTAGAACAAGCCCCACCTTAAGGCCTCATTTTAACATAATCACCTCTTGAAAGAGTCTACCTCCAAATATAGTCTCATTCTGGAAGCTGAGAGTTAGAGCTTCAACATACGAATCTGGGGGGACACATTTCAGCCCATAATCATTACTTTACCCTGCCTAGGTGTACCGAACCATTATCTATACATGATGGTAGCAGATATATACGTGTTTTTGTATCAGTTGAATACTATGTAATCAATATTAGTCTTGGAGAATTTAGTCAATAATGTACTTTATGTGGATCATGAAGAAATTTTTAACACACTTCCCTAAAGCTAAAATGATCAAGATGTTATTTCTCTTTCATGCCTAAGAAATTAATTTTGTTTTGCAATTCTTTGTACTAGTAAAACACTATTTCAATAAATTCTAATTTTAGTTGTATGAAGTATTGACTTTTGTGCTTCACACTAAACTACATTGTAGAAGAAAATGCCTTTGATTAAAAGGATGGTATTCGATCCTAAACAATGCTATCAGAGTTACCCAAAATCATCATTAATGCTTTTGGTTCTTTATTTCTGAATATCATTCTATTATAGAACACATGACATGCACTTCATTTAGATCTTTGTGACAGTCTCAAGAGTGATATGGTTGAAGGAAATATGGTTTATCAGAATAGGCAAATAATGGAATTCTTTTGATATATGTAAAAATGCCACTTATCTGTTTACAGAGATCTACTAAATCAGAGTATGCTGTAATATTTCCACCAGAGACAAGCTTACACAGTACTTCCAGTCACAAACATACACAATGGCCAAGCATACAATCTGAGAAAAGTCAGGAAACAATCAGGCTCTCCAAGAAGTTGCTCATCATTCAATTCCCAGAGACTCATCTAGTTGTTCTGGAGGCTCCAGCTAGGAGGTTCCTACTTAGAATAGAAAGAGATGAGTAACAACATCAAATGATTCTAAATGTTCACAGTGAGCTTGGTGAATGCAAGGTAGATTTCTCAGTTATAGGGGTCCCCACAGAGACCCAGAATTCAAGCCCCCATAAGAGAAATTGTTGGAGTTCACTCTCTTCCCTTACTTTCAGGGTAGTTGTTTTCATCATTTAAGTCTTTTAAAAATATGTCTTGTATATACAGTAGAAAACCAAACAAATTTTCATCATGATAAATACTATTACTGTAAAAATGATAAGGTGTACAATTTGAACAACTAAAAGCATTTCACACCCCTTATTTGAATGAATTATTTTCTCTCCTACTTCAATATTTTTCCAAGAGAAAATGCCAGCTCAATGCTTTCCTGTTAAAAGTAATAATTGTATAGGTATTACAATTGTTATTATATAAACAATTATAAACAATAGTAGTCTTCTCTTCAGACTGAACTCTTTATAAACACTATATCTTTATAAACACTACTTTTAAAATCATTCTTGCCCCCTATCCACAGAGAGATCACTCAGGCTTATCTTTTCCAATGGTAAAATGTGTCACTATCCAAGGAACATTGGCTGTTTTAGAGTAAAACGTTATTCTCTCTTTGTATAAAATAAACATGCATGCTCACACAATTTTAAAACTCACCTAACATAATTCAATGATACAGTAACAAGTCTATTCACAAACGCTGTAGCAAAATCTAATTTTGGACATCTGCTCATGGTAGGCAATGATACAATAAGGACATAAATTAGTCCCTCTTTTTACAACTAGAAAACTAGACAAACATATGAAAGTAATATATTCAGATAATGGGAAAAGTACAGAAATATGATTTCTGAGACTAGAGAAACAATAAGCTGAACTTTATCATTGCTTTGACTTTCTACTTGGAGACAACATCTGGAATGCAGGCACAAGAAAGAAAATCCAAAAAGAAATTGATAGACTTGATATAAGGAGATGGAGATAGAAATTCATGGAAGATGAGGCAAATGGAAGCTGCCAGGAAAATTTCAGGTGTAAATAAATACTCCAGAAATATGAGAGGGCTACATATGAATCATTGCTTAGTCCAATGTTCTCCATATATAAATTGAAAGTGATGAGGAAAGCCAAAGAATGACTGGATAGCTTAAACTAAATGATTCTTGGAGGCTTCACAAAGCATGGTGATTTGAGCTGAGAACCCAGAATAGAATGTATTTAACCATCATTTGAGGCACACAACAGAGACCACAGAAGATGATAATATCTTAGTAGTAAGGCTGAATTAGGTATGGAATGAAGTATAATACAGACCTTGAGACAAATAAAAAATCTCTATAATGTGTAGAGAAATGTAAAAAATATTCTGGTAGACATCTCCACGATGTCTTTCAATGGTCCCCATCACTTGATATGCACACACTTGTGTCATCTTTCATTGGGTGTTGGGCAAACCTGCAATTTGCTTCCAGTAGATAGAAAAGGTGATAAGAAATCACTTCTGTGTCTAGGTTACATAAGACCATTACTTATTTAATACTAGCAGACTGTCTATATTGCATTAACTTTGCATAGTTTGATGAAGTAAGTTTCCATATTGAAGAGGCCACATTACAAGGAACTGAGAATGTTTCCTGGCCCACAGTTAGCTAGTAATTGAGTTCCTCAGTCTCACAACGTTTGAGGAATTGAAATAGTCCAACAACCATGTGATCTAGGCTTTCCCAGCCAACCTTTGAGATGAGACTTCAGCTCTGTATGCTATCTTAACTGCAGCCTTGGGAGAAGCCATGAAGGAGAGGATTCTGCTAAGCCAGGTTCATACTCCTGACCCACAAAAACTGTAAGATAAGAAATGTGTATTATTTTAAGCCTCTATATTTGTGGCAATTTGTTACACAGCATTAGGTAACATATTCTTTTTTTTTAAATTATTGATGTTTAAAAGGATAATTGACAGATTAAAGCAAGATAATGACAATCCTTTTGGAGTTTGAAATACATGCAGAAGTAAATCATATAACCCTAAGAGGACAAGTGTGAAGGGGGCAGAAATGGAAGCATAAAATTTGAAATGTGTAACATTTACATCCTAGAGCATTATTTAAAGCTAGAGTATGATAAACTTGAGATATATATTTCATGCATGGGAGTTCAGTATTTGTAGATACTAACTACTATGTATAAAATAGGTAAACAACACGGTCCTACTGTATAGCATAGGGAACTATATTCAATGCCTTGTAATGGCCTATAATGAAAAAGCATATGGAAGGGAAAATATATAAATTAATACATTTATATATACAGATAAATATATGTATAAATGAATATAGATATAGGATATATGTATAAATGAATTGCTATGCTGTACACCAGAAATTAACACATTATAAAGCAACTATACCTCAATAAAAGAAAAAAAAAGACTGAGTATTTACACTTATAATAATTAAAAATAATTGGAATTTGAGATCAGAAAATCCATTCAAAGTAGCATAAATCAAAATCTGGGCAAAAATTTAACTAGATAATTACAAGATCAGTATGCCTAACACTGCAAAATATTACTGAAAGAAAAAAAAAAGAGAGAGAAATAAATGGATAGCTATACTGTGTTCTTGGATTGAATTTTTAACGAAGCAATTCTCCCCAGGTTGATCTTTACATTTAATGCAAAGCAAAATATACACCAACAGCTTGTCTTTTTTGAAGAAACTGGCATTCTTTTGCATCTCAAAGAGTGAATTAGTACATTTTTACTAGATTTTTAATAATTCTTGTCAATCAATTTGAAGGCATTCTGGAAGTACAGAAAAAAGTCAATGTGAATCCTGGGAAGGTAAGGGTTTGAATGTGGTAAATATGTGAAGGGCAATTCCTAATAACATAGAATGAGAATTGCATGTAGCTAGAAATTCTGTTTTGAAGAGAAGCAAAGTCATAAAATGCAGAAAACATGTATTAGTAAGATTTTCTATAGAGTAACTGTCCAGATATGTCAAATTATTTACAGTGTACATACTCTCTGATACAATCATATAATTCTAGAGTTTAATATAAGGATGTATCCAGGCATGTTTTCATATTCTATTTGCATAATAGAAGTATTAGTGGAAATAATGAAAAACTGAAGCAACTTAAATATTGCATAATATGGAAAGGGTTAAATAACAATAGAGTGTGGCACATTTTAAAATTCACAACAATGGAAATTATGCAAAACCTATATCTCAGGAATTTTTTTATATATTATTATAAAAAGCTGGCTATGGTAGAGTATGTTTATTATACCTTGAAATGAATGTGTAAGTAAGAAATATTTTATAATGCACTCTATAGAACAAAAAGTTGGTTACAGAATTTTCCAGGGATTTCAGACAGTGAGTGCAGACAAAGAATGTCACCTGTCATATCAGTAGACAAGGATGCTGAGGCCTTCAAGCCAGTAGCCACTGCAGCCACCACCAACTGTGCATTCTGAGGGGTTTCAGGATGGAGAAAAGTAGGATGCTGGCCTTAGATAGCTAATGTACATACCAAAGGAATGATTTCAGTGAGCCCAGACTCTTGCATCTTCCTGTACGCAGAGAAACACTCAGTTTATTAACTTGAGATGTCTGATTTTCTTCAATCAACAGAATCTTTTGATGTTCAGACTACCTGGTTTTGTTGCAAAACTCCTGTATATCCTGGCTCCTCCCTTATCTTTTCAGATCCGTCCCTCAGAGTGATCTGAGAGGCAGCCTCCGGGGCTTGAGTCTTCAAAAGTCCCCTAAAAAAACATCATTCTCAACTTTTAGGTGGTGTGTTTTTTTCCAGCCACAATAGTTAATTTGTAGATTTTATTTTCCTTTTACCCAATCTGTATTTTATGAAGTTTTTACAAATATCATGCTACACTTAGCAGTAATAATAAATACTGTATAGTATAGATCTATGAAACTTAGATCGGACTTTTCCAGAAAAATGTAACTATCATTTTTCTTCAACTTTAAAGGATTAAGTTAGTTGAAAATGAAGAATGGAACAATTCATACAACAATTCTATTTTCTGTTTTGTTAAAAATGTAAAAAACATGGATAAAAGGCTGAAAAAAATGCCTCCCATTGTTTTGGAATAAGTATTATTGAAGGAAACAAGTATGAATTTCAAGGAATTGAGATAGGTAACTAGAGTGAGAGAGGTAAGAATATCATAGTAGGTGTGGAGATGAGCACAGATTCCCATGAGATGCATATAGAAAGAGACATTGGAAAAAAAATATTTTTTAATTGAAGTATAGTCAGTTTGCAATGTGTCAATTTCTGGTGTACAGCACAATGTCCCAGTCATGCACATACATACATATATTTGTTTCCATATTCTTTTTCATTAAAGGTTACTTATAAGATATTTAATATAGTTCCCTGAGCTATACAGAAGAAATTTGTTTTTTTAATCTATTTTTATATACAGTGGCTAACTTTTGCAAATCTCAAACTCCCAAATTTATCCCTTCCCACCCCCTTTCCACCAGTAACCATAAGATTGTTTACTATGTGAATCTGTTTCTGTTTTGTAGATAAGCTCATTAGTGTCCTCTATTTTTTTTTCTTTTTAGATTCCACATATGAGGGATCTTATATGGTATTTTTCTTTCTTTTTCTGGCTTACTTCACTTAGAATGATGATCTCTAAGTCCATCTATGTTGCTGAAAATGGCATTATTTTATTCTTTTTATGGCTGAGTAGTATTCTATTGTATAAATATATCACAGCTTCTTTATCCAGCCATCTATTAGTGGACATTTAGGATGCTTCCATGTCTTGGCTTGTATATAGTGCTGCTATGAACATTGGGGTGAATGTATCTTTTTGAATTAGAGTTCCCTCCAAATATATGCCAAGGAGTGGGATTACTGGATCATATGGTAAGTCTATTTTTAGTCTTTTGAGAAATCTCCACACTGTTTTCCATAATGGTTACACAAAACTACATTCCCACCAGCAGCATAAGAGGGTTCCCTTTTCTCCACACCCTCTCCAGTATTTATCATTCATGGACTTCTGAATGATGGCCATTCTGAGTGGTGTGAGGCAATACCTCATTGTAGCTTTGATTTGCATTTCTCTGATAATTAGCAGTATTGAGCATTTTTTCACGTGCTTATTGGCCATTTGGATGTCTTCATTGAAGATTTACTTGTTTAGGTCTTCTGCTCATTTTTGGATTCGGTTGTTGTTTTTTTGTTATTATATTGTATGAGCTATTAATATAGTCTGGAAATTAAACCTTTGTCAATTGCATCATTTGCAAATATTTCTTCCATTCCATATGTTGCCATTCTGTTTTGCTTATGGTTTCCTTTGCTGTGCAAAAGCTATAAGTTTAATTAGGTCCCACATACAAATCAATGGAACAGAGAACCCAGAAATAAACTCACAGATCTATGGTCAATTAATCTTCAAGTAAGGAGGCAAGAATAAACAATGGAGAAAAGACATTTTCTTCAGCAAGTGGTGTTGGGAAAATAGGACAGCAGCATGTAAATCAGTGAAGTTAGAACACTCCCTCACACCATACACAAAAATAAATTCAAAATGGCTTAAACTTAAATATAAGACATGTCATGATAAATCTCCTAGAATAAAACTAAGGCAAAACGTTCTCTGACAAAAATCTTAGCAATGTTCTCTTAAGGTAGTCTACCCAAGTTCATTAGTTGAAAAATTATCTGAATTCTCTATCTGTAGTTCATAGAACAGGCCAGAGTTGTAGATATCACGAAGTCCTGAGACTTTAATAAATATTACATGCATAAATTGGGGTTAGACAGAATAAGAAATTGACCTAAAATAAAACTGTGAGTAACAGGAATATTTATGGGGTAAGCAGATGACTAGGAATAATAGAAACATAGGAAAGAAATAATTATAGAGAGGTATAAGGATAACATGGGAAAAATGGTGTCACTCAAGTAAATAGACATGGGAAAAAGTAATGGAAACAAGACCTGTCAAAAAAGTCAAAGTAAGAAAGAGAATATATAGTGCTCTTTGCATATTAAATTTATCAGGTCATTAAGCAAGAATAGTCATTGTGGGGGAAAAAAAAGCAGTGAAGACTTCAGCAGACTTAGAAAAAAATTCAGTGCTTGAGGGAAGCAGGGTTTTTTAAACAATGTTTTCATTTTGAGAGAAATAAGATGTGTAAAAGCAGTCATCAAATTATTATTATTTTTATTATTTACTAAGGATGAGATTTTTGAATGTTTAAAGGATAAAGGATGAGAGTAAAGGAGATGTCATAGGAGCAGAGGAGATTATTTATGGATGATTTATGGATTAGAAGTAATTCTCTGAAGCCCTGAGGAGGCATGATGTTTGAGAGTATTGGCCAGACAACTACATGCCCAGGATCAAATCCTGATTCATCCTCACTTGCTGTGTGAGTAACTCACTAAACATAGGCCTCAACTCACTACTTTTTTTTTTTTTTTATACTGGAGATAAAAAATTACCTACCATCTACAATTGCTATGAATATTAAAGTGTTTATTAAGTGTAAACTACTGGAACCAAGGTATGATGAAGGGAAAATATCCAATAAATGTAGACTTCACTGGATGTGAAAAGTTGGAATGCATGGCATGAAAAATTGTAAAGTAAGTTGACCTTTGATGAGTTACAGGACAGTCGTTTGAATATAAGAGCTTCATTAGCATTTCAAAAAACTGATTATGTTTTCATACTATTAGTAATAATAGTGTGAAAGATATAGGTAATATTAATAGCAAATACTTACAGAGGGCTTACTGTGTGCTAATCACTGATCAAAGGGATTCAGATGTACTAATCATTTAAAATCTACAAAAACACTTTAAAGTTAGTGATAATAATCTTCTTAAGCATAGGAAGAAACTTACATGCAGAACAGATGCATAACCCAGTCCTGGTTACCCAAAGAAGTGATGGCCTGGCCAGGATTGTGTCCCAGGCTCTAGGACACTTTAAATGCCATATTATGCTGCCTTGTCCAGATACTTTAAGACATATCTCTCCTACTCATATGCTTTGAATCCACTTTGGGAAAGGCTGACAAAGATTGGTAAAACATGAGTAGCAAAACCCCATCCCTAGGAAATTCTGTGACTTATGGCACAAACAGATGAGGAGGAACATATAGGGAAGTCAGTCTCTAAGGTATCACAAAAGTTAAAAAAATTGAGTAGGGTGGGGCTTGTAGTGACAGAATTGTCATAGAAACAAACAATGAAAGGATATAGGAGATCAGAATTTTGTTTCAGTGGATTAGATTTACTTTTACCTAGCTCATAACTAGTCACTTAGAGTTTCATATTTCTGTATTTTTCTTCTCCTAATATAAAATGTTACCTTGGGTACCCTGGTATGAAATGTCAATACCCTTTCTAAGTAACTCATTATCATGAGCTAACTTAATCCCTGAAAACTATATGACTTCTTTTAGAAACAAGAAGTTTTCTCAAAAGGTAGAAATCCAAATTTTATAACACATTCCTTTGATAAAAACCATTGTATATTAGTCATTTGCTCTAAGACATGCAGAGCATAGGAAACTTTAATTTGAATTTAATGATTATGTATTTTTCCACATGAAACATAATACTCATTGTTTAGAGAAAGTGGTCATTTAATAAGTAATTCATGAATGTTGACTCTTTGTAAAGTACTAGACTTTATATTTATCAAAAGCTAGCTCCTCAGATGAGAGGATATTTTATAAATGGCAATATTATTTTCCATAATCTGACTACTGAGAAACTTAATAGCAGTGGCTTTTATTCAAGGTAAAATAATATATAGAATACATTTTCCCCCTAAAATAAATATTTCAAGTTCTTTCCTGAATTCCATTGGTTACAATCATTCAAGTATGTTTATAATATCAAAATATTTTCAGGTAAGCTATATTCTCTCTTGTCTCCATTAAAAGTCAATGCAACATACTATGTAACATACAAAATTCAACAGAATTATTTTTAATCCAGATATTTTGCCTAACCTTCAGCCCAATTCATTAACACCTCTGTAATATTCCTTACATACATCATATAACCTCTTAATCCTCTATTGCTTATAAATCTTCTTATACAGTCGCTTGAATTTGTTATTGTGTGGACTTTCTTTGTAACTTGGTGCTCGGGGCTGAACTTGCTATATCCAATGTTATCTGAGTAGGATTGACAGCTAGGGATGGCTCTCCGCTTTAATATGGACACTACAGCTGTATTAATTCTAAGTCAAAATTGCCTTTCTGACAGCCTTGTCATGCCATTGACTTACATTCCACTTGTAGTCAACTTAAACTCTGGGTCTTTTTCACTTAAACTGTCGGAAATTCGCAACTCACCTGTCCTGTACTTTGCATTTGGTTCTTGAATTTAAGTTCAGCAATAAATTAGGAAATGAATTATTCAGTATTGCCAGTGGCTAATATTGCTGTTCTTGTTTTCTACTCTAACAGCATCCAGTGATACTTGGTGAATTTTGAATAGAGTTTTCCTTCACAGTTTTTTTTTTTTCAATGCTGCGATCATAAAAGATATGTAGGAAGAATGCTGAGCCACAAACACTTCACTTCTGCTTATGCTCTACCAGAGACTGAAAAAATGGACCCTGACCTTGCTAAACTGTTCAATTATCTAGTGGTTCTTCTGTTTCCTTTAAGAAATCCATGTGACAAGGATTGAAGTTTGCAATAGTTTTCATATCTCTGACTGCCTTTCATCTGAGGAAAACTCGCACTGTGGATTTTGGAACTGCCTTGCTTACAGCTCACATGTGTTTTTTGGTTTTTTTTTTTTCTTTTTTACTTTCCATTTCTATTAAAGAATTTTTTCTTAATTCCTAAAGTGATGCTTATTAGGACTTGGGTATTTATAAATATTTTTACCTTGTTATAAAAATGTTTCAATGCTAAATATCATACTAAGCTAATACAATGGCCGATATGAACTAAAGAGAGGAAATGCAAATACATGATATACACATGTATCTCACAGGTGATGTAAACTTTAAAGAGATATTTCAGGATTTCATTTTGATTAATGTGTGAGAGTGGTATCATTAGATTCCTGCTGTAATTTAGCAGTTAAAGCCCTCTGAATAAAATTTAAAAAACAAACAAACAAACAAAAAACAGACCAATGGGTAAAGTCATGATCCTTGCTCATGTTCACTAATGATATAGGAAACAAAACAAAACAAAATAAAACAAAACAAAAACCCTCAATGTTTACTTTTTCCCAAAGAATTCTGTTATAACGTTGTGTGGCAAGATATTTGGCAATTTAGTGAGGGATTTTCTTCACTGAGATTTTTATTTCAATTTAATGTCTTTACATCTTTCTCTCTCTGTATATATATATATATATATATATATAATTTTGTGTGTATACTTATATCTACATTTGTTTCTCTGTAAAGTAGGATGCATTTTCAGCTAATTATGAGACAGTGTATGTATCATAGTTGCTAAATGACTATTTTATTTTAATTTAACTGACAAAAAGGAGGGAATACCTGCAATTTCAATGATTTAGTTGAAAAGCACAAAAGACTACATAATCATGGGTAACAGCAACCAACCAGAGTGAAAGGGTGACTTATAAATCTCCTAGATACTGCTAACTAAAAGTGAGCACTCGCCATCTGCCTCTACAAGGATTGGATCATGCTGGCATTTGCCACCTAACTCTGCTTGGATTAAATCATGAGCTGCTGCAGCTGCTGACCTCCAACACTCCTTGAAAGGAGTTCAGGTTGGAGGTCAAGAATGAGGCACTCTGTGCTCTGGGAAAACTGGTGGAACAGGCCTTTAGATAGTTAGACATTTTCAGGAGAAGATTTTATGACCCCAATTCTTGTATCACCTCATACCTAGAAAAGCACTAAAATCATTAATGGTGACATCTGCTCCTTGTGACTAGCAGCAAGCTTCTACCTAAATGTGTGCTTGATGGCACATCCTCTCTTCACTGAAATCATATTTAACACTGAGTTTTCCCCCTGCCTCTGTGGAACAGTTTCTCAGAGCTTTCTGGGATGCTGTCTCCCAGGCTATCGTTCTCATTTTGCCCCAAATAAAACTTAACCCACAATTTTCACATTGTGTGATTTTTAGTTTAGTTGACAAAATAAAGCTTCTTTATAATAAAATCATGTCTCTTATTTTGTTTGTCTTATTTTGAATTATGACTCTGTGAAATATGTTGGCTTACTGATGGCTTAGACGGAAAGGGGGTAAAAGAGTCCTAAGAAGGAAGACATACACTACTGAGTTGAGTTTCCTTTTTTTTTTTTTTTTTTTTTTTGCCATTTTCTTAGAGACAAATTTTTGAGTATCTTTATCTATTTGTGACTATAAGTTAACTGAAATTAAACTATGTAAACAAAATTAAAGCAAAAATTTCACTGGACAAATTAAATAGGCAAGAAAGATGTTTTCCAAGGCCACTGTAGTAGAAGAGAGAGGTTGGAACTCAGTTTGAGCTCAACCCCACTAAAACAAAAGGCTGGAGAGTTTTTAAGAGCTGGAGTTAGGGAATTTTAGGCCATTTGTGTTGCCTAACTGGCTTTACCAAAATAAAAAGTAAACTTTCTCGTGTCTTCACGTCAGGAGGTAGTTTTACAATTTGGAGTTAGTCTGCCAAAGTTAGGCTCCTTGAGAAAGATTTCTATTCTGCAAACTAGCAAGAAGCTTTCCAAAAGATTTACACCTCAAAGGAGCAGAGAAATAATTTACAATTATAGGTTTTCAAAAGCAAAATCTTAAGAAAAGATATGAGGGGGCCTGGAGTCAGGATGAATCCTGTCCAAAATTTAGTCAAGTTGTAGGAAACATTAAGCCAATTTTGGTCAAGGAACTTTCAAAGCCTCTTTGCCCCTGTGAAGTTTTATCTAACCATTCTACTCCATAATTCTGTGCCATCTATTAATCATTTGAACTAAGTCACACTGGTATTTCACATACTGAATCAGCCTAAAAGCATGTTCAATTGGGGTACATTGTTTAAAATATTCTACTTTGAATTTCTTTCAACAGAAGTGGAGTCTCAAGTTCACCATCATTCCCACCACTGCTTAATGTCTTATAACCTTCTGATTTTTTAATTTCACTCATCTGCTATGTCTCTAAAGGCATCTGAATTTAAAACCACTCCAAGTCACTTGGGCTTTGATACATTTAGAATTGTTTGTTACTATATTAGCCAATGTTTTCCAGAGAAACAGGATCAACTGTATGTTTATATATAGAGACAGAGGAATTTTAAGGAGTTTTCTCATCCAGTTACAGGAGCTGAAAAGACCAAAATTGACAGAGCAGGCTTGCGGGGTGGAAATTCAGGGAGAATTTGATGTTGAAGTCATGAGTCTGAAGGCAGACTAGAGAATTTCTTCTCTTCAGGGGACCTGTCTTATTTCTTCAAGCCTTCAATTGATTGGATCAGGCCTACACATTATGAGGCATATTTTACTTTACTTGGGGAATCATTAATAAAGACAATTATCTATTACTATCCCACAGGAAAAATGATTACATGAGGTATATGTAAAATTACACTTACTTAGATTTTTGGACATCGAAGAACAATGCTTATTATAGCAGTCAGTTTCAAAAATTAATTTAAAAGGAGAGTCAGAATTTCAAATTGAGAAATTATTTTCATCAACTTTTCAAAAACAAGTTAATATCTAGTAAATATCGTATTTTACTTTTATCGTTTGTGTATTTTTTCTTTAAAATATTTTAAATATCATAGCACTATCTCTAATAGTGAAAATTCTGATTAATCCCAAAAGCATATCCCCACAAACCAATGTTATCCAGTTAGTACATGAATTTAGCAGATGATGTGCACCAAGAAATGCACAACATAAGCCAATATGCATCTATATTGCAAATAATGCCAGAGTATATGTACTGTTTTATAACTTACTTTTCAATTAGTAGGTGATTAACATCCTTCTTGTTGTAAGATATAGATCTACTTTTTAAATATGTGCATATGATTTTTTTGAGAATTAAGTTACATTGAAACTATTTTTTATTATTTAACATTTCAGTCATCTAAATATTTCCTTGCAAACAGTTTTGCAAATAGCATCCTTATGCATATATCTGCAGGCATCATACTTTAACACATGCATTTTACAATGGTACAAGTTATTTCGTTACATGTGTTTAGTATGGAGAATGAAAAAATCATCACAAAATAGAAGTTTGGAAAGGCAATGTTTCGGTACTTGAAGGCTCAAATTAACTTTGACATATTTACTGCCAAACCAGTTTCTAGTATTATAATTTGAAAACAGTTACATAAAATTCCACTAATTGTCATTTTCCAAATTATCAGTCTATTCAACTTGTGTTCCTATTATTGATAAATTCTTTGTTCAGAGAACCACCATAAAACTCCTTAATATTGTGATTAAATAAAACTTCTCAGCTAATTGTTAAACTATTACAGTTCCAGCAGTTAAATATAAAACTTTCTGAAATCCTTCACGCTGAACATAGATTTTTTTCCCCCCGATCCTTCAGAAAGGAGAATTGAGGTGGAGAAAAAAAAAAATGTTTGTTTGATTTTGAACATCTTGAGTTAGAATTTATAACTCTTTTTCAAAATAGTTATACACGTATGCAATGTTGTCAATTATTAAAGAAATAAAAACTTCAACAGTTACTAATTGCATATTCTAAAAAAAGAACTTCATTATCTGTTATAATTTTATACCTCATTAAAGCTTTTTTTGTGTATATCATACTCTTTCTCATCATCAAAGAGTATTTGAAGCTCATTAACTATCTTGAAATGACAAATTACCTTCTTTCTTTGGCTACAAGTTTTTCTCGTTTTTATCTGTAAGCATTTTTCTTTCAAGATTACATTTAATCTTTTTTACCCTTTAAATGATTTACTTCATAACTAACAGGAACAACTTTATAATTAAATGTTTTGACAGAAAAAAACCTTATCTGTTTTGCTGAAGAGCATGGCTATAGATTGGCTTACTGTATAAAAAGTCTTTATCACCAATGATATGGAAATAGGAATAGAAGGGAGATTATGAATACCAAACTAATCTTCAAGCCTAATTAATAAAAATACTTTCAAATTTTAAATTTTAATGGACTTGAGATTTTCATATTTATTTTATTATGATTAAGCTATATAGTTGAATTCTCTTTGGCTGATAATTGTTGAAGAATACTGCCATGCCTAAATTATTTTAATATAGGGAAAATTAGTTCTGCCATGTTGCTAGTAAATGATAACATCTTTCTGTTTATAATGTTTCACTCTCTTGACTTTCAAGATTAAATTTTGTCTGAATCTCAGTAGCAAAGTAAACAACTAAACGTACCAAATTCCACAGAGCAGTTCCAACATGCCCTTTGGTTACCAAGTTAGAAAGAACCGTCCAAGTTCCAAAACCTCATAACAAGCTCTTGGGTATAGACTGGCCACTGATGAGTAAGTCAATCTCTTCCATATTTCAAAAAGGATTGAGGGCACAGATGGACATCATGACAGTAGGAAACTGTATACTTTATTTAACATTGTTGGGTCTTTACTTTTACAAACTTGCTTTTATTCTTTTTCATGTAGGTCTTTATCTTACTGCTTGTCAAGAATGCAAAGTAATCCAGATTTTAACCAGTGACATATAAATAGTAAGTAGTTCATACGATATCTCAGGAATATTTAACTTAAATTTTAAAATTAATGTCTCCTAATTTTCAAACTTATGTGTCTCTATCTGATGATACACTATATAATTTACTTCATCATTTCACATACAAACATATATGTACACAAATAGACACACAATATTACCAGTGTATAATAAGGCATAACTTGATTATTTTTCTTGCAAATAAGACACTTTTTTCAGTGCAAATAATATTAAAAATATACCTGTTTA
Organism: Camelus ferus; assembly: GCF_009834535.1. NCBI lineage: Eukaryota > Metazoa > Chordata > Mammalia > Artiodactyla > Camelidae > Camelus > Camelus ferus. Next base: position 56,467,870 of record NC_045709.1, read on the forward strand.
GATCTAATTTTAATCAATTTATGGACCTAACATTTCTGTTCATTTTATGGGAAATATTATGAAATTAATGTAAGGCAAGATATAATATACCAACAAATTTAGAAAAGCACATTTTTCATAGAAACTGGTTTTAAAATAATCTGAGATTTTCTTAATAGTTGAGAATTTACATTCTATCTAATTATCTATCTGTCTGTTTACCTATCCATCATCTTCTGTCTACGTAATGAAGTCAAGGCTTTAAAATGAATTTTCTAAGAATAATGAAAAAGCTCAGAGATGGTTAAAACAAGCTTTTCCCTAATATTGGATGTTAACATTACATAGGGTGTTTGGGGATTAAAAAAATAAAACAGTGGGAAATAAAACACACTTGAATGGGTCATTGGTGGGGGATAACAGAAAAATCATGAGCAATAGATGCCTGCAATCTCCTAGCAACAACACCCTGAAGACTCAGAACCAGTGAAGCATGGGAAACAGAAGCCAGCACTCTACATCTACAAGTCATTTTCTACATGCTTTCTTTTTATATTGGGTATTCAGGTTTCTTAATTTGTAAATTCTTTTCTCCTAAGAGTAAATAACCCCCCAAAACCAACATTTTCTGTTTTATATCTTTATTTGATTGGATGCAATCAAGGGAGCCTATTGAGGGAAACTAATTAATATTGCTCTTTCATTATTTTTTAAATTTATTTAAGCAATAATTGGAGGATTTTCACTGAAACAGTGGTGTGAGTGACAACTGTCAGGATAAGGTGTCAGGCTTATCATTCAGAATGATAGTTCAAGATAGATCATTCAAAAGTTTCCATCCTCTTGAGCACCTAGTATGTGGCAATGCATTAACATCCATGGATCACTGTAGTCAGAATTATTAATTCAGCACACAGAATAGGATTCATTGTTGATGGACAAGTCCAGACTTTTCAAAAAATTTGCCTTCCAGGTGAAGAGGATTAGATCACTGAAAATCTTTATTTGAAGACACATGATGGTTTAGAGTGTGAATAGCTCTATGTATATATTTATGGATATATGAATGTGGATGGGTATTTGTTTTGATTATATGTTGAGCAACCATGAAATCAACATAAATGTAAATGTTAGAAATATAACAATACCTACTTCTGTCTACTCTTTTTAGCTACCTTTGATTCTTTCATATTCAGTCTCCCTGTTTACATCCAGAAATATCCCATATTTTGAACCTGCACTCAGTAATGCTAACATTGCGTTGAGGTGAAGGAAAATGCAGTTCTTATTGCAGGTACCAAGCAAGGATTTGGGGCAGCTAATGTTCAAAAGACCCAAATTCCCTGATGGATTGCAGTGAAGAGTTTTTAAAGGCAAACTTAAGGTGAGGGAAGGGAGTCGCAGGGTGCATAATTAGCTCATGCTCAATTCTCTGATCGGTCGATCGTGACGTAGCAGGGTGGTGTCACAGGGGTTAACATCATCAATCCTCAGGCTCCAGCAGGTCTGGGAGCTATCATTATACAGTTAACTTCTTCCATTTGGTGGGGATTTTAGTATCTGCAAACATCTCAGGAATGTGCATCTGACGTTGATATAGACATCCTTCAGGGAGGAACTAAAGATTCTGTAACTGCTATGTGGCTGATCTACTAATTAAATGGTTACTGGTTCTTCTGGCCCAACTGTTGTTTTCTTATAACTACATGTTCACTTTTTTCAATCATTAATTCTTGAGCCAGTCACACATTAAAACTGTGTTTGAATAAATGTAGTCATATACCAACATCTGACAAAAATAATAGTTTCATTTATTGAACAATTACATTGTGAGTTTTTGCAACCATATAATCATATGCTTTTTTTTTTTAATTGAAGTATAGTCAGTTATAATGTGTCAATTTCTGGTGTCCCAGTTATGCATATATATATATGTATATATATATTCATTTCACATTCCTTTTCATTAAAGGGTATTACAAGATATTGACTATATTTCTCTGTGTTCTGTGCTATACAGAACAAATTTGGTTTTTTATCTATTTTTTATACATAGTGGTTAACATTTACAAATCTCAGACTCCCAAATTTATTCTTTCTCATTCCCTTTGCACTGGTAACCATTGTTTACTATGTCTGCAAGTCTTTTTCTGTTTTGTAGATGAGTTCCTTAGTGTCCTGTTTTCTCTCTCTCTCTCTCTTTTTTTTTTTAATTTTACGTATGAGTGATATCATATGATATTTTTCTTTCTCTTTCTGGCTTACTTCATTTAGAATGACAATCTCCAGTTCTATCCATATTGCTGCAAAAGGCATTATTTTGTGGATAAGTATTATACTGTTGTATAAATATACTACAGTTTCTTTATCCAGTCATCTGTAGATAGATATTTAGGTTGCTTCCATGTCTTGGCTATCATATACAGTGCTGCTGTGAACATTGGGGTGCATGTATCTTTTCGAATTAGAGTTCCCTCCAGATATATACCCAGGAATAAGATTGCTAGGTTGTATGGTAAGTCTATTTTTAGTTTTTTTGAGGAATCTCCATACTGTTTTCCATAATGGCTGCACTAAACTGCATTCCCACCAACAGTGTAGAAGAGTTCCCTCTTCTTCATACCCTCCCCAGCATTTATCGTTTGTGGACTTTTTAATGATGGCCATTTAAATTTGCTTTTATACAGGTTTCCTTTTGGTCTTGGTGGTAATATTAATCCTGTGTGTCTATAGGAAAACTTAGACTTAATACTAAATAATATATTCAAGGTCATATATATATAATCTATTTATTTAAAGATTTAGTCCAAAATAATATCAAACTTTATAAAGCTATTCAAATCTACTTGTATGTTCTCCTCATCTTAGGTATGATATCTGACTATTTCATTCAATATACCAACTGTGCATGTGTGTGTGTGTGTGTGTGTGTGACAAGGGAGAGTTTATGTTATTCTTCTTGCTCTGCTCTTTCTGCCTCTTCTGATCTCAGCGCAGGAAATAGGTGTTATGAAATATTGAAAATACTGAACTAATGAAGCTCCTATATTAGACGTTTAGTTTCATTTATAGTTCTCTTGTCTCTCACAGCTAGGTACAATAACTGTCATTGGCCACATTAACTTAGATTTATGTAAGATCTTACAGCTTTCTCAGGTCTGTTGGAAAACAATTCTTCAAGGTATTTCCATGCATCTTACATTAGCTTTAAAAACATTATTTTTAATTGAAGTGAAGTGTAGTCAGTTTACAATGTTGTGTCAATCTCTGGTGCACAGCATAATGTTCCTGTCATACATATATTTCCATATATTCCTTTTCATAGTCTTTTTCATTATAGGTTACTACAAGATATTGAATATAGTTTCATGTGCTATACAGTAGAAACTTGTTGTTTATATATTTTATATATAGTAGTTGATATCTGAAAATCTCAAACTCCCAATTTATCCCTTCCCACCCCCATTCTCCCCTGGTAAACATAGGTTTGTTTTCTATGTCTGTGAGTCTGTTTCTATTTTGAAAGCCAGAGAGGAAAACAAAAATATCATATGCATCAGTTATTGTCCTGAACTATCTTTTCAAGAATGTTTGCATAGCAAACAGCTGCTAAGATATGGTGTTTCCCTCCAGGTCAAAGGACAAATTTGTTTAATATCCAACATGATAAAGGTAATGTTTCCCTTTAGGGCAAGTTTGGGCAAGTTTGTGAAATGCCTCCTTTAGCATATTGGAGTATCCTAAACCTGGGGGTCCTCAGATATGACCCAAACCTACATGTGTCTTCCATATACTTGGGTCGCATTCTACCTTGCTTCCATGAGAGGTAGAGAGAAGGGGCACTGATGTGAACATTATGCTCATTCTTTCTGCTTGTCATGATAAATAAATCCCTTTATTGCTGACTGAAGAGTCTCTTTTATCTGTCTGCATCTATGAAACCATTGCAGGCTAACTTGTTAGCTTGCAAGAAGACTGAAAATCCAGTCCTTTCCCAATTTTTTACAGAGTTATTTCCCACTGATACATCTCTGGAAAGGGATGCTTTTGGGCAGGTTCCTTCAGAAAAATGCAAGTCTTGTTAATTTCCCAAGTCATTCAACCCAAGGGAAAAATCAGTGCCACAAAACTCTGGTATTTTAGGTTTCTCCATTGCTGCTTCTCTTTTTACCCAGCCATAAAGGCACTGAATGCCCAATCTTCAGATTCCTCTGGATAAAAGTTGGCACCAGATTCTGTGACCCTGGATCTCTGTAAGGCACATGTCAAAGTTGCCGCAGGAATTCTTATGCTTTGTTGCTATTGCAGCACTGGAGAGATTATTGAGGCACTGCAGTTCAGACAGCAGCCAGCTGTTCAGAGGTGCTATTACCAAACTCACATTTGGCTACTGGCTGCTCAGAAGCCAGTAATTCGAGGAGCAAGTGTCAGTAGAAACAGTAGAAAGGAAAAGTGCTTTAATTAGAAAAGCTGGCAATCTGCAGAGATGGTGGACTCCTGTCCAGAGACCAACTCCAAAGATTCTGCTCACCTATGACAGTTTTTAAAGGGAAAAATGGAGGGAAAGAATCTCAGTGAATTAAGGAAAGAGATTGGATTCTTAGCACCATTCTCCATTGTGTGCAGACTGGCTGACTCTATCTCCAGATGTTATCTTGCCTCATGATTTGACTGCAGGATTGCTAAGGGGGCTCCTGGGAGTAGAGAGCTAATCTAACCAGTCCCTAAATAATTTTTGTGTTCTCTTTGCAAGTCCTGCTGGCATGTGACTTATCCTGCACTTACCCTCTGTCATCCTTAGCTTTGAGATCATAGTCAATACCTTATAATATAAGAATGTCTACTATGCGGCTGAGCTCAGATTCACATCCAGATGTGTGTGATAGCAGACTCTAAGGTCTTCACGTTCATACTGAGCTCTCTCACAGAGAAGGAAAGGGCAGAAATAAACAGTTAGGGGGAAGTGATAAGAGGACATGATATCTGACCTCTCCTAATTGGATCAATCTGATACACAGTTTCAAAAAACCATGAACTAGTCCTCATTTTCTGGTTTTGTTTCTAATTCCACTCTGCTGGTGGTTGATGCTTTTTAAAAATACAATACAAATTAATTATTTGGAAACCTGAAATGCTCAAAAAACACATGAAATACAAGTTCAACATTTTCATCATTAGATTCATAGAGACATAAAATTACTCTGACAAATTGCTTACAAAATGTTCTCAATGTTTGGCATCAGTTTCTACGCCAAGTCATTGTGGACAGTCAAAAACAGCTTATGCAGTGAAATGAGTCTGTGTACTGTAACTTGAATAGCACAATGCCAAAGTATTCACAGGTATTAATATTACACATTATCCCTTATTATATCCCAAATGGCAAAGTTTATTTCCAAGTCAGCTCTTTTTTTTTAATTTAGATTTCATCACTACATTTTGACCTTATTTAACATTTCATCTTCCCAGCAACAGTAGTATCTTTGTAGAGATTATTTTAGTAATTATTGATATGATGCTCTTCACATGATTTATTGCTGAAATGTTAATTCGCTTACATGCATACTGAAGGTTAATTTCTATCTTCTTCCCTGCTATTATAATCTCTTCAAAAATCTGTATAAATCCTTAATTTTCAGAAAAATAACTTTCTTTTTAAAAATGTTATACTATAAATATGTTTTAGTTCTGGATTCCAGAGCACATTTTATATTTTTAATAGTTAGTTACCAGGATATATTCCAATTTAAAAAGCAGAGATTTGCAGCTGCTCTTAATATTCTGTAATAAAATTTCCTTTCCCATTAGTCAAACTCTTTTGGGAATTTGCATGATCTTCAGTGTTAACATAACTGGTTGGCATTAATGATCGCTAGTCATTTGATTCTGTGTGAAAGACCCTAGTTTTAAGCATAGTACTAACAGAATTTTTAAAATGTAATTCATATTTATTTAATAACATTCATGAGTATTTAAAATCATACTGCTCTTTTCTACCAATTCTTTGCACACTACCCTCATGGATTTTTTGGTTATTCTTTTTTGCTTCACTCTCTAGTTCTGCAGCAATAAGTTTCATTTCTTTGTCGCATTTCAAATAATGAGGATATATCAGTGGCACTTAGGAAGTTATTCTAGATCTGATTAAATCCTTGCAGACCCTAGCTTTCTTTGATATTGGTAGCTACTCTCTCTGCCCACTTAATCCTCCTATGCTATCTAATTTCAAAATGTGATTATCATTCTGAGGTATCTTGTAGTTTCTCATTCCTAAAGGACTGTAGCCTTTTCAATCATAAACCAATATGCAAAAAATGATGTTCTCTTTGTAATCCATGTGGCATATAATTTAGATAATAACTAATAATGATAATTAAGTTTTATTCCTTCCACCAAAATATATTCTAAAAGACAAGATCTCCTGAATGATGAAATGTGTATTTTTTTCCATTCTTGTTTTTATGGTATCTTCCAATAATATGTCTTAAATTTCACTGTTCAATCATTCTAAAAATATCTTTACTACTCAACTAATATAAGACTAGCTACTCAAGGAAAGTGAAAAATCATGTTAAATTAGATTTAAAGCTCAAAATTTGTATTTAAAATTGAGAATTTGTGCATAACTTGGAATTAGTCATAATCATTCATTCAATTATTCATTTGTTGGTTAAGTCAACAAACCAGCTACATTTTTGAAGTATCCCTTGTTAGTCCAAAGAAATAATATGGACATATGCATAACTTTAAAGGCTATATAATAAAACAGTATGTTAGTTTGTTTGTTTTGTTTATTGTTCTGTACCCAAGCTTTCAGAAAGCCTCTTATTTATTCATACAGTGCCCTATTGTATGGATCTGAGTGAGAGGCACAGCCCCCTACTGCAATTACTGTAACATGGAAATAGAAAGGAATTAGAAATTTGTATTCTTTCTGCTAAGATCCTGGACATGGAGTCTAGATTTTCGCAATCAGTTGCTTTAACCTGGGACTTTGGTGCTGAGTAAGTAAAATACCAAGAACAGCTTTGAAATTATTTATTACAGCGCTGAGAGTCCATTGCCAGTGAAGCCAGCAGCTGTGTCCTAAGGGGACTGCACTGTATGTGCTGGGCACTGACTGACCCTCACTGCTCAGTCTCCCCTGGCTCCTGACATTTTTCTGATCTTGGTTCGTCAGTTTTCTCATGGATTCTATGAACTTTCTGTAGATATAAGAAAATAAAAATAATATGCCTTAAACAATGGAAAAACACCTCCCTCAAAAGTCTTGGGCTAAGTAATCCATCAACAGAATCCATCAAGAGAATGGTAGCTGTGTTTTGGTAAGTCCTTAGATGTCCTCATACCCTCCATTCCATCTTTTGTTTTGTCATCGCAAGTGTGTACTCTTGGTCCTCTTGGTCCAAGCAGGAGCAAGTAATTTACTTACTACATCTTGTACTTGACTAAAAACTCAATGAACAAAGAGAAATAATGTTTCCTAGTGCTTAGTCCCTTAGTGCTTAGGTCATTGACTAGCACACAGTGGGAAGTCAATTAAATATTTATGGAATAAATACATGGTTCCCATTTTTGTGTAGGTTGATTTCTCTTGAAAATAAGCCAAGGAACTCTTCCTCCCACAGGATTCCCGTACTTAATTTGCTAGCCTCTAGTCCTTCACAGTTTTGCTTTCTCTTACCTTAATCTAAACTTAATCTATTTATGTAATCGCTTTAGACTAGAGAGCTATCAGATTAGCTGATGTTTATTACAGCACCTAATTGCATCCTAAACTCTCAGTAACTGTTAATTATCAATAATGGCAAAACATTCAACCAGAATTGGCCTCTAGCTCTTTGGAAATGTTATTCACAGAGGCTGCAATTCAAGGTTGACATTCTGAAGAGGGTACAGGAAAGTACTTCAGTAATTATTTTTATCTGTAAGGTTTACTTCCCATATTGTTGCTGTTGGTGTTTTGGAAAGCATTTAGCCCCTTCAAGAACGCATTTCATTTTTCTTCTGAGGTCGTGAAAATGAATTTTAGGGAGTCATGTCATTATTTTGAATGGCATTTGTTCAAATTGAAGTTTTCCTATCTTCTCATTATGGTAAATTTCAATCTATTTATATTTTTCCTGAAATGCATGGCCAAGCTACAGCATATAAGAGAAACAGAAAATTCAAGTACAGATAATTTAAAAAGAAAAAAGGAGAAACAGTCGTACTAATATTTTGGTTGATTTTAGGTGAGAATGCTGTCTATGTATAGTGATGAATGTCTTCCTATCAAAGTTAAATGTACAAAAGTTTCAACAATGTCATTATGTTAATATTGTCACAGAAAATGAAAAGCATATCTGATGTGTGCATGTGTGTGTGTGTGTATGTACACACCATAAAGGAGAATTTTCATAGGATGAAAAATGGAATGGGGTTAATAGCAAAATATGCATTTTTTAAAAAAAATGATGTATATGTCATTGTTTTGAATGTTCCTCTTTGTTGAGAGTATAAATATCTCTTTCACATTAAACATATATTAAAATCTCAAGAAAGAAAACAAATCTTGACTGGAATCAAAGAGAAGGAATTTAGTCAGCAACATAAGAAAGTAGACTTGCTACTAGCTCAAAATTTTTCTTGAACAATCATTGCTTTGCCAAGATCTGCACAGTGTAGAAGACATGTCATAATGTTGATAGAAGAGCATTCTTTTTTATTACCTTTGTTTATTAGGCCTCTTACAAATTAATGAGAACATCACTGTGTACAAGATAATTTCTTTGTTTGTGTTTTGTATGATTCACAAGGAAGGCAATGCTTGAGGATTTATTATAGACTATTCCTGTTTGTGAAAAGTTATATAAACCATCTGTGAAATATCAAATTATTATTATTTTTGCTGCTTTATTTTCCAAAGTGAATTTAAAAATATTTTTAGTCAATTTCATTACCAAGGTCTTCCTCTTTGAGCCCAGAAAAACTGGTAGTCAAAAACAAAGCAAAAAAACAGATTTTCTGACTCCTTTGAGTGATTCTCAGTTTTAAAGCAAAGATGTTTTAAAACTGGTCCAGTGTAGAGAAAAATTGAAAGTTTTAGTCCCTTGAATATCTGTTGATTACTCATTGAACCAGTCATTGAAATATTCTTTCTGTTACTAAGGAAGCACTTTATTCCCTATAAAAGCTGTCAGTATTTTGATGGTTAAGCCTAATGTGTTGTTCAATAAATCTGGATTTTATTCAAGAGCATAAAAAGAATTTATAAATTCATATGTTTTAATCAGAGGAATATCACTAATACATCACAAGGACATCTTTTGGTGTTTAAAGTGATCTCAGTCTACTCCAGGGAATTGTTTCAAAACTTTAACACTCTTTTCAAATTGATTATGCCAATTATATCATTGTCCTCACATCCCTCCCAGACCCCCGGAATCACCATATCACACACAAGCACCACCAGCATCATGACCAGAAACATATACTCAGGGGATTTTTATCTGAATAACCCAGACAGCTATACTCTCAACTTTCCACCTTCTGACCTACAACAGGACTTAGGCATACACTGCACAGACCGAATGTTTTCATTCCCCCCAAAATTCATATGTTGAAACCTAATCCTCAGTGTAACGGTCTTAGGAGGTGGGGCCTTTGGGAGGTGATTAAACCCTGAGGGAGGAGCCCTTACTAATGGAATTAATTAAATCCCCTTATAAAGGAGACCCCAGAGAGCTTTCTCCTTCCCATCATGCAAGGACATAGGAGACAGCTGGTTATAAACCAAGAGGACAACACCAGACACAGACTCTGCAGGCACCTTTATCTTGGACTTCCCAGCTTCCAGAAATGTGAGAAATAAATTTCTGTTGTCTAAGCCACCTTGTTTAACAGTCATTTGTTATAGCAGCCTGAACTGACTAAGACACATACTAACTTTTTTCCCCCATTTTTCCTCTGGGGAATATATGATAGAATTATTTTAATAATTAATGTAATACTTCTACGTGTAGTTCATGTCTCATTTTCTCACGGTTTTCAAGGTATATTTGGAATCATTTGTTTAAACTCTCTCAAATCATTTCCTCAGTTTCTCTAATGAGTCTTTCCCTGTAGGCCTAACATGACAGTCTCTTGCATTTTAAAACAGTTCTTCCTCGGTTCTAAATTTCTAAATTTATCTTAAGCTACTAGTCTACCTCTCTCGGTTATTTCACTGCCTTCAAAAATATTCTGTTCATTATGTTACCAAGTCCAAACTCAGTTCTGCTCACCACACAAAAGGCCAGTAAATTGGGAGATGAGGTGTTGGGGCAAGAAGTAGCAACTTTCTTCAGAAACCCCGCAGACCAAGAAGATGACAGGCTGATGTCCTGGAGAATCATTTTCTCCCAGTCAGAATTCATGTTCCTTTTATACTAAAAAGGGGAAAGGACATGATTGGTTGTTGCAAACTTCTTGGAGTAAGAATGCTTTGTTCTTGGAATCCTTTTTTCTTGCATCTGTCCATGTGTGTCAGGTCATGGTGCCCCTGTAAAACATCTAACAGAACAAATGTTATTTTTTATTCTGCAATTTGTTATCTTTATATGAGTGCAAAAGTATTAATATCCTTAAAGTTCAGAGCCTTGAAAATAGGCGACATTCTTTTACAAAAGGTGCAGAGCTAGCAAGACTAAGCCTAGAAAACAGGGCTCAGGGTTAAAGCCAAAGGACTAGATCTAATATGGAGTCAGATTTTTTTTTCCTATTTCAATTATGCTGGATAATGTCTTTGGTATTTTTCTTGATTTTGGTCCATATATGAGCTCCATGTTCAGTTCACCATGAATAGACTTCATCTCTCTACTGTGTTTTAATGTGCAACCTCAGTATCTAAATTTTTATCATGGCACACAGATTGAACAGTCAATCCAAAGACAGCATACAATTAGATGGCCATGGCAGTATATGTGTACATATGTATGAATGCAGGTGTGTGTGTATGTCTGTGTGCGCAGCTGTGCAGTGGACGTCAACCATAGCTTATTGACAAACAAACCATGTAAATTAAAGTCACTATTCTATTTCCTTTGTGGCTTTTGATTAAGACCTATCTTAAGATAATTTGAGAGCACTATAATACTGCTGTTTTCATTTCTCATAATAACTTTGTCCCTAGTACTGGTTAATAAATGGAATCAATACTTTCTGCAAGAGCAGGAATTGAAAGTGACATTCTCCATGTCATATTCATTCTGCTTAATTACTGAGTGCCTATTAAATGGCCAAGTATCATTTCATGTACTTTATATCCTCCAGTGAATAAGAACAGAACAAAACAAAACAAAAAGCCTACTCTTTAAAAAGCAAATAATTTTTAAATCTACTAAAATCGATAATGAAAAGTACACTTTAAAACATTTTCAGAAGGTTTTCAGTGCTAAGATAGAGGAAAAGGGCAAAATAGAGCAGGATAAAAGTGGTGAATAGTGCTGAATGGTCAAATAAATGACATTTGAGAAAACATCTGTAGGACGTTCAGTAGATTCCAGGCCAGTATCTTGGGAAGATCATTCCAGGCAAAGGGAATGCCAGTGCAAAGGCCCTGAGGCCTAAGCATAACTGTTTTGTCTGAGGAGCAGCAAGATTATTCATCTGGATTAAGTGGAGTAACAACTATACATAGGAGTTGAGGTCAGAGTTTCGTAGGGTCTAATTGGTCATTTGTCATCTCCCAGGGGCTCTACGATCTCTTGAGAAAAGAAGATGCATCGGCATCGGTTCCCTAAGAAAACTTCTAACTTCAGAAAACAAGGCATTCTCAGTTATAATCTTATTCCTGCTGCTTGTGTTTATGTGGATCTCCAGATAACAGTCTCACACCCTAAATATAACCCTTTTATAGATAAGTTGCAGCTAAGACTATCAGAAAAACTGCTTACACTATTTTAAGCAGTGCATGCCACATAGTTCACATATATGAAGGACACACATGGTTGCCCTACCAGGAATGTTGGGGTCTGAATACTCTACTCTCGTCCCCACATGCTGATATTTTAGTGGGAAACATCAGCTCCTGGGCCCAGAGCTATGCAGTATGGACACAGACTCTAGACTTTCTCTACCTTCTTACTGATGGAAGAGACACAGACAAGCTGATATCCAACTAAAAACCCACGAAATGTCAAGTGTACTGATAAGCAGAAACACACCAATATTCTGCAACCCATTTGGTCTGTAGCAAAGGATAAATTAAAGCATGTGGTTGTCATTAAGGAATTTGACTCTGTAACCCAAGCATTGGTGAAAGATATTTAAACTGGCACACTCCACATACCATCCCCCATCTTTTTTATTTATTTTTTTTCACAGCAACTTTGAAGTGTTGGGTTTCCACATAGAGAACAAAATATCTTAGTCCAAGATGGGAAGATGTCACGCAATTTATGAGTACTTATGACAGATTTAAGCTGCTTAATGTATAAATTTGGCTCTGTACATATCAGGCTATCATCTGTGGCTTCTGTGGGTAGAGTTTAAAAATCTTAAATTCTTTACCAACATAGAAGGGGGTGAAAAGGTTGACAGAAATTTTCTTTTCTGTGGGATTCTATGAGAACAGTGGGATGAAGAATATATTTATTTACTCAATTCTTATTGTAGTTACTTCATTCAGAGGCTATTTTTCTACTCCATAGAAGTATTGTGCTAACTACCAAGGATCTGACTAGAGGAAAGAAGGTAGGTTAGAAAATATTGGCAAAATTCCAATAAAAGACTGTGTAAGTTTTACAGGGATATTTATAATAGAAGACAGTTTTTATAGAGTTTCATGTAATAGAAGACTGTCAAGTAAAAAGAAGCATAAAATAAGTGGAAATAATTGAAATTTTGCACTATTGAAGTAAAAAGAGGTGCCTGCTCTTGATAAAGGACAATTCTCTCTTTGCCAGTTCTTTTTGGTTTGATGGCACCTGCATTCTGTCCAATCCTAGTAACCAGTTAACCTGGAGGAGCCATAAGTGACCCAAGCCCAAGTGTGGTCCAAGATGTCTCTACAGCTAAGTCCCTATTGGACCAGTAGAGACAGTGACACCTTCCCCTGATATGCCTGGGACATGGAGGGGCACTCCTAAGACCCTTTCATGGAGTGGCCAAACTCCAACTTGCCTGGATTTTGCCAGCTCCAGTTGGTAACATTTTCCCTGTACTAGAGAAGATTCCCGAACCGCCCCACCCAGCAACTTCAGACTTCTGACTGGACAGCATGAGTGGGATTTCTGGTCTTAAGACTACTTCACAGCCATAGGTCATGTACACAGTACCCACAAAGACCCAATAATTCCTCAATAATTACTCTCAGAAAATGTGTTTACATTCAACTGACTCTGGGGGTTTACAGATCCAGGAGCTTAGAAGTCCACAAGCCCAAAGGGTGCTTCTGGTCCTTTTGGCTGTAGTTCCAATGGGCAAACTGAGAGTTTGATGATACCTGTAAGTCAAATTGTTACTGAGTCCAAACTCATTCTGCTCACCACATAACAGGCCAGTAAATCAGGAAACATGGTTTGGGGGCAAAGAATAACAACTTTCTTTGAAATCCAGCAGACCAAGAAGATGGAGGACTAATGTCCTAGAGAATCATCTTACCTAAGTCAGATCTCAGGCTCCTTTTATATTAAAAAGGGGAGGGGTGTAGTTGGTTGTTTGTATCAGAATTCTTTGTTCTTGCAGCTGTCCACAAAGGTCATGTCATGATGTTCCTGTAAAGCTCTGAGAAGACAAATGTTATTCCCCATTCTGCAACTTTTTATTTCTATATGAATGGAAAAGTTCTAGACTGTTAAAGGTCAAAGCCTTGAGACTGGGCTCTCCTGTATGTTTCAGGCTATATGCATATTCTTTTACAAAATGTGTAGAACCAGCATGACTAAGCATAGGACACAGAGCACAGGATTAGAACTAAAGGAACAGACCTATTATAGAGTCAAATTTGTTCTTCCCTAAAAAAAAAAGAAAAGGCAAATGTAGTTTAGCAAGGCCCCAAATCCTTCTCAAAAGTGGCTTTTTTTTTTTCTGGAAATTCTATAGGTGATTATGAACATTCCTTCATGGGTTATGTGAGAGAGATAATCACAGAATAAGTCCACCAATCACTGGGTCTTATTTTTATTTTGTGGGGCAGAGACAGCTGAAGAGAACTTGGTTAGTTTGACTTCATGAGAAGATGGTAATCCTGTTAAATTTAGTGAGGAGCATGGTACTTTGTGGGACACATTACTACAGTGTCCTCCTTCAGGGTGCACTGGCTGTGGCCACTTCGCTTAAGGAGGAAGAAGAAGGGGCCTGAAGGGATATGGACATCTGAGACCATTTCCTTCCTCGGCTAGGTACTATTTGGGCTCTGAAAGTTTTGGCTCACTGGTGAAGACTTCCCTGCAGCTGAAAACCAAGTTTATAACATTAGTCAATCTTCAAAGAGATATCTTAATCTCAGAAAAAGTTGATAGCCACTATCTGCGATATTTGGTTAAATCTAGAAACCCTTTCAATTGTTGTTTTGTAAGGGTTCTAGGATGAGATTGGGTAGCCTTTAGTCTATTAGAGGAGAGGGTTTCTCTCTCCTCAAAATTATTATGTGCTAAATAACTGTTTTGGAAAATTGGAATTTATCTTTTGAAACTTTATGTCACTTTTATGCCAAGGCAGAGAACAAGAAAATGGAATCTTTTTTACAAGCTTCTTTATTTTCTAGGCAAATGAAGAAACCATCTACATGTTGTATCAAAAACTGAAACACACAGGCAATTTACATCATTAAAATCTTGACTGATGACAGGAGGTAAATAGTGTGGGGTGGGGACAGGCTTCAGTTAATACAGGGGATATGAATGCCTACGTATATTTTTGTCCTTCTTTGGTGAAGGCAAAGAGATATTGACTTTTCTGGTAGAGGCACAATGAAAATATAGTGCAAAGATTTACTACAGTGAAGAAAGTGGCTTCAAGCGTAATTGATTACAGACTGGCATTTTGGTTAGGCACTACCAGAAAGTAAAGGATAACAATTTTGTTGATGGCCCTGAAGTCTTGAACACATCAATATCATTGTCCATTTGATGTTTAAATGGCAGGACAGGAGTGTTACAAAGACTAATGCAGAAGACATGAGAACAGTTTTGGATATAAGGTCTTCAGATATAGATTTGTTTCCTTCCTTTGCTCTTGGCTTCAAAGGATATTAAGAAAGTTTGAGTAATGGTTTGGTATGCTATATCCGTTAATAGACTCTGCTCCAGACTTTTCCTAAGTCAGTAGAGTTTTTGTTCCACAGTGAGCTAGGTATGGTGTGAAGGTTTTTATCTAGGATAAAACAATATCTAGGATATTGAATTTTATAATTCAAATATGAAGAAGCATAATAGATTTTTTAAAAAAAATCTTCTATATAGCACAACAAACTATATTTAATCTTATAATAACCTTTAAAGAAAAAGAATATGAAAATGAATGTATGTATGAACATGCATGACTGTGACATTGTGCTGTACACCAGAAACTGACACATTTAACTGACTGTGCTTCAATTAAAAATATATATATAAAGTGGCAGACACAGCTTAAATATGAATAGAAAAATTCTCTGGAATTTCAAGATTTAGCCTCTCTTGTGTGCATTTAATATTATAATTCTATTTGCAAAGAGGAAGACAGTGAGAGGAAAGGAGAGAGGGTGAAAGAAAGGAAGGGATAAAGGGAGAAAGAAGGAAAGAAAGAAGGAAGGAAGGAGCAAGGAAGAAATAAAAAAATGGAAGAAAAAAGTGGAATGCGGGGCACAGGATTATTGTAAATTAAGAGACTGAAGAGTTATAGAAATAAGATACAATCATTTAAGTTTGATAGAATTCTGAACAAAAACAAACAAACCAACACCGATACAAGATGTTTTGAGGACACTGGACTATGAAATAGATGTAAAATTATTAGAGAATTTTTACTGTGTTATGGATAATGATACAATTGTGACAATGTAGGAAACCATACTAATTTTTTTTAACATGCTGATTCATTTGGGGTGAACATCAGGATATCTACACTTTACTTTAAAATGGTTATATAAATTATATTTCAGAATGTGGATAATTCTTGGATCTAGATGGGGATATTGTTGCATTTTCTCTTTGCTTCTCAGGGTTTTGATGATGTATTTCATTATTTTATTCCATACTTTATAATTTTGTATATTTATTTGATCAAAAACATGTTTTTTATTTTGTAATTACTACTCACCCTCACAGATATTTCTCAAACTTTCTGAATCACTTTTTCAATTTAGTATTATTTTTAAAGTCTATCTATTATATACCTTGGAGCTAGGATTTGTGAAATGCAAGCTGAAAATATTTTTTTTTGAAAAGTTAAAGTTGTCATTTAAATGAGAGATATGGTTTATCTCATATACCCATTATCTATTTCATATTAATGTTGTGGCTTAGCAAACCACCCTGAAACTCAGTGACTTAAAGCAGACCCTCACTAGTGTTTGGATCAGCTGGGCTCTTCTTCTCCTGTAGGCTGTCTTCTTATGCTTCTGCAGTCAGTTGTGGGAAAGTTAGTTCTGCTGATCTTGGTTGTGTTCTCTTACCTACGTCAGGAAACATAATCTTTTATCCTCTACCAGCGTAGCCTGGACTTGTCCTGGTGGCAGGATTCCCGAAGCAAGTCCTTCTGAGGTCCAAGTCTACACTCCTCACAACTCTGGTTTCACCACATTCTAAAGGCCAAATATATTCAGAAGGATTGCCCAGATTCAAAAGGATGGATAAATAGACTAACTCTGAAGGTTAGAGCAGTAACGCCACGTCACAAACGGAATTATATGCAGAGAATACAAAGGATATTTCTGTAAGGAGAAGTGAAGTATTGGGGTGATTAAAAAAAATTAATCTGTTACTCCAAGGAGGATGAAAGCACCAATTCTTGTCTTATCCAAAAGAGAAGAATTCAGACAGGAGACAAAAGCATTGTTTAAACAGAGTTTATTAGCAAAGTGACATACCTCCAAGGGCTGAAGACAGGCTGCACCAAGAGAGGAAAAGCAGAGGCTCCCCAAGTCCCTATTTCTTTTGTGTGATTGCCTAGGGTCTGTCTTAAGCTAATTTGATAGTTGACATCACTTGAGTGGCATGTGTAGGTTACATAACCTTTCCCCTATTTCACATGTCCTTCCCCACAATGCATACGGAAAAACCCACAAGGGGGCTAAACCTCAATGCTAATTACATTATAATGAGCACTGGGTCATGTTGGGTCCAGCCCTTCTCTCTACTATGCAGTTACAGCTGTCCGGTTCTATCTGGTTTATTGCTGGCACTCATTTAAAGAAACTAAAGCTCTTTGAAGCCCCTTATTTTAAGGGCAGGTATACCATTATCTCCTGGATTGCTTTCTCCCCTTTCCACTCCCCTTGCCTGGTGCCCCTATCTATCTGACTGCCTATCAAACCTACTACTATCTTAAACTTGTAAAAGTTATGTTTTCCGATTTATAATATTTTCTTTAAAAATGAGCTATTACAGACAACGAAATTGACTAACTCATTGCAGCTCCCACATACTGCAAAGATTTACAGTTTTGGTCAGTTGTACCATTTCATCATTACCAGGACATGAATATTTATATTATGCTCTAATCTCTTAATTTTCACATTTGTTTTATTCTTAATTAACCTTTAAACATAGTTAATTTTATTGCCAAACTTTTACAATTCGTGGGGTCTTATCCAGGTTTCAAATAATACTGTGGTTAATATTCATGAAGGAGTAAAGGCATGAATGGCATACTTGATATGAATTCCAATCTTCAGGTAGCTTCATTTCTCCCTGTGTTTATTCTAATTTTGATTCTCTGAGCTTGTGTTTTCCCATAGTCTTTGCTAGAGAAAAGTGTTCCTATCTTTGTTTTGACTTCTTCATTTTACAAACTCTTGTCTGCTGTTTTCTCTATCCTTGTTTCCTATCAATTTGATTACATTTGCATTTTGTTCTCAGAAATTCTTGTAGGTTTCTAGTGATCTAAGGGCATCTTTCAGGGTATTTCAAGCATATGTGGGTAGTGCAATAAGTGGATGAACTTTTATATAAGAAGGGAGATACTTAGGTGGGCTCTTGCCAAACCCTGACTCCAGTTTTAGAATCTTTATTTATAAACATTCTTCCCTTTTGTTGAACATAATCAAAGTATCTTTAAAACTAGGTGCAATAAAAACATTTGTATTGTTTAACACCTACTTCAATTTTTTTTAACATTCTGCTCTCATGTTTAAGTGAAAAGAGGATTTATATAAATTATCTTTCTACTCTCAGACATAAAAAATGACAACATAATGCTATTTGTAGCAACATGGATGTCCCTGGAGAATGCCATTCCAAGTGAAGTAAGCCAGAAAGAGAAATAAAAGTACCATATGATATCACTCATATGTGGAATCAGAAAAAAAAAAAAGATGACAAATGAATTTATGTATAAAATAGAAACACTCACAGACATAGAATACAGACTTGTGTTTGCCAGGAGGAGAGGGGTGGGAAAGGGTAAACTGGAAGTTCGAGATTTGCAGATACTGACAGGTATATGTAAAATAGATAAACAAGTTTATACTGTATAGCACAGGGAAATATATTCAATATCTTGTAGTAGCTCACACTGAAAATTAATATGAAAACCAATATATGTATATTCATGTATGACTGAAGTATTGTGCTGTACACCAGAAATTGACACAACATTGTAAACTGACTATAATGCAAAAAAATGCAAAATAAAAAGTTATCTTTCTAGTATGAAAATCCAGCAGTCCATCTATAGATAACACATGGAGTGAGTCAGCATGATGGGAAACTCACCCACGGAAATTTTGTTCCTTTATGTTTCTTCTCTCCCACTGTGAAGGAACAATACCATCAAGATTTTTATTTTTAAAATTAGCCTTTGTTCTGGATTCCATTCTAGCCATCTATGAGTTTTGTCATCTGTGATCTGTCTTGAAAAATGTCTACTGCAATGTAGGTGCTTATTAAATACCCGCTAAATGAGGAAGTAAATGCACTGAAAAGTATTAAAGGGGTGTGGCTCTGCATTTGTCCTTGACAGCACAGCTCTTCTCTCAGAAAAAAAAGTTCCTATCAGTGGGAGGCTGACCCCTGTGGGATCTTTTTGTTTGTTTAATTCTTAGTCATTCTTGAGCCTCACTGCTTAGCACTTTTCAACCACCTCTGAACCACAAAAATTTCAACTAGTGTACTCCCTTTCTACTCCATTCTCCCACTCCCACCCTCTCTTCATACACCTTTTCAAGGATCTCTACTAATTACTTCCCATGGCAACAAGACTGCTTTTGTAGGTAGATTGATTGTTAGTGATTTTTCAGTGCCTTTTCCTTAAACTTATTTTTCCCTATATCTTAAAGAAATGTATAAAAGATTTTTGCATGCCGAAAATAATATTCAGCTCTGTGGCAGATTTATACAATTTCATGTATTTTATTAGACATGCACACACAAGGATTTGCTTAATTAGGCAGCCTATTACTCAAGATAGTATTAAAGAACAAATGAGTGCAATGTGCATCTGTTCACAGTGTAACACCTTTGGTATACTATCTGATAAGCAGTGTTCCATGTCTTCAAGTTACATGGTATGACAAAATTTATTTTGCTTCTATTATTGAAAAAAAATTAGTACTGAGTTCATTCTTTTACTTTTCTTATTTTTCTTTGACTTTGTTTATTCTAAAGGTAACATTTAAAAAAATCTCTTTTGATATTAAAGTCTTTTAATTACAGACTACAAACATGTAATATGCAGCAAATAACCAATCTAAACGGAGGGTGCATTTTTGATAATAATTTTGGACAATCTTTTGGCAAATGTTAACATTAATTACAAACTTTAATATTTATTAACAATTTATGAAAGTGTATAGAAAAGGAATATTGCCTGCCATTCCAGTAATCAAAGAATGTTGCTCACCACTCAGGTTCTACAAGGATCAAGTCATCAGCCACTGCAGCTGCCTCCACCAGTGGTGCACCCTGAGAGGGATTTAGGATGGAGAAAAAGGAGAAGCATTTTGTGCTTTGGATACTGGCCTTACATAGTTAAGATGTGTAGCTAAGAAATCATTTCAATAAGCCCAGACTCTTGCATCTTCCCATACATAAAAAGGGGACTAAAATCGTTAACTTGAGATGTCTATTTTTTTGCAGTTAGCAGTGATCTTTTGCTATTTTGTTACTCCAAAAAGGGAAGGGAAAAAAACCAAGTTCTTGATATACCCAAAAGATAAGAGTGCAAATGGGAGATAAAGCATTGGGTAACAAAATATTTTAAAGAATTTATTAACAAACTGATAGTACACCCCCAAGAACAGGAGGTGGGCTGATCCAAGGGCCCATAGCAGTGCTGTTTGTTTGCCTTTTCTCTTATACCCTGTCTTACAGGTGGCGTTTTGATTGATTGATGGCTCTTGCCCATGGAGTGCTTAGTCATATTTGTCTTCTTTTGCACATGTCCTTAGCCATGATGTACATAGAAACATCCATGGGGGAGCCTAAACTGCAATGCTAATTATATAACAATGGGAGTTGGGTCCTGTCCAGTGAGGTCCTTGTGGCTACCACATAGCTGCAGCTGTTGGATTCTAACTGGTTTCTTGCTGGCACTCATTTAGAGGAAGCAAAGCCCCTTTATGCTGAAGGCGCGCATATCGCCATTTTCTAGACCACCCTCCATCTCCTCCACCTTATCTGCCCAGTGCCCACGCTTATCTAACTACCTAATAGTTTGACTACATGTTTTTTTCAGCAAAAAACTCCTATGTTTCATGGTCTTACCTCTTCAGAGCACTTCTTTCGTGCTGTCTCCTGGGCTGTAGTTTTCAGTAAGGTCCTCAAATAAAACTTAACTCACAATTTGTAGGTTGTGCACTTTTCTTCAGTCCACAGTTTCTATTTTTATAATGTGCTCATTTTGTACCCTTTAGTTTGCAAATATTCTCATACATCATTTCTTTTACAAATCATACAATTGATATGTTACTGTTAAAATATTATTAAAATATATTTTAGTTTTATATTCCATGTTATACTAAAATTTTATTAGAAGATGCTAAGAAGAACAACTATGAATAAGCTTGGCTAAAAATTTGGTAAATATTTTGTATTAGAATTATATTGTTCTTTGGTTAAGTTTAGTTAGTTGAAAATTTTGCTTTTTGGGGTTTCATTTGGAATAAATTTAAGACAATTCTGTTGAATATACCTATGACTAAAAACACAAATGTCAAATATAAAATCTGTATGATTGCAAATGATTCCAAGTAATTGACATTAAGTAATTTCGTTTTCCCGTTTCCATAATATTGCCTCAATATATGAATATATTGATAATATATACTCTTTAAGGCTAGATTACACATAAAATAAACAGTTGCTGGCCATTTGTTCCCTATTACACTATTGCCATACATCTACCTTAATTCCATAACAAATAGAAAATTTTAAATAAACACTTTGCATAACCAAAAGACTGAAATTAAGAAAAAAAAAAAGGACTGCAAATATTCAACATCTATCACATCAAAATCTAGACACAGATTTACTTTTCACTTAAGAGATATATTTGTTCACAATGATATTATTAGAAATGTTTATTAATTGAAACTATATTCAGCCAAAACATTCAATTTTAGTAAAGTATACTTGTAATTAAACAATTAGTTCACTGTGATTGGATGGCATTTTGTAAGCAATCACAATATTTAGAAGGAAATATTTTCTATAACTGGAGTGAATTGATGACTCAAATCACTAAATACTAATTGTACCAAAGCTATATCAAAAACAATTTAGAGCAAATATAGATATATATATATAATCATATGTATTTGTATATAACCATATATAATATAAAAATATATATGTTGATATTATAGTATATAATAATGTTATATAAATATATAATATGTATTTAAATAAACTATAAATGTATATATTTATCATAAGTAAATTTTGACAGGAAACCACATTATATAAAAAAATATTAAAGTTAATTGCTGGTTGACGAAGAAATGGACAGAGGTAAGTTTACTTGGCTTCCCCTTTTTTTAATGGCTGCACGTACTACAGTTTGAAAAACACTTCTCTAAATGGGCTTTGACTACTCTAATCTTATGTTGATAATGCTATAAGAGAAATGAGTGTTTACAGGCTCCCAGTCTCTCTGAGGCATCAAAGGAATTGTCACTTAGCTAGTTCATGGCAGAATCAGGGCTGGTCACCAGACACAATGACCCACTTACTCAGTTTTTCACTTGCTTAGCTATGATAAGTGCTCTAGTAATAAAATAACTCATGCCCAGAATAGCATAGTCAAAATATATTTCACATGATTATAGAAAAATGAGTATTCAATACAAAGATCATAAAATAAATACTTTTTCTCCAATTTCCTCAATCAAAATTTTCAATCAATATTTTAGTCATAATTTTAAGTAAATTTTCTTCTCAATAAATTTACAAATATTAACACAAAAGCAAATACCAGCTAGTTATTTATAGGTCTCCTTCCCTGGAAATTTTTGATAGGGCATTTTTTTTTTAATCCAATGAAAAGTATTCTAACCCAGTATTCCTTTAACCACCATGTTTTCTTGGAAAACAAAATATATTGTTCATAATAAAATCCAAACAGAATTCTAATTTTAGTATTAGTCTTCGTTTGTCCTAGTATTATCTAGGTAACCAAATCAAACATTTTTAATTTTACATTCCTAGATGGTATGTTGACTCAGATTTTTGTTCTTCACTTCATAATAAAGTTGCATGCACAGAATTCTCTGTAGTAATGGGGAAAACAACAGATACATAAATACTGAGATTGCATTGGTTTGTGTATTTTTCACACCTCTAGCTTGATGTGATTTAATTTACTATGGCAACTAAGTTTTACTGATTTTCTCCCTATTTTTTCAACACTTAGGTAACAGAGTCTGTAAAGAATAGCATTTACCTTTAATGTAAACAAAACTGATTCTAATGAAATAAGATCTGCTCACAAAAATACTGAGAAGTCTAATTTAATGCTTTACACAATTTAGTTAAGAACCTTTATTTGGGGTCTTTGAATAATAACATGACAGCTTCATTGCTCTTTTGCAATTGTTCCATGAAATTGTTTTAATGGTTAACATAATTACTTTATGTAATATTAGTCAAATTTTGCAAGTATGAGTTCATCTTGTTTTATAAAACAGTAAGTCTGCCTTGAAGACATTACTATCCCAAGAAATAGCAATTAACCTAATATTGGTTAAAAAATAAAATTGATAAGACAGCCCTTTGATAAAAATTTTCAAGCTGTGACTGTATTTTTATAACTTGAAAAATAAAATTTGAATTAAAACAAGTATAAAATTATAATTAATATATTCCTCCAAAAATAAAATTCCAAAGGGGACTATGATGTATATGAGGTAATGTTTTTGAAATGTTTTTAAGAAGTGATGTGAATTTTATTACAGGAAAAGTAACCACTTGTCTTACAGATATATTTGAAATTTTGTTAAATTAATCACATTTCTGGGTTTATTCACTACCACTGATTATTAACAAGGGGAAGATATACCCGGTATTGCACGATAAAGAATCTTAAAAATGTTATATAAAATCCCTAAAGTAATCAGCTGGCAAAATGATCAAAAAACAAACACTTAAATCCTCTCACTGTTATCCAAGTTAAGACGCTGGTCTAGACAACTAAATTAGCAGCATTATTCTTCTAAACAGCCGTGGCAGAAAATTTTTCAGGATGCTGATTAAATTTAGACTAATCTTGTTTACATCACATATGTGTAATTGGTAATTTAGGCACGTATTAAGAAATTCAAGTAATGCTGAGAAATATTTTAAGATTTTTTATGCCTATTTTTTGAACTATTTATTAACCATAATTTTTTACAATAACTCTTTGGATTAGCTAATGTATGCTTTCACTATATCAATAAAGACATTTATTATATCTTGTCTAGAATATATTCCGTATATGTGCCTGTATATGCATTTATGATATTGTTTTAGATTTTACTCTCCAATTCATATATATAATGCTAATTGGACACTTGTTTCCTCTCCAATTTAACACAAATACTTATGTAGGTTTTATTCAATACTTATTATCTCATGATTTTAAACAAATGTGCTTGACAATAAAGAAAAACCTCTCAATTTCTAGATTTTTAAAAATTCTTGGATTTAGATGTTTATTTATTCATAAATGGTCAAAATATAGATAGGAACTTTGGATATCATTACTTAAACAAAGCAAAAGCTAAATAAGTTATATCTATAACTGAGTAAACAAAAATTTGACCTGTTTGGGGGCAATCATTCAATATTCATACTTCATAAATACTTTAAAAATGTAATAGTTAGCATAGCATAATCTATGACTTATAAAGTGGGCCCAAACTAGTTTTTGTAGCAATTTCCCTTTTTGTTTTATCAACAGAAAATATCTCAGTGACAAATTTAACATAGAAGACAGTTTAATAGGTGAATTCTTTGTCTTCTAAGCAGTTTTTATATGTCTCCACATTATAGAAGCATGACTTATGCAAAGGTCATTGTGATTTCTGTTGTTAGAATAGTAATCTGTTTTGGTGTAGAATGACCAGCAACTCTATCTTATGCAATCTATGGGCTATAGCAGCAATTATAGGGAAACATTCACATGGTCCGTTTACAGGATGAGGTTGCATAAAGTCCATCTGATTACATATAAGTGGTTATTAGAATAGGTCCTCAAACAAGAGTCATAAGAGAGCTATAAATTCTCAGCCATCTATTTTCAAGTCATTTTATGAGAACTGTGGTTTCATATGTATTGGATAGTTTTTTGTCATTGGCTTTGGAGCAAAAATAAATGGCACATTCACATGCCAGACACAGACTTCTTGGTTCAAGTATCAATGCAGCCTACCCTTTTAACAGAGAAATATTAACAGAGGGGAAGTATCTATTGAGGACAACCAATTTAGTTCGACTCTTCAAAACAGGGATGTTAATTCACTACATATAATAGAAACCGTTATGAATTCATGACAGGCATGTTTTGTTGTAAGAAAGGCATAGTGTAATTTATCAGCATAAAACCTCAAAGTACTATAAGCTGCTGCATAAGAAAATTGTAAACATGCACATACAAAACCAACCAGAGTACTCATGTAGAGAGACAAATTTAAAAGAAAATATTTTTTGTCATGGCAAGATATAAATGTCTGGGTTCCTTAGAGTGTGTTCATCCACTCATTCATTTATTCATCCTGTTTCCAGACTTCTCACCCCTATGGTGATTGAGAAGCAAAGTGACTTCACAGAGAATTACTCATGGAAGAATGAGAATTCCTGTGGTTTGAGAAAGGCTTTCAGTTGGCCTGTATGAGGCACTGCTGACAATTATCTGTAAGAAGTTGAAGAATCAACTGGGAAATTCCAAAATTTAGTTCAAAAAAATACTATTAGGGTTGTACATATTTTAATTTTATTTGGACATTAACTTTAATCAAAAGCTCCCACTAAATGTATAAAATTAGTTAGTAGAGGTTTAAAAATGTATAAACATATATTAAAGTGAAGTTACTTCAACAACAACAACAAAAGTTTTGGTCACCTATTTTATAAATCCACCTTTTCATTACTCATAAATGTATTGAAAACCTTAATATTAAATGCCTATTAAAGGCAAGAGCCATATATTTGATTTATTTATGACCTGAATAATTAACAGCAAAGCTGCATTTCAGTTGCATTATTGGGCTACTAAGCCTTCAAATCTTTAAGGTAGGAAGTCATATGAAAGTTAATTTTTTGCTCACTATCACTAATTATCAGAGAAATGCAAATCAAAACTACAGTGAGGTACCACCTCACACCAGTCAGAATGGCCGTCATTCAAAAATCCACAAATGACAAATACTAGAGAGGCTGTGAAGAAAAAGGAACCCTCCTACACTGTTGGTGGGAATGCAGTTTGGTGCAGCCACTGTGGAAAACAGTATGGAGATTCCTCAAAAGACTAGGAATAGACTTACCATATGATCCAGTAATCCCACTCTTGTGCATATATGCAGAAGGAACCCTAATTCAAAGAGACACCTGCACCCTAATGTTCATAACAGCACTATTTACAATAGCCAAGACATGGTAACAGCCTAAATGTCCATTGACAGATGACTGGATGGAGAAGTTGTGATGTGTTTGTGTGGTGGGGTTCAGTGCAGCCATGGAGAAGGACAGCATGGTGCAGTTTGCAGCAACATGGATATACCTGGAGACTGTCATTCTAGGTAAAGTAAGCCAGAAAGAGAGAGAGAAATACCATGTGATATCACTCTAAAGAGAAAAGGAGGGAAGAAGAGGACAAATGAACCTGAATATGGAACAGAGGCAGACTCATGGACATAGAGTGCAGGCTTGTGGTTGCTGGGGAGGAGGGGAGTTGGAGGGGAAAGACTGGGAGTTCAAGGTCTGTGGATGCTGACAGGTGTGTGTGGAGTGATTGGACAGGTTTGCACTGTGCAGCACAGGGAAATGTATGCAGGATCTTGTGGTGGCTCACAGTGAGGGAGAGTGTGGAGATGAATTTATGTGTGTTCATGTGTGACTGGGAGGTTGTGCTGTGTGCTGGAATGGCACTGTATACTCTATAAATCAATAAAAAATAAAAATTAAAAAAAAGAAAGTTAATTTTTAAAATATCTTGTAAATGAATATCCAAATCAGTCAGAATAAATAGAAGAATAAATTCAATACAGAGAGTATAATTCTTTTTTAGGAATTTCAGGGATATTTTAAAGATCAAAATAAGTTTGATGAGAAGAGACCAAGAAGTCAAGAAGTTAAGCTAAATTAAAGTTCTAGAAGCCAAAAGTCTTACAGAAATATAAAAAGCAAATATTCTGAGTTCTCTGCAACTGGTAGAAAAAATAAGAAACTTCATTCAAAATATGAGTTAAATTCAAAGGTATTATTTTCTATCTATGGTAGTTTATACAAACCTGTATTTATATAAAATATATACAATAAAGGATATATTTATATACTACTCTGTATATGTCTATGATGAAGTCAATTGCTATGGTCTCTAATAAATTAACCAAATCAATAATGTATTAGTAAAACTATTCTGAAAATATATTTTCTATGAAGAACATAATGGAAAACTGACTTACCTTATTGACTTTCTTGAAATTAATTCTATAATGGTGATACGAAATATGGCACAAGGAAAAGATGATTTTGTTTTCAAAATAGTTGATTTAAAATGGGATGTAATTTTTACATGATATCACTTATATATGGAATCTAAAAAATACAACAAGCTAGTGAATATAACAAAAAGGAAGCACATTCACAGATATAGAAAACAAACTACTGATTATTAGAGGGGAAAAGGGAGACAGTGATATAGGGATGGGGGAGTGAGAGGTACAAACTAC
Source organism: Camelus ferus (assembly GCF_009834535.1). Lineage (NCBI taxonomy): Eukaryota > Metazoa > Chordata > Mammalia > Artiodactyla > Camelidae > Camelus > Camelus ferus. Next base: position 56,495,378 of record NC_045709.1, read on the forward strand.
TGAGTGTAAGATAGGCTCAAGGATGTATTGTACAACATAGGGAATATAGCCAATATTTTGTAAGAACTATAAATGGAAAATCACCTTACATTGTATAAAAAATAAACTAAAATGGGATGTATTTTTTAACTTAACCTCTCCTCTTTTATATAATTTAAAATAAGGAAATTTTTTATCAGTGAATTAATGAAAATAGCAGATACTTTAAAATATCAATATGAATTTTAAAATATACCATTTATGTAGCTACAGAAAATTTAGCATAGATTATACTACAAGATAACATGTTATCTCTCTATCCTAATTAGTTTAGAATTTCTAGTAGTGGGAAGGAAAAGTTTGTCCCTTCAAACTTTCTCTATGGACTCAGTGAGAACTTGGTAGACAATTTTCCCCCTGTTGTTATTGTTATCTTTATTAAATTGAATAGAGTAATTCAGTGGAAAACATTGGATTTTTTATAAATTTTGTGTTAACATTTTATATATGTATTATATCTATATGTAATATAGATATAGCTCTCCAGTTTCAGTTAAATTTTAACATATAAGAATTTGAATGTTGACATTCCCAACTTTATGACAAAAAAGAAGTCAAACTGGAAAATACAAAGTCAATTAATTTTCTTGGACCTATCAAATAAATGAGATCACACAGAAGTCCCTCCACTCTAGATCTAGAATTATGTAAGACAAGTAATCATAGCTGAGATCACTTTACTTGGATAATAACACATTACAGAGCTGCAGTAATTGAAATTACATAGTATTGGTAAAAGAATAGACACATAGATCAATGGAACAGATTAGATAAGCTGAGAAATAAACTTATATCAATAGTAAACTGATCTTTGCAAAGGCAATTCAGTGAGGAAAGACAGACTTTTCAACAATGATGCGAGAAAAATTGGAAATTTTTTCATACCCAAAAATATAAAAAAACTACATACACACAACACACCTTTCACAAAACATAAAGAAAGATAAGATTATTGACCTTAATGCAAAATGCAAAATCATAAAATTTCTAGAAGAAAAAATAAGTGGTGAGTTTTAGAATATAACAGCAAAAGCAAAATACATAAAAAAATTAGATGTAAGACTTTATTAGAATTAAAAATCTCTGTCCTGTGAAAGAAACTTAAGGTAATGAGAAGACAAGCCACTGATTGGAGAAAATTTTTGCAAAATATATATTTGATAAAATAATTGTCTCTAAATTATACAATAGACTCTAAATCTCAACAATGAAAAAACAAGCAACACAATTTACAAATGAACAAGAGATATAAAGAGACTCTTCATCAAAGAAGATATACAGCAAATAATTAAAGGAAAAAAGAATATTTGTCATTAAGAAATTGCAAACTAAAGTGATGTTGAGATAGCACTACACAATGATTAGAAAAGTTAAAACCCCAAAACTGACAACACTAAATGCTAGTGAAGATGTAGAATACCAGGGTCTCTGAATCATTGCCATAGGGAGTGCAAGATAGCACAACCACTTGGGAGACATTTTGGAGATTTCTTACAAAGAAGATCCAGCAATCATGTTCCTAGATACTTAATAACTGATTAAAAAAAAAGTATACATCAGAGTTAAATGTGGGTGTCTATCATAGCTGTATTCATAATCACCCCAAACTGAAAGAATCCAAAGTGTGAGTTCCAGTAAGTGAATGAATAAACAAATTGCATTACATACATATAAAGAAAAAGTATTTAGAAATAAAAAGAAAAGAGCAAACAAATAAAAAGTTGATGAATTTAAAATAAATAATTTAAGAGAATAACATCAATCTAAAAATTGACTATATATTTTATGATTCCAGTTATATAACTTCTGTAAAAAGCTAAATTTAAAAGACAATAAAAATGTCAGCAGTACAATGTAAGTATCTATGAGTCCATACTGTTATAAAGAAGTGGTCACATTAAAAAAAACGTAATGGGAGAAGCAGACAAGTGGGGCTATTACACACACATCTTTAGAAGAATCAGACTCCCTACCTTGAAAAGACAGACGGGGTTTTTGCTGAGTTTGAAAAGTTAAAGGGTGGCCAAGATGGCAGAGTATAAATGAGCTCATCTCCTCTCACGAGCACACCAAAACCACAATTGTCTGCAGAACAATCAACAATGGAAATGACTGGAACCTACCAGAAAAGATCTACTACAACTAAAGACATAAAGAAGGAACCATGACAATACAGGTAAGAGGAGGCGGATTTGTAATATGACCGAAACCAGTACCCCACCCCCACAAAGGGAGTCATCCACAAACTGGAGATTAATTATAATGCAGAGGTTCCCCGCCAAGAGTGAGAGTTCTCAGTTCTATGTCAGGCTCCTCAGTCTGGTTGTCTGGCACCAGGAAGACAAGTCACCAGAGTTTTGGCTTTGAAGGCAAGTGGGGCTTAACTTGCAGGAGCCCCACAGAGAGAATTCTTTCTTAAGGGGCACATGCAGAATCTCGTGCAAACCAGGACCAAAAGCAAAAGTAGTAATTTGATAGGGTCCTAGTCCAGACCTACCTGCTGGTCTTGGAGAATCACTTGGATATGCTGGGGGGAGAGGGGTGACTACAGCTCATCTTGGGTGACATAGACACTGGTGGAAGACATATTGGGGAACATTTAAAGGATGAACACTCCTGGTGGGATCAACACTCTTTGACATAAATCACAGCAATGATTTTTTGGATTTGTCTCCTAGATTAATGTAAACAAAAGCAAAGATTAACAAATGAGACCTAATTAAATTCAAATGTGTTTGCACAGCAAAGGAAATCATAAACAAAACAAAAAGATTGCCTATGGAATGGGATAAAATGCTTCAAACGATGTGACTGACAAGGGATTAATTTCCAAAACACAAAAACAGCATACACAGTTCAATATAAAAAATAGACAAACAGCCCAATGTAAAATGGGCAAAAGACCCAAATAGAAATTTCTCTAAAGAAGACATACAGATGACCAACAGGTACATGAAAAGATGCTTGACATTGCTAATTATTAGAGAAATGCAAATCAAAATTCAAATAAGGCATCACCTCATCCTGATCAGACTGGCCATCATCAAAATGTCTACAAATAATAAATACTGGATATGGTATGGAGAAAAGGGAACCCTCCTACACTATTGGTAGGAATGTGAATTGGTGAAGACACTATGGAGAACAGTATGGAGGCTTCTTAAAAAACTAAAAATAAAGTTACCATATAATCCAGCAATCCCACTCTTGGGCATATATCTGGAAAAGATAAAAACTCTAATTCAGACAGATACATGCACCCCTATGTTGATAGCAGTAGTGTTTACAATAGCCAAGACATGGAAACTACCTAAATGCCTGTCATCAGATGAATAGATAAATAAGGTGTGTGTTATAAATATACAATTGGAACATTATTCAGCCATAAAAAAGAATGAAATATGCCATTTGCAGCAACATGGATGGACCTAGAGATGGTCATACTAAGTGAAGTGAGTTAAATAGAAAGGCAAATATTATATGATATCACTTATGCATGAAATCTAAAAAAATGGTACAAATGAACCTATTTATGAAATAGAAATATCCTCACAGACATAGGAAACCAACAGGTCAAAGTCAAAGGTGGAGAGGGATAAATTAGGGGCTTGGGATTAACAGATACACACTATTATATTTAAAATAGATAAACAACAAGACCTACTGTATAGCACAGGGAACTATATTCAATATTTTGTAGTAAACTATATTGAAAAAGAATCTGAAAAGAATCTGATAACTCAATCACTTTCCTGTACACCTGAAAATAACACACCATTGTAAATCAACTATTCATCCATAAAAAATCTAAATATTAATGGGGGAGAAGATAGACATTTACTGTCTAAAATAATTCCAGATAATGTAGAAACTCTTGCCCTAAATGAATGAGTGCATAAATCCTTAGTTCTTAGGTGTGCACTGTGCACAATGATTCCAAAGAGTATAGTTTGGAAAAGGGGGAAAATAGGAACTTTATAGTAAAGGAACCTGACAAACACTATCTCAGCCATGCAATCAAGGCCAACGTCAGTGGTGACAAACCTACTGATAGACTGTATCCTTAATAGAATGTGACAAAAATGGCACTTCACCTTTGTGGACTTTCTCTTCAAAACGCATAACCCCAGTCTAATCTGATAAAAACAATAGACAAGTTCCAACAGAGAGACATTCTTACAAAATTCCATTCCTCACAACTCTAAAGTTCACTAAAACAAAGTCTGAGAAAGTGTCACAGCCAAGAAGAGCCTAAAGAGGCTAAGTGTAATTTATCCTGAATGTGATCTTGTAAGAGGAAAAATAAATTAATTATAAATAAATACCCTTGGAATAAAGTATGGACTTTAATTAATAATAATGTACCAACATTGATTCTTTATTTGTAACAAATGTGCCATTCTAAATTAAGATGCTAATAACAAGAAACTAGGCATAAAGTCTATAGAATTTTTCTGTACTACCTTTTCATTGTTTCTGTGAAATAAAAACTCATAGAAATAAAATCTTTTAAAAACAAATTCAATATCTTCATGAAGTATTTCTCAGATATTAGGTCAAGTTCCCTCGTATCTAAGAAATACATGCAGATTTATAAAGGTGTGGCATTTAATTAAACAAATGTAGCATGTTTTTAGTTTTCTACATAGTATCTATAACAAACTGTTGGCTTATTTTGCTGCTTTCCTCACACTCTGATACATGTATGTGCTCACATACATTCTCCTAACTGGGATCACAAAGTTATCAATGTTTCTAAACTTACAGAAGTCCAAAATAAAAAGAAATGCATATGGTACTTGGAGATGTCAACATAAATCTCACATTATATGTTAGTAAATGTTAGATGCTGTTGAAATTTTTTTTTGCCAAAATATGTAAGTGAATAAGCTTAAATAAAGACTGGATAAATAGTTACCTTAGGGTTAAATTTTGTGTTTAGATATTGTGTTGTTTTCTTTGTTTACATACTTTCTGCCCTAGAGTCAAAAATGACATTCCTTTTATAGAAACTTCCTGTTTGTTCAAATGAAAATCCCTGTCCAGTACTTCTAAAGCTGTGCCACCCCTCTCCACTCATTTTCAGAAAACGGGGTGCAAAATACAAATAAAATGTTATGTCTAATATTATTATTACTTAGACAGTATTTCTTCATTCTGAGAGCAATTAGTATTTATTTTTTGCCATGAACTGATGGAGGTAAATTTATCTCTGGGGATGAATGATAAAAGTGATTGTTTTATTAAATAAAATAGGCATTCAATATTTATTAAATATTAATAATGCTATTATTAAAAATATTAAAAATAAAAGTAACCTACAAATCTCCGTGGATAAATTCAGGTACTTAATACTTTGATTTCCATTGTGATTAGTGTCACTCTTAGAGCTAGACATAGCAGTGAAAAGATTTTGATTATTGTTACAGAAAAAAATTAGTATGTCAGTTTTCCTTTAAATTTTATTTCTTTTAGTAAGACTTATTTTATATGTACCTGAATTAGGTACTTGTAAATATCAAACTAGTGAGACTGTCAGTTGCAACAAAGATGACAAACAGTTTGGTATGTCTTGGCTTTCTATTCTACATCTAAAGTCTCCTCCACTGACACTGAATTTGTTTCCAGTTCAACTTTGTTCCATAATCTATAATCCCAAATTTTTCCCAATCCTTTCACTTTTTACCATATATTTTTCTTCCTTATTGTATAATCTTCCTTCTAGAATGTCTTTTGTAATTATTTTTGAATTCTTGAGATAAATGAAAAAAGAGACAATTTGCTTTTGACTAAAGTGTAACATGTATATAGCTATATGTGATGCATATAGAATATCGCAGAGAAAGTTATATATTACAAGATAATGTTTCTTTAACACCATTTATATTAGATTGAAATGGGATGTGTGTAATAATTCAAAATACTTTCATAGTTTACAGCACTGTCTTCTAAGTCAGAAGAAGTACGTAAATTAAAAATTATGCTCTGGCCTATAAAGTGCAAAGGTAAATTTTTCTCTTCTCTCACATATATTTATTAAATTATTTGTTAATATCAATATAAAATTCTTAGTCTGCTTGAGAAAGTTCTAATTTGATGCCTGATGATTTGACAAAATAACTAATAGTATCCTCTTTTACTCTTAGAAATGTCTCCTTTTAGAAAGTATATTACATGGTACTCTCTTAGAAGGGGTTTCCTTAGTCACATTTCAACTCCTCTATCCTCTTAAACATGAGGATTCTGGGCTTTAAAATAAGAAAGTGTATGAAAAATGTGTTTATCCTCTAGATTAATCTTTATTACTGTGCAAATTTAAAACTTTGGCGCATATTCTGATTTCTCAGTGTAATAGTATTAGAAATTACCCTCTAACTATAGTGAAAATCTGTTAGGTATACCTTAGTCTGGAAACTGAAAAAGCAACAGTTTTCTATTTAAGTTGAAGGAAAATAAATAGCAGATAGAATTTATTTAAATAAAGGAAATCAAAGTATATGTAAAATCTTATTATGAAAAAATATTGCATCATTAAGCTAAGTATGCAAAAGTATAAACTATGTATAGGTCACCTCAATGACTAAGCATTAGCAGAAATGTCTTTTTAAAATTATTTTTGGGAAAATACATTTATTATAAAATAATTTTTATTATTGAACATGTTATGCTTTACATATATAGTTAATTGAACATGATATTGTTTTGTTAAAAGTGTTTTATTTAAAATAATAATAATATTAAAATTTATTTCACAGAATAATTTTTTCCACTAGTTTGTGTTGCCACAAAATTGTCATAATTTTGATCATTTTTTTCTACTTTTATATGTTCTCACTAAATACCGTTCTTTGTATTAATTGGAATGTGCTTTTCAACAGAACATGCCCTTAATTGGCACCATTTCCATGGGACTAAATTAAACCTGATGACATGGTGCCCCACTTAATTGTAGTAGTAATTCCCCTTAATAGGAACACTTGCAGATAATGAGGTGAGTCTTACATGGAGCTTATGGGTCTACAGGAAGCTCAAAGGTTGGTGATTTTTATTTTACTTCCAGAAACTTTGTCCCCAATTATCTACTAACCACAGAGGTTTCATCACCTTGTAGGAGACATTTGAAAAAGCTTCTTAAACTGAACTTATTTCAGAATTTTGAGCTACACCTGTTGGCCTCTGTAAAAAAAAGTGCTACTTCTGTCTTTCCTCAGATTTATCACTTCAACAGCTGTCGCTCGCCCTGGTTGACATAGACTAGTGATGTGGGAACTAATATCTGCCTCAAGAAACTACATACAAATTCTGATTCTAAGACAGAGGCTGCATTTTCTCCTCTGTCATATACAACACATTCATCATTTTTAATCTTTTTAAATCATCTTGTTGCCTACTGGAACTATTAATCATAATTATGCTACTTCATAATAGCTGTTTCTTTTCCTTCTACTTTATTTCAATTATTATTGACTTATTTAATATAGGAAGAAAAATTCCTTTTTTCTTGGGAAAATTATTTTTACTATAATATCTATATTCAAAACGGTGATAAAGAGATCTCAGAAGAAAATGATGCTGTGTCTTATTTTTAGAGGTGATTAAGTTTAAAGATGGGAAAAATGTTAATTTGTAGTAATCAATAGAAAATTAACATCTAATAAAATAACTATCAGGAAATAATCTAACAATAATTACTAGAAGGGTTTGTTTTACACATGGTAAAATTTACTTTGTAGAAATGCACTGACAAGTATATTTGCAGTGCAATTCTGCAAATAACTATTCAAAAATAAAATATTTTTGGTAAATCTTGATATAAAATATAAAACAAACATAAATAAATGAGGTCTAGATAAAACAGAAAATGATGGTATAGGGACACTGATAGACTAAATGATTTACTGTGTGACTCCTGGCATCACTTTAGCTCCCCATTATTTTTCCTCACTCGTCCTGCCAAATCTAAGCTTTTTTTTTTTTTTTTCCAATGGAGGTACCGGGTTTGAACCCAGGACCTTGAGCATGCAAAGCATGAGCTCTACCACTGATCTATTACACTGGCCCCAAATCCAAACTTCTAAACAATAGAAGCTAACTCATAAACACAACTCCTGCCTCTACAACTTGCTGCGTGATTTGTGCTACCTAAATTTACCAACATTTCCTTAAAAGTTTGAGTAAAGAACATTTTTCAGGAAAAAAAAGATATCTGATTAACCTTCCTGAATATGTTTCAATATATTCTGTTTCTCACTCTTCTAGACACTTATCTTAACTCATTTTCTGTTTTTTCTCATGCTGCATTGTTTTTTATAAATGCTATAAATGGCTGAGCTAACAGTTTTTTTGTTGTCATCTTCTTACACAGAGGAAGCTTCAGCACAGTGACTAACAGCTCAAGATTTATAAACAAATGCAAACTCATGCATTAAATAGTTCATTTTGGCCAGGTTATTTTATTTCACTGAGCTTCTCCTTGATCTCCCGCAAAAATTGGATTGCATTTTATTAATTGATTAATGAAAGTAAGTACTGTGTCACTATTCTGTATCAGTAAGACTGTTACTAGTTTTGGGGCATGTAATATTCATTCAAGCAGATGTAAATCTTGATCACATAGTTGAGAAACAACAATTAAAGAACAAATATTTAATATATTTTCTATGTGATTCTTACACAAAAATTCAGATGTGTGAACAAAAATTCGCTTTTCTTTGTTAACTTAAAATCTTAATAAAATTGACTCTGAAGTCCTATCTTATAATGAGGGCAGGAAATTAAATCTAATGTGATATTTGGACCTTGTTCCTTTTTCTAGGGTCATACAACAACAGGATTCAACTGTGATGATAAAAATGCAGGTTAATTGCCTGTATCTTTATCCCATCATGGCTACCTTTGAAGAGCTCCTTCTCTATGCTCAGTAGTGTCTTAAAGTTATGATATACTATATTTAATCTAACACTTGTATTTTCTAGAGCATTTCAATTTAAACCATGAAATGGTCTATCTGGAGTTGAAACCGCATCCTTATGTTTCTGCAAGGTAGTGTCATATGGGCATCTGTAATTATAGAACATCTCCTCTACTAGACTTGGAATATATCACCACTCATTCTCCTGTTTCAACTCTTTTCTCCTTGTTGACACTCATTTGTCTCTGTTATCTGTCCCTGTAACTTTGAAAAGACTTAGATTTCCAGACATCAAAATCTAAAATCCCATTTTATATGAGTCTTTTCATTTTCTTCTTCACAATTCATATCTCACTTCATGCATAAGATGACACACAATTGAGTGAGGGATGGGACACAAATCTCTTGTTTGTTTGCTTAAAAATAGACAAAAAATAAAGACAAAAATGTCTAATTGTTATCATACTATTATTATCTGGTATTACAATATTTAATATATACTTAATTATGTTAAAATAATAAATAATGACATTATGACAGAGATTAATGATTTTTTGGAAAGAGCTGTGAATTGCTAATATGAGATGATCATAGAAATCATCTTTGAGGAGACAGTATTTATAGCAAAAGATGAAGAGTGTTGTTTAAATGCTATGTGAAAGGCTGCTGAGGGAGCAACTCCAAGTCTTAGAACCTATGTGGTGAAATTCTCTAAGGTGAGAAGAGATTGAAACTGACCAGTGCAAAGAATGTATATTGAACACAGGGAAAGAGTAGTAGAATTGGCCACTACAAGAATGAGTAAGGGTCTGCTCATATGAGAACTTGCGAGATTATACAAAAAGAAGTTTGATTCTAAGTTCTTAGAATAATATATTTAAGTGGACAAGTCATAAGACTTTATTTTAATTTTTAAAAGATCACTTTGGCAAACATAGAAGGAAACATTTAGAACAGAAAAGAGGGAAAGTTAAGAGATGTGTTGGGAAGTTCCCTGCAAATTTCTTTGCCAGAGATGAGTGTGCTAAGGAGAGGAGATGAGAGGTCACATTTGCAGTGTACTTTTCAGAGTCACAGACACTATACTTAATAAACCTAACAATTATAATTTGTATAAACATCATAAGCTGATGATTATTACTAGGACAACGTTTTATTATCAGAATAAGTTAACATTACATGCAGAAAAAAGGACTATTTATACAATCAGGCAGTGGTCAAAACATTTCTTAATTGTTCTTCTGGCTTTTGTGCTGTTTTCTGAATTTTGTGCTTTTTGTCAACTTTTTACAATTTATAATTTGGGTTCGTTTTAAAATATATATCCACCATTGTATTCAACTTAATTTAATATATTATTACTTTAAATTAAAGACAAATCCCATAAGTGTAAAATCTTCAAGTTCTTTAAAACACAAATCAGCAATCCTCTATCTCATTTCTGACTTTGAAGTATACATTTTAAGAAAGCAGCAAGAGTAAACATAATTTATTTCAGTTAAAATGTGACTTTTCTTGAAGATAGTTTGAGATAATTGCATTATCCTGAAATATCTTAGTAATATCTTGAAAATATGAGAAGATACATCCAAGGATTATAATATTTGTTTAAAAAGGATTACTATATAGCATATTTAAGCACATTTTGTATGTTTATATTTTTCATGAATGTGTAACTCACTTTAGCCTAAAATTGACATATTGGGGACATTTTTGTACTGAAAAACTAACCAAGAATAAAAACCTGTTGAATAAAAAGTGTTTATGAAGAGAACATAAACACCTATCTTGTAACCTAAAAATATTTCCCGGTTTAGAGCATTAGCATCAAGAGAAAGATAGAAGTCATCATGACATGTGGCCTATAATCTAAAAACTGAAACAACAGTTTGTCTCTGTTATCCATCCCTGACATTCTCCAGGGATGGATGACATTCTCCAGGGATGGATAACATCACTGGAGTGATTCTCATTTAGACATATGCACTTCAGAAGAAAAACAAAAACTAATGATTTTTGAGTACCTATAATATCAGAGGCAAAGCACTCTTAACTCTTTTATCCTTATGATAAAGTCTGATTTTCTTTCTGTTCTTTCTTTCTTTCTTTTTTTTTTTAACTCTGAACCAATTTAAAGTTGGTTTCTATAACATGGATTTAAATAAAGACTAAATAACATAGTCAACAATTGGTTAATGATTTCCTGAATTAACAAAGTTCACTTGAGTGCAGATTTGTTCTGAATGTATATTAGGTCAAAGGAAAGTTTCAGTCTCTCTAGGTAATACAGTGTACAAGTGAACTTAAGAAAAGCTAACAACAGTAATAATGAAAAGAAGAAGGAGGAGAATAGCAGAATAAGAAAAGGAGAAGAAAGAAGAGGGATACTTATGAAGTGTTTGCCTTGTATAGATTCATCTTTTAATATTTATATTGAGAAATGTTTGTCATAAAAATAAAGTATCTTGCCCAGGATATATAAACAGCTCATATGACATAATAAGAAAAAAACAAACAACCCAATCCAAAAATGGGCAGAAGACCTAAACAAGCAATTCTCCAAGGAAGAAATACAAATGATCAATAGGCACATGAAAAAATGCTCAGTATCACTCATTATCAGAGAAATGCAAATCAAAACTATAATGAGATATCACCTCACACCAGTCAGAATGGCCATCATTCAAAAGTCCACAAATGACAAATGCTGGAGAGGCTGTGGAGAAAAGGGAACCCTCCTACACTGCTGGTGGGAATGCAGTTTGGTGAGCCACTATAGAAAACAGTATGGAGATTCCTCAAAAGACTAGGAATAGACTTACCATATCACCCAGTAATCCTGCTCCTGGGCATATATCCAGAAGGAACCCTACTTCAAAAAGACACCTGCACCCTAATGTTTGTAGTAGCACTATTTACAATGGCCACGACATGGAAACAGCCTAAATGTCCATCAACTGATGAGTGGATAAAGAAGAAGTGGTGTATTTGTACAATGGAATTCTATTCAGCCATAAAAAATGACAACATAACACCATTTGCAGCAACATGATGTCCCTGAAGAATGTCATTTTAAGTGAAGTAAGCCAGAAAGAGTCTGAGATTTATGAAGTCATGCTAATTATGTGGAATCTAAAAAAGAAAAAAAAAGAACATAAATACAAAACAGAAACAGACACAGACATAGAATACAAACTTATGGTTGCCAAGAGGGCAGGGGGTGGGAAGGGACAAACTGGGATTTCAAAATTTGTAGATACTGACAGGCATATGCAGAATAGATAAACAAGATTACACAGTATAGCACAGGGAAATATATACAAGATCTTGTGGTAGCTCACAGTGAAAAAAATATGACGATGAATATATGTATGTTCATGTATAACTGGAAAATTTTGCTGGAATTTGATACAACATTGTGAAACAACTATAACTCAATAAAAAAATTTAAAAAAAGAAAACATGGGAGAAAATCTATATGATGTTGAGGTTTGTTAAATTAAAAACTTTTGAATAAATATGCATGAACCCATACCAATGTACATATATTTGAATAAATGAATAAATGGGTAGAATAGACAATTATCCATGCAGAAGAACATCAATAACTGATGTGGATACTTGTCTATTAAGAAGGTGAATAATTCATTACTCGTCACTCTTTTAGTGTGGGTTTCACATAAGTAGCTTCCTTACAAATAGTACAGTATGGAAAGTGGGGGAAAAATAAACTTTACAGTGAAGAAGCTTAAACAAAACTCAACTCATGTTCTCAAGGTCAGCAAAACAGTGATATGTCATGTTGATGGAACATAACCTTGACATTATGTGAAGAAAATAGCACTTTGTCTCTGTCATCTTCTTTCAAAAATACCAAAACCCCAGTCAGGAAAAGGAAAAGGTCAGACATATCCTAATAGTGTCATATTCTGCAAACCACCTGAACATTAATCCTCGAAACTGTCAAGATCCTCAAAAACCAGGGTAGTCCAATAAGCTGTCACAACGAAAAGTAGCCAAAAATGACGTGCCTAGATGTAATGTGTCTTGGATAGGTCCTGAAAGAGAAAAAGGAAAATAACAGACTTTGACATGCTCCAGGGTAGTGTTTTTGATATAATTTTTTGTTTATTTTTCTTTTGTTGTTATTGTTATTTCCTTTAACGAAAATGTGTTCAGGCTCATCTTTTCACGTGTAAGTCGTAAGTCAGCTATTTCTCCAAGGACATCTAGTTTCTTTTACAGGAGAATAGCGTTTAGAAACCAACATCAAGGCACTGTATATGTTCATTGCTATCATAATGGAACTACAAATTGTATGCAGTTTATTTTGGTACAAATTTTTTAATATGGATTTCTGTATTTCTATGCATGTGTAATTGAATTAGCAATACTTTATAAATCTCAGACTCTGATTCTACACACAATATACGTTCCAGCTTCTCTCTCTTGCTTACTTGTATCTTCTGTTTTTGACGATGGGAAACCTGACTTTGACTACCATTCTTTTACTTGTTTAACCCCAGTACACAGGGACAGTAGCTTCAGAATTACTAGCCCATGCCTCTGTGAGGGAAAAAGAAAAAAAAAAACTAATTTGATTAGAGAATTTAAGTATTTTTATTTTTGTTTAACCTTACAGATTATGATGAAAACAGTTACCAAAGTTATTTAGGTCAGCTCCGTTTTTCCCTGCTTCCTTCAGTGAGGTTGCATGATGCATTTGTAATACAGTTTAGTTTCCATCCTAAGATCTCCCAAAATCCTATTCCCCCTTTAAAGAAGTTTCTCAATCCATTTTCCAAATTATTTGTACCTTTTGAATTTCCATTGGTAATCAATCTAAGTTCCTATTTCTCCATGTCTTTACTAGTATTAGACGTTTTCTTTATTTTTCTTTCTTTCTTAAATTTCCATTTTAGTTGGTCTATTTCTGTGTGGTTTTATTTTGCATTCATTTAATGACTTGATGTTGAACACCACATGCTTATCTAATGTCACTATGCTTCCTTGGTGTCTGTTTATATTTTTAGATCTTTTGCCCCTTTAAAAAAGTACTTGTTTTCTTATGCACTCTATGTATATTTTGAATGCAAACCTTTTATCCAATATATATTTATAAATATGCTCCCTAATCAGTGACTTGTTTTTTTTTTCATTATCTTAAAATTTTCTTTTAGAAAACAAAGAATGTTCATTTCCAAATGTATTCTTCTTTTATAGGTTGTATTTTAGCACCATATCCAAAAACTTATCAACAATAACTGCACTCATGTTCATGAACATTTTTGTTCTCATGTTTTCTTCTGTAAATTTTATAGATTTGTATTTTGGTAGAAATATTTTGAGTAAATTTTTTTAACACGAAAATTGTATGTCCAGATCCTCATTGTTTTTCCTGAATTTGCATATCAAATAGTTCCAACAGCATTTTTCAAAGAGACTAGCCATTCTCTTTAAGGTAGGTTTTATACTTTTATCAAAAAATCAGAAGTAACTACTTCCACACTCTCTATCCCATTGGATTGTTCAGTGTATTTCTTATTTTACTAGTGTTATGGTGTCTTGATTACACTAGCAATATAGTAAGACAAAGTTGGGTAGTGTGAGTCCTCCAAATTTATCCTTAAATAACTGTTTGGCTATGATGTTATCTTTGCTCTTCCATATACATTTTATAATCATCTTGTTCATATTAACAAAAATAATTGTACTGTACACCAGAAATTGACACAACATTGTAAACTGTAACTCAGTACAAAATAAATAAATTAATAAAAAAAATTGGTGGAATTTTTAATGGAGCTTAATCAAATTTGTAGATCAAATTAGAAAGAAAGACAACTTAATGAGTTGTCCAGTCCTTTGACATCTCTCTCCATTTATTTATTAATCCTTCTTTGATAGCTTTCTGTGGTGTTTATTGTTTTCAGCATGCATCATCTAAACTACTTTCTTTAATCCTTTTTGTGTTAGATTTTCATGTTGAATACTTATACTATTTATTACTAACATAAAGGAAAATGACTAAATTTTGTATATACTAAACTCATTAGTTCTAGGAGTTTTTTGAGTGGCTTTATGAGGATTTTCTACATTGACAATGATATTTATTTCAAATAAATGATTTTGTGAGTAGACTTTATGTGCTGTATATTTGAATTTCCTTCAGTAACCTTTGAGGAATATTGATAACAAATATGACTTATTTTAAATATGTATATTCTTCTCATCTGTGCTTTTTGTACTTCATGATCAGAATTTATACTATATGGGTCCCAGTTATACTAGTGTTAAAACTCGCACCACATTTTATTGTAATTCATATGTTTATACATTATTCCCATCCAGTAGATTACAAGATTCTAAAAAATTAACACTATGTCTTATATTTGTGTTGCTAGCACTTGTCATAATGTTTGTGAGTATGAAATGAAATATATTTATTTCTTCAGATATTTTTAAAACATGAAACATTTTTAGTATATTTATATTGTGGTAAACTGTTAACCATCACCACTGTTTCCCAGGGCTCAATATAACACTAGCCTTGCAACAATGCACTTCTATGCTTAAAAATGTGTTTGCTTCTAATTTTCCTATAAGTCTACATTGCAAACCAGTTAGGCTGACAGTACTGATTAAAAGCTGGTCAATGTTAAAAGAAGTCTTCCTGTGTTAATATTCCAGTTCTAAAGCTTGTCATAGTAGAGGAATTAACTTAACCTCTATGTGAATATATATATATATATAAAATGATAATTACAATAGTAAGCCATGATCCTTTCTTTATATTTAATTTTTTCTGTTTTTTTTTAACACTTTTTAATGAGTTATAGTCATTTTACAATGTTGTGTCAAATTCCAGTGTAAAGCACAATTTTTCAGTTATACATGAACATACATATATTCACTGTCACATTTTTTTTCACTGTGAGCTACCACAAGATTTTGTATATATTTCCCTGTGCTATACTGTGTAATCTTGTTTATCTATTCTGCATATGCCTGTCAGTATCTACAAATTTTGAAATCCCAGTTTGTCCCTTCCCACCCCCTGCCCTCTTGGCAACCATAAGTTTGTATTTTATGTCTATGTGTCTGTTTCTGTTTTGTATTTTTTTTTTAATTCCACATATGAGTGATCTCATATGGAATTTTTCTTGTCTTTCTAGCTTACTTCACTTAAAATGACATTCTTCAGGGACATCATGTTGCTGCAAATGGTGTTATGTTGTCATTTTTTATGGCTGAATAGAATTCCATTGTACAAATACACCACTTCTTCTTTATCCACTCATCAGTTGATGGACATTTAGGCTGTTTCCATGTCGTGGCCATTGTAAATAGTGCTACTACAAACATTAGGGTGCAGGTGTCTTTTTGAAGTAGGGTTCCTTCTGGATATATGCCCAGGAGCAGGATTACTGGGTGATATGGTAAGTCTATTCCTAGTCTTTTGAGGAATCTCCATACTGTTTTCTATAGTGGCTCACCAAACTGCATTCCCACCAGCAGTGTAGGAGGGTTCCCTTTTCTCCACAGCCTCTCCAGCATTTGTCATTTGTGGACTTTTGAATGATGGCCATTCTGACTGGTGTGAGGTGGTATCTCATTATAGTTTTGATTTGCATTTCTCTGATAATGAGTGATACTGAGCATTTTTTCATGTGCCTATTGATCATTTGTATTTCTTCCTTGGAGAATTGCTTGTTTAGGTCTTCTGCCCATTTTTGGATTAGATTGTTTATTTTTTTCTTGTTATGTTATGAGCTGCTTATATATTCTGGAGATCAAGGCTTTGCTGGTTTCATTATTTGCAAAAATTTTCTCCCATTCTGTAGGTTTTCTTTTTGCTTTACTTATGGTTTCCTTTGCTGTGCAGAAGATTGAAAGTTTAATTACGTCCCATTTGTTTATTTTTGCTTTTATTTCTGTTGCTTGGGTAGACTGCACTAGGAGAACATCTTTGAGATGTATGTCAGATAATGTTTTGCCTATATTTTCCTCTAGGAGGTTTATTATATCTTGTCTTATGTTTAAGTCTTTGATCCATTTTGAGTTGATTTTTGTGTATGGTGTAAGGGAGTGTTCTAGCTTCATTGCTTTACATGCTGCTGTCCAGTTTTCCCAACACCATTTGCTGAAGAGACTGTCTTTATTCCATTGTATATTCTTGCCTCCTTTGTCAAAGATGAGTTGACCAAAAGTTTGTGGGTTCATTTCTGGGCTCTCTATTCTGTTCCATTGGTGTATATGTCTGTTTTGGTAGCAATACCATGTTGCTTGATGACTGTAGCTCTATAGTATTGTCTGAAGTCTGGGAGAGTTATTTCTTCAGCCTCTATTTTTCTTTAGTAATGCGTGGCAATTCTAGGTCTTTTGTGGTTTCATATAAATTTTATTATGATTTATTCTAATTCTGTGAAGTATGTCCTGGGTAATTTGATAGGGTTTACATTAAATCTGTAGATTGCCTTGGGCAGTATGACCATTTTAACAATATTGATTCTTCCAATCCAGAACATGGCGTATCTTTCCATTTTTTAAAGTCTTCTTTAATTTCCTTCATCAATGGTTTTTAGTTTTCCATGTATAAGTTTTTCACCTCCTTGGTTAAATTTATTCCTAGTTATTTAACTACTTTGGGTGCTATTTTAAAAGGGATTGTTTCTTTACTTTCTTTTTCTGTTGATTCATCATTAGTGTAAATAAATGCAACTGATTTTTGAACGTTAATCTTGTAACCTGCTACCTTGCTGAATTCTTCGATCATCTCTAGTAGTTTTTGTGTGGACCTTTTAGGGTTTTCTATATATAGTAACATGTCATCAGCATATAATGACACTTTTACCTCTTCTTTCCCAATTTGGATCCCTTTGATTTCTCTCTCTTGCCTGATTGCTGTGGCTAGGACTTCCAAGACTATGTTGAATAGGAGTGGTGATAGTGGGAAGCCTTTTCTAGTCCCAGATTTTAGTGGGAAGCTTTTGAGTTCTTCACTGTTGTGTACTATGTTGGCTGTAGGTTTGTCATATATAGCTTTTATTATGTTGAGATATGTTCCCTCTGTACCCACTTTGGTGAGAATTTTTATCATAAATGGGTGTTGAATTTTATCAAATGCTTTTTCTGCATCTATGGAGATGATTATGTGGTTTTTGTCCTTTCTCTTGTTGATGTGATGTATTACATTGATTGATTTGCATATGTTGAACCACCCTTGTGTCCCTGGGATGAAACCCACTTGGTCATGATGTATAATCTTTTTAATGTGTTTTTGGATTCTATTTGCTAATACTTTGGTAAGTATTTTGGCATCTATGTTCATCAGTGATATTGACCAGTAATTCTCTTCTTTGGTAATGTCTTTGCCTGGTTTTGGTATCAGGGTGATTGTGGCTTCATAGAATGAGTTTGGGAGTATTCCCTCCTGTTCAATCTTCTGGAGGAGTTTAAGAGGACTAGTATGAATTCTTCTTTGTATGTTTGGTAGAATTCCCCTGTGAAGCCATCTGGTCTTGGACTTTTATTTGTAGGGAGGTTTTTTTTATTGCTAATTCGATTTCATTTCTAGTGATCAGTTTGTTTAAGTGGTCAGTTTCTTAATTCAGTCTTGGTGGACTGCATGTTTCCAGAAACTTGTCCATGTCCTCTAGGTTATCCATTTTGGTTCCATATAGTTTTTCACAATATCCTTGTATGATATTCTGTATTTCTATTCTATTTGTTGTAATTTCTCCATTTTCCTTTCTTATTTTGCTAATTTGTGCTCTCTCATTTTTCTTCTTTGTGAGTTTGATCAGAGGTTTGTCGATTTTATTTACTCTTTTAAAAAACCAGCTTTTGGTTTGATTGCTTTTTAAATTTTTTTTTAATCTTCATTTTAATTATTTCCTCCCTGATCTGTATTATTTCCTTTCTTCTGCTGAGTTTTGGAGGGTTTTGCTCTTCTTTTTCTAATTCTTTTAGCTGGTGGGTTGGATTGTTTATTTGAGATTGTTCTTTTTTGAGGAAGGCCTGTATCATTATTAACTTCCCTCTTAGCACTGCCTTTGCTGTGTCCCATAAATTTTGTGTGGTTGTGTTTTCATTTTCATTTGCCTCTAGGTATTTTTTAATTTCAACTTAGATTTCATCATTGACCCATTGGTTTTTTTAATAGCATGTTGTTTAATCGCCATGCTTTCCTTTTGTTCTCCTTTGTTTCTCTGTAGTTGATTTCTAGTTTCATGGCATTGTGGTCAGTAAAGATGCTTGAGACAATTTATATCTTCTTAAAATTGCTGAGACTTCGTTTGTTCCCAAGTACATGATCAATCCTAGAAAATGTTCCATATGGGCTTGGAAAGAATGTATATCCTATTTTGGGGAAGTGTAATGCTCTGGAAATGTCCACCAAATCTAATTTTTCTATTGTATCATTTAATTTCTCTGTTGCCTCATTAATTTTCTATCTGGACGATCTGTCTAATGTTGTTAATGCAGTGTTAAAATCTCTGACAATGATTGTATTCCCATCAATATTCCCCTTTATCTCTGTTAGTAATTGTTTTTATGTACTTAGATGCTCCTATATTGGATGCATATATATTAATGAGCGTAATATCCTCAACTTGTATTACTCCTTTAATCATTATAAAATGTCATTCTTTATCCTTCTTTACAGCCTTTGTTTTAAAGTTTGTTTTGTCTGAAGTCAGTACTGCTACACCTGCTTTTTTGGTTTTTCCATTTGCATGGAATATCCTTTTCCATCCTTTCACTCTCAATCTATATGCGTCCTTCTCCCTAAGTGGGTCTCTTGTATGCAGCGTATTGAAGATTCTTGTTTTATTATCCAGTTTGTCACTGTATGACTTTTGATTGGAGCATTTAGTCCATTAACATTTACAGTAATTAATGATAGATGTGTGTTTATTGCCATTTTGAACTTACTTTTGCAGTTCATTTGGTATTTTCTCTTTGTTCCTTTCTTCTTCCTTTTGTGGTTTGGTAATTTTCCTTTGTATTATCTTGGATTTTATTTAGCTTTTGTGACTCACTCCTACGTTTTGGCTTGTGGTAACCCTATTTTGTAAGTCT
This sequence comes from Camelus ferus, assembly GCF_009834535.1. Lineage (NCBI taxonomy): Eukaryota > Metazoa > Chordata > Mammalia > Artiodactyla > Camelidae > Camelus > Camelus ferus. Next base: position 56,515,413 of record NC_045709.1, read on the forward strand.
ATTAACCCATTACTATAACTGTTTGTGTTAAATTGATTGTAATATAATCTCAAACCCATCCTACCGAGAACTAAAAATAAAGAAAAAAATACTCTATATTTTCTTGCTTCTGTCTCCCACTCTTAATGATTTAGATGTATTCTTTTACAATTCCATGTTTGTTCTATTTGTAATTCATGGCAGTTATCACCTTTCCAGTTATGAGTCTCTTATTTTTGTAGCATCTTACTTCTTTTCTATTTAGAATAGACCTGTCAATATTACTTTTAGCATGTTTTTAGTGTTGCTAAACTCTACTAGTTTTTGCTTGTCTGTGAAATTCTTTATCTCTCCTTCTATCCTAAAGGATAACCTTGCTGGATAAAGTATCCTAGGCTGCTTCTTTTTTCCATTCAGGACTTTGAATATATCTTGCCACTCCCTTCTGTCCTGTAGTGTTTGTATAGAGGAATCAGCTGAAAGCCTTATGGGGGTTCCCTTGTAACTCACTCTTTGTTTTTCTCTTGGTGCCTTTAGGATCATTTCTTTATCCTTGACACTGGCCATCTTGATTATGATATATCTTGGTGTGAGTCTGTTTGGGTTCTTCCTGTTTGGGATCCTGTGAGCTTCCTGTAGTTGGATATGTGGTTCCATCTTTAGTTTTGGGACGTTTTCAGTCATGATTTCTTCAAAGACCTTTTAAATCCCCTTTGTTCTTTCTTCCCTTTCTGGAATCCCTATTATGCACAGATTGGCACAGTTTATTTTATCCCATAGGTCCCTTATGTTATTTTCATTGCTTTTTATTTGTTTATCTCTCAACTTTCCTGATTGGGTGCTTTCTGTTGTCCTGTCTTCTAGGTCACTTATTCATTCCTCTGCATTATCTAGCCTGCCTTGTACAGCCTTTAGATCAGCTCTCATCTCAGCCAATGAGTTTACCAATTCTACTTGGCTCTTCTTTATAGCTTCAATTTCATTTTTGACATATTTTATCTCTAAACACTATCTCTTTTAGTTCCTTCAGTACTTTGATCAGTCCTTTTTTGAAATCTTGATCTAGTAGGCCATCAATGTCTATTTCATTGATTGTTCTTTCAGGGGATTTCTCTTGCTCTTTTAATTGGGAGTCGTTCCTCTGCCTTTTCATCTTGCTCATATCTCTCTGGCACTGTGGCTTATGGAGTATCAGTTATCTATTGTGGTCCTTAAGACGTTTATTTATTTGTCTATCTAATGCCTTTGCAGGAATAAAACTTAAAAAAGAGAGGGAGAGAATTTTAAAAGAAGGGAGAAAAAAAGCTTTGAAAACAGTGTGTAATCAATAATAGAAGAGCAAGTTGAATCAGACTAGCAATCGAGTTGAGACATCTTTTAAAAATTTTTAAAAAAGGAGAAAAGAACAAAAAACAATATTTGAAACCTGTGTTTAATCAGTAACAGGAGATCAAAACCAAGAGAAATGAAAATGAAATGTGGTGTTTTTTTTGAAATAATAATAATAAAAATATTTTCAAAGAAAAATTTAAAAGGTTTAAAACTGAAAGCATATACAATTGTTTAAAAAGTAAAAATTAAAAAGGTAATAGAAAATAGAACAGATTAAAAAAAAAAGGTGGGGGAATGTGTTCTCGTGGAGACTGTGCGCTCTTAATGATTTTATCAAGAGGTCTTTATGTCTTCGCCCTGTTTCGTGAACTCAGCTTGCTGCTTCCAAAGGCCCTCCATTGATACCCTCATATGTGCTGCTCCCAGTGCCCATTGGCAAGCAGATTGAGCCCCCTCCCAACACTGTGGTCAGGTTCTGTGCTCCGGCCAGGAAGGTGGGTGGCCACATGCCCTCTCCCAGCACCTGTTGCTCCCCTGCTCTATGCAGCTGCCCGCTCTGTGCTCTGTAGGCGGGCTCAGGGAAGATGGCGGAACAGCCTTGCCCAAAACTCAGCTTCTTGTTTACCTCGGATGCTCGAGTTCTCAGATGTACCAAGGCAGAAAGATTCTATCTGCCTCCAGCTGTAAACAGGTCTCCTCTGGCCTTTGAGGCTGCTTAGCCCTTAGCTACGGATTCAGGTTTCAACCCCCACCCCCTGCCTAGGTGCTAATCACCGGAGGATATGGCAGCTGTGCCTGAGCCCTGCCTCTCTTCTCCCAAAATCCTTTGTGGTGTTTTCAGAGATGGGGTATGGCAAATTCCCCCCAGGGCACATCAGCCATGTTGTTTTATGGAGGGCCCAGGTTGTTCTGACCTGCGTACCCACTCATCCACGGCATGCAGCACTCTGCAGTCCCCCTGGGTTGCCTCTGTGTAGCTGCCCCAGTCCTCCACCCAGCTGGGCAGCGTGTCCCATCCCCCACCTGCTGCTTTGTCTCTAGGGCTGGGAGTTGCAGAGACCCTCTGTGCCCATTTAACTTAGCTCTGTTGATCATGGTGTTCTCTGTACAGATCTGAGCCTCAGAGGTTCCCCCTCCATCCCACTGACCTCTCCGTTGGAGAGTGGAGACTCAGCAAACTAGCACTATTCCTCCTTTGCTGCTCCCTCCCCTCTGGACCAGTTCCACACTCTTTTGCTTTTTCTTCTTTCTTTTTCCTTTTCTCTTACCAGATTCATGGCATCTTTGTCTTTTGAAGAGGGCAATGTTCTGTCAGAGTTCAGCAGGTGTTCTGGTTGGCTGGGTGGGTCCATGGATGTGAGTTTTGGTGTATTTGTGGGAGAGGGTGAGCTACAAGCATCCTTCTACTCCACCACATTGCCCCACCTTCCCATGTTTTCTTGTAGAATTATTGCTGTTTTTCATTTTACATTTAGGGCTATGAATTATCTTTAGTGTGTGTGTGTGTGTGAAAAGTGTAAAGTCTAGGTCTAGTGGTTCTTGTTTTTGTTTACTTTTTCTTTGAGATTGTTTTTGTATATGATTCTCTGACAGTTCCAGAAACATTTCTGTAAAAGATTTATTCTTTCTTTATATAATTGTATTTGCTTCTTTGACAAAATCAGTTGACTTTATTTATGTGGTCTATTTTTGGGCTATTTAATTGACATACAGTATTTAATTTGATTTTTTTTTTTTTTTGGTATTAAATAATACTAAACACTGTTGATTAGTGTAGCTTTCTAGTAAGTCTTGAAATTTGGTAGTGTGAGTCTGCCAAATTTTTTTTTTTCCAGTATTGTATAGACTATTCTGTGTCTTTTGCCTTTTCATTTAATTTTATATTCAGGTTTTTTTTTTTTTTTTTTTTTTTTGGTGTCTACAAAATAACTTCCTGAGGTTTTTTTGGACTTCACTGAATCTGTAAATAAAGTTGGGAATATCTTGTAATTATTTAGAATTCTTTTAATTTCTTTCATCAGTGTTTTGTAGTTTTCTTCATGTAGACCCTGTCTGTATTTTGTTGGTTAATATCTAAGTACTTCAGAGTTTTGTTGTTGTCATTTTTTCTATTGGAAAAACATGTATTTTTTTATCCATTTTATTTCAAATTATATGTATTTATTACTGATATACAGGAAGGAAATTGACAATTGTGCATTGATGTATTATGCTAAAACATTTCTGTGCCAGTTGGTATGATTATTTTTATTTTTCTCATTTCTAATTTGATATGATACATTGAGTTTTGAATGTTTAATCTGTCTTACATAAATTTCATTTTGTCATGTTGTATAATTCTTCTATAGCTGAATTTGATTTCACAATATTTTGTTGAAGATTTTTGTATCTGAGTATTTCCTTTCTTGTAATATTTTTAACTGTTTATGGTAGTGGCATAATGTTGAACCATCAAATAATTTATGAAATATTCCCTCTGATTCTATTTTCTAGAAGAGACTGTGAGACATTGGTAATGTTTCTTCATAAATGTTTCATAGAGCTCAACAGTGAAACTCTCTGGAGCTAGTGCTTACTATTTGGAAAGATGTTAATGATTCCTTCAGTTTCCTTAATTGATACCATGCTATTCAGATCATCTACTTTTCCACGTGTAAGTTTTTGATAGTTTGCATCTTTTAAAGAAGTAATCATTTTAATCTAAGTTATCAAATGTGCAGGGATAGAGGTTTTCATAGTATTCCTTGATTATTTTTATGTGTATGAAATCAATAGTATTAGTAGTAATACCAATTTTTTCCCCTGTTGCTGGTAATCTGTGCACCAAACTTTACCCCTCCTCTGTTTTTCCTGGCTAGCCTGACTAAAGATTTATCAACTTTATAAAGTTTTTCAGTGGACCAGTTTCTGATATTTTCAATTTTCTCTATTATTTTACTGTTTTCAATTACATAGATTTATGCTTAATTTTTATTACTTCTTTTCTGAATCAAAATAAAAAAAAGAAAACCTTCTTGGCACTTCTTTTCCCCACGATTTATACAGTAGTGTGTAGTTTCATTTACAGGTTTTTGGGGATTTTCCATTGTCTTTCTGCTATTAATTTTCAGTTTATTTCCATTATGGTCTGATAACATGCTTTGTATGATTTTATTCCTTTAAACTTGTCAGGGTGTGTTTCATAGTACATCTTTGTGGAGAATGCTCCATGTGAGCTTGAGAAGAACACATCATCTTATTGGATGGAGTATTTTATAAATGTCAACTAGATTAACTTAACAGATAGTTCTATTCCGGTCAACTATATTCATATTGATTTTCTGATTGCTTAATCTATCAACTATTAAATGAGAAATAATTATTCAAATATTGATAATTCTTTTTGCAGTTTTATGGCACTTTTATCTCACATATTTTGACACTCAGTTATTCTGTAAACACATAAAAAGATTGTAATGTCTTTTGTTAATTCACCATTTCAACATTATGTAATAGTCCTCTTTATCCTTGATAGTCTTCTATCTGGCTTCTTTCAAAATTTTTCATTTGTTTTAATTTTTGCAGTGAGAATAAAATATGTCTGTGTGTTTTTGCTTAACTGTTTTAATCCTGCTGGAGTTCTCTGGGCTCCATGAACCTGTGGCTTGTTGTCTATGATTGTTTTTATAAATTTCTCAGTAATTATCATTTGAAATATGTTATCTAATCTCTTGTCCTTTTCTTCTGCTTTTCTTACTCCAGTTGCACATATACCACACCATTGGATAATCCTAACTTATTGGATTTTTTTTGTTTTTCTTACTTCTCTTTGCATTTCAGTTTTAGAAGTTGCCATTAATATATCACAATCATAGAGTATTTTCTCATTTGTGTATTAATTCTACTGTCATTTTTTCCAAAGGCATTCTTAATTTCTGTAACAGTTTTATTTTTTATTTTATTTTATTTATTTTTTTATTTTTTTGGTTTCTAAGAGTTTCTTTTTATTCTTTCTTAGACATTTTATCTCTCTAGTTACATACCTATACATTCTTAAATGGTGTCTACTTTTCCCATGATAGCCATTACCATCTTGATCATAGTGACTTTAACTCCTTATGAGAATTCCTACATCTGTGTGATAACTAGGTCTGGTTATGATTATTGCCTTTGTCTCTTCAGGGTATGTTTTTTCTTTAAAAATGTCTTATTTTTTCTTGGAAGCCAAATTTGCTGTGTCAGGTAATTTTAAAGGAGATAAATAGGTCTTTAGTGTTTATGTAAATCTCATAGGAATTTGGCTGTCTTTTATGTTTATTGAAATATAGGTAGCAAAGGATTCACAGGCTTCTAATGTAATTTTTTTCCCTCTTTACCTCGTGTTTCCTGAGTCCTGCTTTTTAAGAAGAAGTTTATCTCTTGCAATTCTCTGCAGTAAAATGCTATCAAATGTTGATATGGTGGTAAAGCATAAAGGAGACAGAACGTTCTATAATTTTATGATTACATTTCAGTCTTATAGTGTGCCTGTCTTGTGGAGCTGTGACATTCAAAATAATTTTTCCAATGGTTTCCACTTCCTGACTAATTTTCCTGATTGCAGCATTCTCAATTATATTTTTGGATAACATGAACTTGCAACCATTTTTATTTTTTCCTTTAGTTGCAACAGGTAAGCAGGATGGGGTTGGGTGTTGATCAACTCCTTCCCTTAGTTTGGGTAGAATTCCAGGACTATCCTCTGGCAAACTCCTTTCCCTGGGAAAGTAGAAATTTGCAACTTTGCTGTAAAGAAGATTCTGTATATGTTTCACAATGATTATTCTTCACCTTCCTGCTGCTGGAAATAGTAGGGTATCTTTCTTGAATCCTCACCCTGATAACTTGGTAGTGTTCCTAGAAGGAAAAATCCACGGAAGTGAAAATGTGAGTCCTTTGTAAAATGGTGGCCCTTAAACATTTCTCACTTTTATGCTAGCCTCTTGCAAACCCACAGAATTGTCATTCAGATTTCCTAATAGTGTTATTGTTCCAGTGTTTTCTCCTCCAGATAAGCAAATCTTCACTGTTATATTTCTTTCTGGAAATGCTTGTCTCTCCAGATTTTAAGGTGATGTTTTGTCTGAGAGCTTTGTCTTCTAAGATGCCCAAGAAAATCTGTAGTATTCAATTTGCCTTCTTTTTTTTTTTTCCTTTTGTATCAATAGTAGAGACAACCTCAAGCTCTTTACATGTTGGATTTGAAGACAAAAGTCTGCATTAGCTTTTAATAAGCTAAATATAATTGTAGAAAATCAAACAGAAACTATATCCGATAGAATAAACTTATTTGAACAACATATTTTTGATCCAACCAACTCAGTTTTTAAGCCTTTATTATTTTTGAAGCTTTATCCCCATTTTTTTATGACACAAAATTGAGAAAACTTAATGTACTACTGGAAAGTATTTGCTTTTCAGCATGTACTTTTGTGGCTTCCTGCTGTGTTTCAGAATTCAGATACAGTTCAGCTTTTAAGCTAAGCCAAGACTAAAATCTTTCCTGGTATACTTTCTTTCCAGGCAACGTAGGAGCATGATTAAGGTTCTCTCACTGATCATTTATGCCCAAATTGAAACTCTTCTAAATCGTAATCTTACCTCTGGATCTTACCTTTGAGCTGGCCAGATTTGGCACAGCTACACTCAAGTCTAAGACCTTCTCTACTCACTTTTGTGAAGGAGGTAGCAGACTATACCATCCCAAAATATCACTGTAGGCGTTCAAGACATACCACACCAAAATATGCCACTTTGGTATATTATTTTGTGCTGCAGGCACTTGACAAACAGCAAATGCAAAGAGAAACTTTTCTCTGAGCAACTTTTATCTATTATTTGTGTTATAGACAAAAACAATGATAATTTAAGTGCTATGAAATGCATGAAAAAACTGTTGTATATGACTCTTTTGGGTATGATTGTCAAGGAAGTTCTGTAAAAGGTAAATTTTACATTATGTGAAAGAGCAGCCTTGGGAAAAGAAGGAGAACATTATTTCATTAGAGACTAGAGAATTTTCAAAACCCTTGAGCTAAGAAAGAGTTTTGTTTAATTCACCTAAGTAAGGCTAATATGGCTGAGATGTAGTGAGGTGTGACAGTGACTAAGATGAGGTTGGAGGTTGTGGAAAGTCAGATCATAGAAGCTCAAGAAAGAGCTTTAGAGGTCATATTTGATTTTTATTTTTAAATGTTCCTCTGGCTGCGGTGAGGAGAACATTTGTAGGAAAGTAAAATAAGGAAAACTTCCAATAGTTGGTACTTACATACAGTAAATCTGAAAAGAAGTGGTAACTTGATGGAGGCAGACAGAAGTGGTAAAAAGGAGTAGATAGTTGAAACATACATTGTGGAGATAGATTCGATACGTCCAACTCATAAATTAGGTGAGAATTTTTTTCCTTTGTGTAAATATTCTTCTTTTTTATTGAAGTGTAGTTGATTAACAATTTTGTGTTATTTTCTGGTGTACAGCATAGTGATTTCAGTTATACAGATTTTTTTCTTATTATTTTTCATTAAGTTATTATAAGATATTGAACTAAGATTGGAATCAAGATGATTTCTATATTTTTATAATGCAAAACCTGATAACATAATGACACTATATCCTAAGATGTGGCACATTTGGTGAAAAAATCTGGATTGTGGTGAGAAACAATTAAAATTTCCTATAGGTATATTTCAGTTTGTGATTTCTATTAAGTTTCTACCCAGAGATGGATAAAGAATAGGATGCACAGTTATGGAGCTCATCTCAGACAACCTAGGATAAATATTTTAAATATATAGCTTGTAAATCATAAACATGCCTATGTTTTGAAGCCAAGAAATTGTTGGAAATCACCAATCAACAAAGCAGGAAATCCTCCTGAGACAGGAAAAAACACAAAAGAAGTTGGACAGCTATTTGATTTTGAAAAATACAGAAGACACAGTTGCACTAATTTGGAATCCTTGAAGCTTCAGCCTTTATGTTCATAGTTGATTATTATTTTCTACATAAGATGATGCTGTAGTAAATGGATAAATTAAATAATTTTAGCCAAATTAATAGAATACAGTTTTCCCTGAGGCAAAACTTATGTATTAGCAATTATTAATTACATTAAGCAAGTGGTCAAAACTTATCTATAGAACAAAATTTCCCAATATTTTGGTTGCTTTAGATATTCAAAAGTAATAAAACTGATTCTGTGAAAATATTTCATACTATTCAAGAAGAATCTGACATAGAAATAGGAATGATGTGTACAAATAGAAAGTATGTTCAGTGCATTTATTTTCTGTAAAAATATAAGTACTGATAAATTAGTATTACAGAAATTATAGAATTATAGAAAGAATTTTCTATAATACTTAAAATCTTTGTACATGTCTGTGTGTATGTGTGAGGTTTCTTTTTGTACCAAATATCTTCTTCCTAAAGTCCAAACCACTATATACTAGATATAATGCTTTATCTGGAGTAGTAGTTAAGCCTGCCTTAACTTGAAAAACAAAGATATATAAAACATATTTCAACAGATAACTAAAAATTTATATCTATTCATAATGAAAACTTTTAGAAATGGAAGATAATTCCCTTACCTGAAATTTGCTCTCCTGAGCCAAGAGCAAATATCATATATAATGAATGATATAATAATATTAAAAAAAATCCTTTGGGGAAGTAGGGCTAAAGATCAGTTGAACACACTGAGGAGCTAGTTTCTGAAATAATTTTTCATTTTTTATATTGATAACACCTAGGATGATTTTGCAGTATTGAGTGGAGTAATGGACTCTATACCAGAGTCTAAACCCTAATAAATGAGAGAGAGTAACTAAAAAATAAACAAGTGACAGTAATAAGCAGAGAAAAGATTCAAAAGAAGCTATGTTTTAGAGCAAGTGAGTAAAGAATAATATGGGAAAGAAAAGCAATGGGCAGCAAGGAGAACTTCACCCTGGGACAGGGTGTAACAAGACAGAATAAACAACCACCACTCCAGAGAGATGGTGCAAGCAGCGGTGTTCTCGTAAATGTTTAACAGATAACTCTCCAAAGAAAAAGTTGCTACCTATACAGTTTAACAGAAAACTCTCCAAAGAAAATGTTGCTACCTATACGTATATATAACATCATATATTATACTATATTATATATCATAATTTATATGTGCAATACATTATACATAGTTACTATATTATATACCTAGTATTGCTTATAGTATACCATATATAATGTAATATGTATATGTATTATACATCATACATGTAAGTATATACATTTTATATATAATATTAATAAACATATATTACATGTATCATGTTATAGTATTTTAGAGATATATATGTACATATAGTGTTACATATATATAGTATAAATTGAACTGATATGGTAGGTAGCAAAATATTAAAATAAAAATTAATAAAATACAAACCATTTTCAAATGTATATTCTATATAGCCAAAATTCTCAAAATCACTTGTTAAACTCTCATATCTAGAGCCAATATATAGGTTACAATTCAACTATGATTTGACAATTGCTGTTGCATCCTATCTAATAAACCTATTTCAGAAAAATAAATGATTGTACTTAAATCTAATATGTGATTTACTGTTAGAATATTTTTTTACCCTTGTGCAAATTATTAGTATTAAATAGAGTCTTATTTTAGTTTCAGCACTATGTTGGAACATTACTCATCTATTAAAGACTGAATTCTTTTTTGAGTTGAATAATACTTCTTGAATACAGGAAAATTATTTTATGATTTTTTTTGTCCAATTTACAATGCAATGTCTATTAATGTGACAATTTTAAGATTTAATAATCATTATTTAGATTTCTCCATTACTTTCTCCTTTAGAAAATCAATAAAATTACACATCAAGCTCTGAGCTCTAGTGTTTGCCAATTTCTATGTGTAAACACTCTTGTCAAGGCTGACTTTAAGCTACTGATACAGTGTCACTGAATGCATTGTTGAAAGTGCATTATCATGCTGTTATGTGGAATTTTCTTCATATAACTGTAATGGTCATAAATGTCCAGTAGAGCATAAACAATAAAAAGTAATAATATAATTAGCTAATATGAGTTTTGAGAATTTATTACCTTTGTTTTTAATATAATTTAATTTTAAGCTTAATTAATTTTTGAAATGTTTATTGTGGTAAAATACATATAACATAAAATTTGCCATTTAAAACATTTAGAAGTATATAGTTCTGTGTTTTTAAATACACTTACATTATTATGAAACCATCACCATCATCTTCAGAACTTTTATCTTGCAAAACTGAAATGCTGTCTACATTAACAATAACATTTTATTCTCGTCACCCCATGGCCCCTGTCCATCACCTTTCCACTTTCTGTCTTTATACTTTTCACTGTTTTAAGTACCTCAGATAAGTGGATTCCTACAGGATTTGTCTTTTTATATTTAGTTGATTTCACTGAGCATATTGTCCTCAAGATTCATCCATGTTGTAGTATATACCAGAATTTCCTTCCTTTTTAAATCTAAATAATTTTTCCTTGTATTTATAAATCACATTTTGCTTATTCATTTATTCATTGATAGGCATTTAGGTTGCTTCTATGTTTTAGTTATTGTGAATAATGCTGCTATGAACATGTGTGTACAAATATGTCTCAGGCCCTGCTTTCAATTATTTTGAGTATATATGAAGAAGTTAAATTCCTGGATCATATGTTAATTATATTTTTAAATTTTGAGGAGTCACCATATTGGTTTTCATTGTGGCTGCACAATTTCACATTTCCACTAACAGTATACAAGTGTTTCAATTTCCTAATATCGTCACCAACATTTGTTATTTTCTGTTTCTTGGGTAATGGCCATCCTAATGGATGTGAAGTGGTATCTCATTGACTTTTCAACTTGAACTTCCCTAATAATTAGCAATATTGAGCATCTTTTTACATGTTTATTGGCCATCTCTATATCTTCTTTGGAGAAATATATTTGCCCATTTTTTAATTGTGCTGTTTGTTTTTCAGGAATTATCTATATATTCTGGATATTAACTCCTAATTGTACAAATAATTTGCAAATGTTTTCTTTTACTATGGGCTGCCATTTTATTCTGCTTATAGTATCTTCTGATGTATAGCTTTTAAAAATTTCATAAAGTCCAATTTGTTTATCTTTTTCTTTTGTCTATGTCTTTGCTATAATAACCAAAAAATCATTACCAAATTTAGTGTTGTGAAGTGTTTGCCCTCTGTGTTTTCTTCTAGTAGTTTTAAGTTTTATATTTAGGTCTTTGATACACTTTCTGTTGGTTTTATATACAATGTTAGGTAAGTTCCAATTTAATTCTTTTGCATGTAAATATCCTGTTTTTCTAGCAATGTTTTTTGAAGAGATGGTAGTTTCCCCATTGAATATTCTTGGCTACCCTGTGGGAAATCATTTGACCATATATGTAGGGGTCTGTTTGGGGGCTCTCTATTCTATTTCATTGATATTTGTCTCTTTATGTCAGTACCACACTAAAATTACTACTGTAGATTTGTAATGAGTTTTCAATCAGGAGTGTGAGTCTTCTAGGTATGTTTTCTATCAAGATTGTTTTATATATTCTGAGTCTCTGAGACTGAACATGGCTTTTCATATGCATTTGCTATTTCTGAAAAAAAAAATGTCATTCAGATTTTGATACGGATTGCATTGACTCTGTAGATCACTTCATTGACTCTGTAGGATGTGTATCAATATCCTAACAATATTGTCTCCCAGTCCATGCACATGGGATATCTTTTCATTTTTTATCTTCTTTAATGTCTTACAGCAATGTTTTCTATTTTCATTCAACAAGTCTTTCATCATGCTGGTTAAGTTAACTCCTAACTATTTTATTCTTTTGGATGCTGTTGTAAATGGAATTGTTTTATTAATTTTCTTTTGAGATTTTTTTTTATTGTTAGTAAATAAAAGTGAAACTGATTTTTGTGGGTTCACTTCGCATATTGCTATTTTGATATATTTGTATAGTAGTTCTAACTATTTTATAGAATTTTTTTTACATATAAAATAACATCAATGGGTTTTGATAAGCAACTTTTATCATGTTGAGGTAATTTTGTTTTATTTCAAGTTTGTTAAGTGTTTTTATCATAAAGGGGTGTTGATTTTTTACAAATACTTTTTTCTGCATCAGTTGAGATGATAATGTGTTTTTCCCCCTTCATTCTGTAAAAATTATGTATTACTTTGATCAACTTTGTGTTAAACCATCCTTGCATTACAGGAGAAAATCCTATGTATCCAGGAATAAACAGTTATGGTGTATAATCCTATACTGATGAATTCATTTCCTAGTAATTTGTTGAGGATTTCTGAAGTTTCCTGTTTTTCAGTATGTTTGTTGGGCTTTGTATCATGGTAATACTGGTCTCAGAATGAATTAGGAAGTAGTCCCTCTTGCTGAATTTCTGGGAAATGTTTGAGAAACATTATTAGTTCTTTAAATTTTTGGTAGAAATTATGGTAAAGTCATTATGTCCAGGGGTTTTCTTTATTGGGAATGGAGTGGGGTACTGGTAGCTGTTGCTAAGAAAAGAGCTGAGATTGATCATAAATGAATGACAATTTATTATTCAAGCCTTTCCCTGGAAGTTACAAGCCTTCAATAGACTCTAGAATTCCAAAAATGTTACATCAGACAAATTCTGCCAGTAATTGTCAGTGTAGGGAGATGGATTCTTGGTGCTTACAACTTTGCCATCTTCCAATAATCCTCTGTATATTTTAATTTTAACACTGAACATATATAATAATAAGCTTGGAAGAAATTAATGTAATAATTAACACTTAGTATCGGCCAGCTCCAACACACCAGTGGCTGTAATCAATATTTTCACTGTACAGTGAACATACAAAAAAGAGACAAGATGGTAATGGAATGGAAGTTTTAGAGAGTACAATAATATGGTTTGGATTTAGACAGTAGGAAAAGTGTAGATCAGGTACAAGTCAGCATTTATCATATTAGATGTGATGATGTATACAAAAATTGCCAATATGGAGATAAAGACATGATATTGAGCTTGAAAATGAGGAGAAACACACTGTTTTGCTTTGATGTTGCTTTAGACAAATTTATTGATGCAAGTAAGCATTGCTTCAGTTGGACAGATACTTTTCATACTCGTCAAATATGATTGTGGACATACTACAAGATGAGTTACCATAACTAGTAGAATGAATAGGGGAAGAATAAACTGAATATAAAATGTATTATTGAACTTTGCATGCCAATTATGAGTCAGGCTAGAAATATAATAAGGAACCAAAACAGATTGTTCTTCTTCTCTTGGGAATCTTCTATTTTAGTGTGTGCATCAGATATTTTTCAGATAAATGCAAAATTAAATGTAAAGCTTTAAGCCTGGAAAGCCTTCTGAATGAGTAGTACATGCATCCAAACAGGTGTAAAGAAGACTTGCTCTGCAAAGAGAGCCTGGGGGAAGTCCTCCCTTAGGAAATAGTAATTGAACTTAAATTGATGGCTTACTAGGCACATTTAACAGAGAAGAGTGCCTAAAAATTTGGGACAGATTTCAAAAAGGTCCTGTAAAAATAAGAAAAGCAAGTGTGCCAGGTGAAAGTAGAGAAATAAATAATAGGCAGAATCTTTTAATTGTTAGTCATGGTAATGAAATCAAACTCCACTAATCAGAGAATAAAATTGATCTGACTTAAAATAATTGAAAAATTCAGGCATGGCTGCATTCAGGATTTAAATTATACATCAAGAGTTGAATTTCTTGCCATTGCTTGGCTTGAAATTTTATTGCATTGTTCTCATTCTTAATAGACCCTTTCTCATTCAGACAAGTTGACTTCCATAATATCTAGTTTCCATTATTTCTGAACCACGACAACAATATTTTTCTTTCACTACCATTCTAACAAAAACCTTGAGATTATCTTAAATTGGACCAACTTGATTTGTTTGCTACTCTTGCAATAATGCCTGTAGCTGGAAAGATGGAAACCAATGGATGACCTAGTTTAAATCACATATGATGCTTTCAACTAAAATTGTGTGAACTACTATGATGGTAGATCTCTGCATCCTTTAAGAAAAGCTAGGGAACGATGAACAGAGAAAAGGAAAACAGCTTCTAGGACTGTCTAAACAGCAGATATACACAAGGTAGCTAGTCATACAGAGCTCTGCACAATATGTGAAATTTATGACTGTGCACTGAGAGAAAGAGACTCATTTGAAAAATATTTAATAGAAGTACAGTGTCAAATTTGCATCTTCAAATGATCACTGTTCCAACAATAATCAGAATGATTGGGAAAATTCTGGTTGGTAGGTTAGGGGTAGGATGAGTGATGAGTATTGTGGAAGTCAGGGGACCAGTTAGTTGGCAATGAGATTAGGTAAGAGTTAACCTAACTTTTGGAGGGAATGGAAAGAGGTGTCTGGAATCTGGCTTAGATGATGCTGGAAGAACCCCACTACAGACATACATACATGACTTATTGCATAGGATTTCTAAAAATGGAAGGAGAAACTGTAGATTAACAAGCTATTTAGCCTAAATGATATTGTTTCCAGAATAAATTACTAACCAACATTTAAAATGGTGTTTTCCATGTATTTTCTTTCTTTCCATGTATTGTCTTTAATGTCAGCATATTATTAATATTTTGATACTAATTCATTGAAAATAGATGTCAATTAAATCATCTTAAATCTTAATTTGCAAATGTATTACTTTATTCAAATTCTCTGTATATAAATATAGGCTAAATATTGATTTGTAGGGTTTATTTCAACATCTAATGTTATATCACTATTTGCTGCTCAGAGATGAAAATCTATACCATGTTTATACAATTATTACTTTTGATGGTGATTAAAAATATAGAACAAACAAACAAGCAATAAACGTATTTTTTCTTGTGATGAACCAGACAAGTTTTCATCTTCATACTATGCTTGGTTTAATCACATTGTGAGGTTTGGATAAAGAAATCTATAAACCTTTTTCTATGGTTCATTTCAACAATACAACCTCTTTGCTCCCAGCTTGAGAATCTTAGTGCTGATAGAAAAAAGTTAGCCAAATCACAAGAACTAGTTTCATCTCAATTAGGAATGTATGATCTTCAACCCTGATGGGTTTACATTTTCACTTGACAATTTTTTTTCAAATTACTTTGATTTACACCCCCTCTTTCATTTTTAGTAGATGACCCTACTATTTGGTTGAGGACTTCTTTTTACATAAGTTCATGACAGATAGTGGCCTGTAGTCTTCTTTTCTTGATATTGTCTTTGTTTTGTTTGAGTGTAATACTGACATTATAAATTAATAAGGAAGTTATCTTCCTATTTGCTGGATGAGATTGTAAAATTGTGTTAATTCTTTACTATATGTTTGGTAGAATTCTTCTGGGCCTGTAGATTTCTTTTTCAGAAGCTGTGCAATTACAGATTCTATATACTTGTTGGTTACAGGTTTATTCATAAAGTTTTTCACTTTAGCTAAGTTTCAGTAGTTTGTCAAGTTCAAAAAAAATTAGTCCACTTCTTTTATGTGGTTGAATTTATCAAAACAAAGTTGTTTTCAGTATTCCCTTATTGTTTAAGTGACTGAAAGTTCTGTAATGTTTTTACCAATTTCACTTATAATATTGGTGATTTGTATATCCTCTGCTTATGTTTTTATCAACACTGCTAGAACCTTATCATTTTATTAATTTTCCAAAGAAACATGATCTCATTTCATCAATATATTCTATTGTGATTCTAATTTCAATTGTGTTGATTTATTCCCTTATCATTTTCTTTCTTTCTGCTTGTTTTGTGTTTATATTGCTAACTTCTTGAGTTAGGAAATTAGGTTATTGATTTGCAACTTTTACTTACTTCTAATGTAGGTATTAAGCACTATTAATTTCTCTAAGTACAGTTTTATCCACATCTCAGATAATTTTATATGTTGTCTTTTGTTTTTGTTACTATTATGTATTTTTAAAACATTTATTTGTGGCTACTTCTTTGAACCACAAATTATTTAGAAGTGTATTGTTTAATTTTTACTGATTTATATATTTCCTCTGGTCTTTCTGTTATTACTGTTGTATTATGACACATGATATACTCTATTATGGTGAGTATTCTATGGACATTCGGAAAAAATGTGTATTCTGTTGTTCAGTGGAGTGTTTTATACATGTCAATCTGCTCATGTTGGTTGTGCTACTCAGATATATACTCATACACATATTATTCACATGCGTGTGTGTGTGTGTGTGTGTGTGTGTGTGTATGGCAAGGAGTCATTTGGAGTCCAAGCTGTAATTTTAGATTTATCTAGCTTTTTTTTTCCTACAGCTCTACCAGCTTTTGTTTTATGTATTTTGAGTCTCTATCATTTGATTCAAACACACTCCTAATTTTTGTCATGTGTATATATTACATCATTTTTCATCCTTTGATTTTCATTCTACCTGTTTCATTAAATTAGAAGTGAGTTTCTTTTAAGCAGTATATAATGTGATGGTAGTTTTTTCTTAGCCACTCTGCTAATCTCTGTCTTTTATTGGTTTATACATATCATTCACATTTAAGGTATTTTTTGATGGGTGACACTTATGTATGCTATTTTATTATTTATTTAAATTTGTTTCTTGCTTTTTTATTTCTCTGTTTCTCATTTCTTGCCTTACTAAAGGTTACTTGAATAATTTGAATAAGTTTTTGGACTCAGTCTTGATTTATTTATAGCATTTTGAGCATATTGCTTTCTATATGTTTTACAGTCCTTAGTCTGTTTTTTCTAATATATGTATGTGAGTTATTTCAATCTACTCATATCAACATTTTACGCAAATATGAGTTGAACGTGGATAGTCACTTTCCTTTAGTTCCCTTTATCCTTTCCAAAAACAGACCTACCATATGTTCCAGCAATTCTGCTTCTGGGTATATACCTAAAGGCAATAAAAACAGGACATTGAAGAGATTTCTACACTCCCACGTTTATTACAGCATTATTTCAAATAGCCAAGATACGAAAGCAACCTTAATGTATATCAAAGGTGAATGCATAAAGAAGATGTGGTGTATATATATGATGGAATATTATTCAGACATGAGAAAAAAGGAGATCCTGGCATTTGATCTATGCACTTGGATGTTGCCATTACATAAACCTGGGAGTAGAGGCAGAGTTTATTAAAATGCAGATTAGCTTTTCCCCATATAAGCTTAGGATTATTAATCAAACATTCATAAATTATAGTCTAAAGTTACAGAATTATTTCTAAGAAAGTTAAAGTGAATGCCAACTAGTGAAGATTATTTTATTCTGTATGACCTCTATATGAAATAACACTGTATAGAAGTAAACCATATAACTGTATTTGATTTTTATGTTAGGATTTTATTTATTCACATGAGGACGTGGCAACATGAGGAAAATTTTATTTATAAGGAGCATTTTATAGGGAAAGATTTTCATAAGCTATATTATATAATAACTTTACTATTTGACAGAATCTCTTTCCAAAGGCAAAGTTTCTAAAGACATATTTCAGTTTAATGAAAATATTAATAAAAGAGAGTTGAATATATTTATTGAGTCAGATGATCAAAAAATATTAAAATGTGTGTTACCCACACACCTATCCATATATGTGCCCATTTATCTACATCTGTTTATTTACCTATCAAGTTGCCATCTTTCTGTCAATATTCTTGGTTATTAAAAAGGAAATAAAATTTGTATACTATCTATTTTATGTTTTTGACATTTTTGTTCCTTCATTTCCCTTGTAGTGCGATCTCAGATTCCCGGAGTACTGAGGATTCTAAAAATAGTCTTTGGATCATGGATGGTAGTTTTGGTTTTGTTAGACAGAAACAAGATTTAGATCAGAAGCAAAAGTTTGATGATCAGGTAGAAAAGACCAGAAAGTCAACCTGAATAGGTAGAAAACTATAAATGGTATATTAACCCCTATTTTGCATGTAGACTTATAAGCAAAAGGGTGAGTAGCTTATGACTTACCAACTTCAATGTCTTGCAGAATCATCTTTCAGAAAATTGAAAGGAAAAATAAAATTAAAAACTTTTAGCTCAAATTGACCTTTATTCTATGAAAATTTATGAGTGCAAATCATTAATTTAATTAATCAATGTTTCCTCCACATTGATATTTTCTTTATTTGATTATGAAATTTTTGAAAGAGTAGTTCAGTCAGTTTTCAGTTTTGGCACCTAGAATAGTGTCTCAAATATTTAATATGTTCAATAAACATTGGTTTTAATTGAATGAATATTTGTATGAAATTTCACTCTATTTTAGATAAATATTAGTTTTTAAATGTAGTAAGTGTGCTCAGCTTACAAAATCATTATCAATAATATTCCTATGGCAGTCTGCTTAGCAAACCCATAGTAAACTAGAATGTGATGTTTTTTATGATTTTTACTTTTCACATATTTCCTTATTCCATTGTAAAATTAAAAGCTGTAAAAATACTTTGCCATCAGATGATTTAATTTTACAACAGCATTCCCACTTTCTACTTATAAAACATGTCATTCTAAAACACCTGACATATAAATATAAATGAATGTCAAATACAACCATTTTGTGTCCAGACATGACAGGCCGTGTTATATAAATGTATTCAGATGTATTTATTTTATAAAATAAGTTTAAATAGTGATTATATTCTTTAAAAATCACACTGGGGATAAAACTGTGTCCAATCTCTCCCACAGGGAGGAGAATAAAGAGTAGAAGCCATAGTGCAGAGCATACCACTCACAAAGATTATTTTTGAAAGTGGTTCCTTTAAAAAAATAAAAGCTGTGAAATGGATGCTCACTGCAAGCAATGGGACTTTAATGAGCAGAAGAGACTAGGTCCAACCTTTAGAAATACAGTCTGTCAAGTGTTTTGCTTAAGAGAGAGCTCCTTGCATCTCCCATATTGAGAAGAAAATAATTTATAAGAGAAGTACACCTTCACTTGCCTTAAAAAAAAGAGTTCTAAGGACTTTGTTCTCAACTTGAGCATAAAATTCAACAGCCACTGCTATTAGGAAAGGTCACAAATGTCACATGCAGAAAATGTTCATCAATAAAGGAAACTACTGAGAATTAAAATTATATATGCTTTATATTGATGGGGCCCAGGGCAGGCGAGCCCAAAAATATGCCTCAGTGGCATATTGATTATTTCAAATTAAAGTTGCTTGAAAAGCAGCAGGTACAAGAAAGAACACTTTGACACTCATTTGTCTCCCTCAATACAGGAAATAAATCTCCCATGTGAATCATACCCTCCCTGCACCAGGAGGCTAGTGAGACATCTTTATTATCAGAGATAGGAAATTCAGGGCTGAGAAGCCTGTAAAAACAAACCTGATTACTTCTTTACTAATTTGCTCTTCAAACTCAAACTTTGCTTAAATTCTTTACTAACTAAGCCTCCCGACCTAAGCTTCTTTGTCTCGTCAAATCTTCACAAATTTCTTGTTTCTTTCTGTAAAAAGAGACAAAAAAACTGCCTGCTTTTGGTTGCTCTCTGAGCATCATTTTTATGGTCACTTCTGTATAGGAAATTAAATTAGTTTTTCTCCTGGTAATCTGTCTCATGTGAATTTAATTTCTAGGCCAGCCAGAAGAATTTATGAGGATAGAGGAAATTTTTTTTCCTCACCAAAAGCTGGCAACCACAAAGGGACCAAGTTCCCTGGCTGGACACTATTTCCTTCCAGCTGCTGCAGCTGAGAGATTACAGGACATCTGAGAAACACCAGAAGAAGGTAAGAATTATTACCATGTTTCTCCCAGATCTCTCCCTGCAAGGTCTATTAGATACAAGGATGATAAGAGTCCTTTCTCTTCCTTTCTAAATTTAAATTAGCAAGAGAAAATATTTGTGGAATGAGTATCTTAAGATACAGTGACCCTAAATTTGGTAGAGTCCTCTTGACTTCTTGATCCTTTTTCTCCCAGAGATGCTCAGTTTTTTTGTCTCTGCCTTTTGTGCTTTTTATGACCAATAGTAATATTCCCTCTGGTCTCCTCCAGCCAGAGGATGCATAGGCATCTGGCAAACAGCCAAGTAGGAGGTGGATCCAAGCTTAGGGAATATGATAAAATCTACGAAAGAAAAAGGGGGGAAACTTTTGGCTTGGTAAGTCACTCAACTCTGTTCATGATGGGAGAGAAACAAATGATTTCCTGGGTTTTAGAATAGCTGTTTATAACAGGTCTTCTCATGGTTTCCACCTTTGCTTTCTTAGGCTAAGTCTGGTAGTGAACTTTCTGGATCTTAAGAGGGTTTTTTTTTTTTTTTCACTGTTTGTGAGACACCTCTTGTGTCCTTGGTTAAACCATAAAAAAGCTTGTTGGTTTGAGTCACTATTGAAATTAATATATCCTGCTCATCAATGACCAGACTATGGATCCTGTGAATTGTAAAAACTTCTAAATAGAAGAGAAAAAAATTTAGAGCACTCTCTTATTGATATAATGGCTACCCATTAAGACTTCTTTAATAAGATAAAAGGAAAGAACTTAGAACAAAAAGCAAGGTCTACTCAAACCCCTTTCCGTTTGCCTCAGACATTTGCAGATATAAAAAATCAGGACATTAGAAGTACAATAGTCTTGCACTTTAAAAGAAAAAGGAGAAAACAATATAAACTTACATTCCTTCTCTGTCCCTTGAAGTTACACATTTTACAACGTCTTTAAATGTAACAGTCCAGCAGATAATAGCCCACAATCACCTGAAAGTCAGCCTAGCTAGCTCGACTGGTGGAATATAAAACTGAAGAAAAAAAAAAAAAAAGGCTTTAAAAGTACAAATCTAAAAAAGAGTTCTCTCGCCCAAAGTCTAGAGCATAACCTCCTAAGATTACTTACAGGGACAAATAAAAGTCTTAAATCTTCTCTGCAAATAGTAAAAAAGCTTTAGGCATCAGAGCTGATAAACTTAACTTATTCCAACTGCTGTTTGTAAAGTAGTGGGTTTTGCATTGTACCTGATTTGTGACTAAACTTTTAAAATAAAAACCGTAAGATCTCTGGGCCTATCTGTATGTAAGTTTGTTTATGTATATACATTACAGATGTAATATTTTTCTACCTTCAGATAGTATTGCCAAAATTAATTTGTAAAAGCTTTATTTAATTGGCTTAAAACTAAGTGCATATAAATTAAGTATTTATAAATCTCAGAGATATAATAAAAACTAAGCCAATTTGATTTCAAGTTCATGTAACCTACGAAAATCTTTATACATTAAAGCCAATTTTAAGCTTATTGGTTTAATCAGTATAGGTGTATCTTCAGAGTTATCAGCACTTAATATAATGCAGATAAACAATGTTTGTTCTACTTAGGTTTGCTAGTCAAATGAATTGTATTGTCTCTCACGCAAATTTTGTGCCTATGATGATGGCTGACTGCTTTAAGGTCTCATGGAATTTTCAGGAGTAATCTAAATATCAATGAAGAGCAAATAAATAGATGTAAATAAAATGAGTTTTTAGCAACAGTTTTGTTATGCCTTATTTACTTAAATAGTTTTCAACTCTCTCTGGTAACTTACAGCCTTAGAGTTAAATTAGATGATGAAAATTCATTAAATATCTAGATTATTTCCAAATAAGATAAAACATGGAAACATCAGTTAGTAAATATGAATCTGTCTACCTTTGGCTTCCTATTACAGAGAAAATATGCTTGGGTTTATTGGTAAACATGTTGTTTTACCAATTTGAAAAATGTATACTATAAGAATTTTATTTTTCTAGAAATTATAAAATTGCATTCATAAATTTGCCTATCTAAAAAAAAGTGGTGGTCTGACAGATGGTTCACAGTTGTTTGCCTCTTTATTCTCACTGGAAGTTGAGGTTTTTATGGATTAAAATTTTTAATTAATATATGTAATTAAAGCCACTAGAAATAATAAGACAAAATAACTATGTGCAAATGGATTAGGATATGCCAGTAATTTTCACCTAAAGTGAAGCTGATATTTCAGAATGGAAAAGGAGAAAATAAAGGACAAAAAGAAATTATAGAAGGTTTATGAGAAAATAATCTTGAGCAAATAATTTTATGTATGGTTTAGCTGGATAAGATTGAATGAATTTGTTTAAAAAAGAGATTTTGATGTCAATAGTGTATTCAAGGAGAGTGAAATAGCCCTGTCGTAGAATATATGCTTAGTATACATGAGGTGCTATGTTCAATCCCCAGTACCTCCATTAAAGAAAAATTAAAACAAAAAAAAAGTATACTTAAGAAAGAATAAAACTTAATTTACTTTCATCTTCGGGGGAAACAAGGTTTTCTTAGACTATTGATGTGCTTTTGAGAACAGATTATGAAAGTTTCTTTACCTTTTAAATAATCTACCAAATTTTTTTAATGTTTTTTCCAAAATAAATTCCTGTGTTTGCTACCTTTATCACTAGGATTTTAATTACTTAAGAAAGCTGAGTCTTTTTCATTAAAAGAGCTAAGTTTTTTCATTTTACAACTACTTAACTTTTTGTATTTGGGTACAAAGTCTTTTATTGTCACCTTGAATAGATAGATAGTAAGTATTACTTTACAATGGCTTGTGATCCTCTTTAGTCAAATGTTCAAATCTTTTGATATTTTTGACAAACTACCCAACATCAAACTCTAAATGAAATTTTTTTGACCTCAACTAATTATGAAGTTTTCTAGAGGGCTTTTGGAATATTTCAAAGATGTTTCTTCTCTTTATACAAGGAGATATTAAACTAATTAGGTTTATCTTATGTGTTAAATTATATAAGAGGCATTATCAAATGAGAAGTAATGCTAAGCCTTCTTGGATTACATTTGTGTGGATGTTAATCTGTTCTAAAAATTATATGGAATTTCTAAAACTCTGATCTCTCTTGGTGTAATTCTTTTAGTTATTATCTTAAAACTTGTGTCACAGAAATAACTAAAATTTTTTATCACTTGCATCTGACTTTTAACCATGAGCATTTTTAAGTCTTTTAAACTTACAGAAAGTTAATGTTTTGCTCTGATATTTCTCTTGCAAGTATATTTCATCCTCAAAGATTTATAGAAAGGGCTGTAACACTCTGGAATATGGTTTCTGATAAATTTTCAGATCATAACATTGAACTGGGTAAGAATTTGTAGAACTCTAACAGGAAAAAAAAGTTGTTAGCTTTAAAAATTGCTAAAATCAAGATCAACAAGAATTAAGTACATGGGACTGATGAACTGAAGAGGATGATTATATATATATATTTTTTACATTTTATTGCTGGTTTTCAAAATTTTTGTTTTCTTGATATAGGAAAACTTTTCCTTTTAAGCTATGACTTATGGCAATTTGGTAAATTATACCTTTGTAAACAGAATTTTTTCTCCCTACCTGATCCCTCCAAAATTTGGAAACTCTTAGTGAGTATTCATATTTTCATAGCAGTATAGTTATTTACTTAAGTTCAATAAGAATCTATTATTCTTGTAACAAAGACACAATTGGAAACATTATATTACCAAGGCTTTGACTGGAATGTCATATTTGAGAGAGAGATATATAGACTCAGGTATGACCAGACAGTTTTAAGGAATTAAGATTGACATTATGGAACCAAATAATGCCCCTTGGAAATACTGGCTTACCTTCTTGCTTACAGATTTCCTTACAACCTTACTATGTGGGTAAAGAAGGTCACTTCCTGGCAGGTGCAAGAACCTGAAGTTATCTTGGTGTTTTCAAGAAGAGAAGAATTTACACAAATCTATGGGTATTACAGGTGAAGTCTGATGGCAAGTATTTGACATGGTCTCTTCTCTCTAAGAGGTATTACAATTTCCATTTGGAGATTTCTTATGAAAATTTCCATTAAAGTAGATTTAAAAAAGCCTATACAGCCAATCACTGTCCTTTCTGCATTTATGTAAACAACTGATCTATGTTTATTGATACTAGAGTGACTTTGCAACAAACTATTATTATTTTGATAAAAAAAGGGTAATTTTAGAGAAAAAATATGTTTTAGTGAAAACTATAACACATATTTCTGGATATTAGATTCTAGTACTATTAATTTTCTTTGACTTTTTGTTATTTACCTAAAAACTGGACTGGATCCTGAATGTTTTCAGTTTCCTCCAACATTTGGCTACAATTCTCCCAATTAACATTTCCATTTTTTTCTTATCATTTTGACTTGGAATCAAAGAGAACTAAAACTGCCTTTTTTCCTAAAGTCCCACAAACTGAAGTTACAAGACTTGATATGAACCCCAGAGAAATCACAATAGCTCATGTTTAGACCATCTTCTTCATGCCAGTTGATAAAGGGGTGACTCAGAAAGTTTACCTGAATATCTGACAACATCATCAGATCAATTTAAATTGCAAAAGATGCTTTAAACCGATCATCTGGAAATCTCAACTGGCTACCCTCAGAAATCAAAAACCAATTCATAATTTGCTCCAGTTATTAGCCAGGGGTTTTTTTGTCTCCATAGAAATACCTTACTAAATACCTGATTGCTTGTACATAGGTCTAACTTTGGGAGCCCACCTGTATCACCATCTCCTGAAATGAGTTTAACTGAACTGATCTAGTACTGAGACTAAGAGACTGGTTCAATGAGATGGAATAATCTAACAGCAATTTTAATACGTAAAGCTTCCAGGGAAGTATCAGAGGAGGAAACTGCAGGCACCCAGGGCAGGCCACCCTAAAATATGCCTCAATGGCATTGATTATTTCAAAATAAAATTACTTGAAAAGCAGTAGGTACAAGATGCACACTTTGACACTCCTTTGTCTCCCTCAATGCAGGAAATAAATCTCTCATGTGATGTGTGCTCTCCATGTGCTAAGAGGCTAATGAGAGACATCCTTATTAACAGAGATAAAATTCAGAGCTGAGAAGACCATATAAACAAATCTTGTTACTTCTTCACTAATTTACTGTACAAGCCTAAGCTTTGCTTAAATTTCTTACTAATTAAGCATCCAGACCTAAGCTGCTTTGTCCTGTCAAATCCTCAAAATTTATTGTTTCTTTATGTAAAAATATATGTAAAAACTGACTGCTTTTAGTTGCTCTCTTAGCATCATTTTCATAATCTCTCCTGCTTACAAAATTAAATTTGCTTTTCTCCTGTTAATCTGTCTCATGTCAGTTTAATTCTTAGGACAGCTACAAGAACTCAGGAGCATGGAGGAAACTTTTTTTCCCTCCCCAACTGTATTATCAATATATTTCCAAGGCAACCAGATGTAATGGTCTTTAAGAATAGTCCTTTTACCTGAATATTAAAAGTTGTAATAGAAATATCAAGTCAAACAAATATGAATGTTTAAAAATATGTGCTAAAATACAGATTTTCTGATAGCTACTTTAGTATAAAAATTTCTCATATTTTCTTATTAATTTTGGTATTATATCTCTATAATTAGCACTACACAAATTAAAGCCACTTGGCTCCCTTTTACTGAAACAAGATGCATTGGACAAGCTTATACGTCCTCTTACTCAGTTTCTTCTCTATGATCTTTTGTAAACATCATCTTATTGTTTACTCATTGATTGGCTCACTAACTTATCAATAAATTATTGGTATCTACTATTTGTGGTAACTGTATTATATACCTAGAATAAAAATATAGATATGACATATATTTGGCTTTAAGGAAGCTCACAGTGCAATAAATATGATAGAAAAATATTTCTAATGGAATTAATGATATTGTTGAATTAGGTTTCTTAGCACAAAGTAATATGGAAATTTAGAAGTGAGTGTTTTTAGTTCTTACTGCAAAGCTAAGAAGCCTTTACAGTGGAAGCAAGATGAGCTGTCACTTAAATATAGATAGGTAATTTTTTTCAGGTGAGAAAACATTTCAGGTATTTCAAACACTGTGAATGAAACATATGGTATGAAATATGTGCTTGATAATTAAAGAACCCTGGATAACTAAAATAGAAGGGACAGTTAAGTTAAGTATGTGCTACATGGTAACAGGGGATGAACTTCCCCCAAATAATTTGAGATTTTATTTTGGTGACACTGGGGAAATCACAAAGATTTATCATGAAAGATTGATCAAAGAATTGGCTTTGTTTTTATATAATTTAAGATAATTCTATTGGCAATTTTGGATTGGTTGCAACAGCAAAGAAGCATGTAGAATATTTTCTAATTAAGCTATTATTCCAGGCAAGAAATTATACCCAGCCAGCTAGAACAGCAATGTGATAAGAAAAAGTAATTTTGGGAAATATTAAAGATACATTCACATTTAAAATCATTTCATTATTTTACAAAAAAAATGATAAATTTAATTTTGCAGTGATTAAGGTATTTTGATGATATTAGATCTTATTTTAGCAATGCCAACAGGTGAGATATATCATTACATATTTTATTATGTGTAAAGGATACAAAAGTCATTGCATAGTTTAAAAGTTAAAGTCACTCTAAAACCAAAGATATCATAGCAACTCGAAAGAAATGCAAACTTGAGCGCCCATCTCAGACCCAGGGCCCAGCAATCTGTATTTCAACAAATCTCCAGGGTGATTCTGCTGAACAAAGAAGTTTAAGAATCATTGTGCTTTGTTAATAGGAAGGTGGTTGCATTTTAAAGTTTGGTATTTTAGTATTAGAAAGTTGAGAGAGTTCTAATTTGACGTCCATTTTTGTTTGAATTAATAGGATAAGGAAGTGAGGGAAATTGGAGGATTAAGGATAGTTTTTGAGACAGTTTGAAATAATTTTTAGACAGAAAGAAATCCAAGTTCAGAGGATTGTAAGAGAAATTTCGTCTGTCTATTCCTTTTCTGAAATTCCATATTTTATTGATACTGTGAAATAATACTATTTTATACTTCTTTACAGTCTGCAGAATGCCTTTGATGTTACTACCCTCTTATTTCTACTGCTATATTTGAGATCTTTTTCTTCTATCTTTTTATTTTTTAGTATAGCTTATTTATGACAGATTTATTGCTTCCAAATGTTTTGCCTCCTTAAGTATTCCTAGACTGTGCTTTTAAAATAGTTGAGAAATGAGTAAATCAGCTTATAGAGAAATAAATTCTGTGTAGACCAAAGTGAAAAAAATATTGAGGTGAAGGCTTAGAAAATAAAATGGACCACACTTTTCTATTTTATGGCAAATTTGAAAAGTTGTTGCTAACTGTGATATAAAAGACTTCAAAGTCAAATAGAAAAATCTCTCAGGTGATAAAAGCAACATACATTATTGCTCAGCATATTTATTTTATATATATTATCTATAATAATAATATATTTACATATTTATTTTTATATATTCAGCATATATTTATCTCTATTGCTCAGTATATTAAGTTGCAATAAAGACGTTCTGTGTGCTGGTCAGCCTGTAAGCTACCTGTCACAAGACAAGCAAGCCTTTGTCCTCTGAATTTGTTTTTACTCACACAGCGATCACTAGATATGATATATTGTATGTGTGTTTTTTAACCTTGAAATTCACTTAATATATCTCACATCATTGAATACAAATAAAGAAGGAGCCAGATCATGGAACATGCTGGTGCTTTTTCCTTGCTCAGGCTTTGAAAACTTTAAAATGATGATAAAATAAATACAGGACAGCCTATAGTGCACTGCAGATAGTCAGAAAGAATTCTAGATGACCACCAGTGAGAGAAGTAATATCAGCCTATTGAAAATGAATGGGTCTTATTTCCATTGAGACAAGCCTGACAAATGAAGTGAAACGGACTCAAGGAGAAATAAATATCAGGGAAGATTGACCTGTCTCACTGAGTCATGTCCAGGCTATTTGACAGCCTTGTATAAAAGTGAGTGGATCCTTCTTTGTTTTTAATATTCAGACCCTGACTGGCTCCAAAGACCCATGTGTCTTTTGGTGCAAATATTATGCTCATAGTGAAAATAAAAAAGCATTCTATTAACCACCTAATTTTAAACCACCATATTTAAGTTTGCTAAAAGAAGTAGAATGAAGATTTGATACATAGAGGCATAAATAGTAACACTCGTTATGAATTCATGCAAAACAAAATTCACATCTACAATGTGAAATTTGTGAGATTCTATTAGGTATAGTGTCTCATTCTTGATGTCAATTAAATTTGTGCTTATTTCATAAATGTTTAAAGTTTTAATGCTTTAGTTTTCATAATTCAGCAAAGTGGGGGGAGTATCAGCATATTTGCTTTATAGTCAAATTATCCATAATTTAAAACCTTTTAAATTATGTGCAAAACGTAAGAGACAAATGACTTAATTACTATTTTCTTATTTCATCAGTAAAATGAATTAATATAAGTGCCCTATTTAGATCACCATTGTACTTCTATGCCATGATTGTTTGAAATCTCAACAATTCTATATTTTAAATCTCACATCATCACATGCCTTCAAATGATTAGTTAACTAAAATGGTAGCTGACTCTTTGTATTAGTTTCTTAGGGCTAGTGTAACAATTTATCAAAAAATTGGCATTTAAAACAATAGGAATTTGTTTTCTCACAGTATAGTTGCCAGATGT
This sequence comes from Camelus ferus, assembly GCF_009834535.1. Lineage (NCBI taxonomy): Eukaryota > Metazoa > Chordata > Mammalia > Artiodactyla > Camelidae > Camelus > Camelus ferus. Next base: position 56,544,355 of record NC_045709.1, read on the forward strand.
CTGAAGTCAAAGTTTTGACATGGCTGCACTCCCTCCAGAGACTTTAGGGGAGAATCAGCTCCTAGACCATTTCATTTTCGTGCCTGTCAGCATTCCTCGTTTTGTGGATGCATTAATACAATCTCTGCCATCATCTTTACATTGTCTTCTTTTCTGTATCTATTTAATCTTCTTTCTCACTTTTTTAAGGACACTTGCCATTGGATTTAAGAGCCCTCTGGATAAGCCAGGATAGGGTTCCTTAATTTAATCACATCATTTACCTTATAAGGTAATGTTCACAGATTCCAGGAAATAGGAAATAGATCTTTTAGGGGTACATTCAACCTATGATATACTGTCATTTCAATTACAAAAAAAGATTAAATCAATGTATGTTTCCTCAAAAGATTATTTTAAATTATAGTTTGTGATGAAAATTGTTTGTCAAATATAGTATTATTATAAAAATAAATTAAAGATATTTTCAATCTGAACAAAAATAATGTAATTAAACTTTCTCTTAATAGTTGCTGAAGAAAGTAATATCCTATGACCTACTTCATGACCTTGTCATACTTGTCAGAAATATTTGTATTATCAGTTTATGTTTTAAACTATATAGCCCAATAAGTGAGGCAGAAAGCAAAGTGCAGGAATAATTTTTTAAAATAATCAGGTATCTTTGGTGACAAGCAAAATCTAACTTTTAACTTTTAATAAAGTTTCAAGAACATGATTTTTAAGAAATCAGTTATAAAACTTACCATTCATAGCTACTTTACTGAATTTAAATGAAGTTTCTTGCCTAATATGATTATAAAATTTTAATTGTTTTGATTCATCTATATATTATCTCATTGTACAGAAAATTTTATGAAAACACTATGAATAAAATTTTTTTTTGCCCATATGTAAAACTTCAATCTGCTTGCTCTATAAATATAAAATCTTTTCATTTAATTACATCTAGATTTTTATTTTCTAAGCATTATTAAACATATATGGGTATTTTTTCTCAATACATTTCATAATTTAAATAACTATTCATTATTCATTTACTTTCATCAGAGTTTATCTTTTAAAATTAAACAGCAAATAACTGAACAAAAATGTTCATATCAGTGATGTTTGTTTTATGTGTGATGAATTAATTTGTACTTAAATCATAATTGTAGTTTACAGGCTATTAGTAAGTGGTTCTTAACAAATGCTGTCAAAGTTTATGGCAACTACATATAACCATTAAAATTTTCATGTCTAAATTAGAATATGGTTACTTAAGAAATGGTTACTTAAAGAATTAAACTATCTCTTTAAAGAAAATAAGAACATTTTGAAAGACAGCAAGCTTACAGAAATTTGAATAAGAATTATATTTGAATTATATATAAATATATGCACATGAGTGAGTGTATGTGTGTGTGTATATATATATATATATATATATATATATATATATATATGTACTGATATGTTTCTTATCTACTTCTAAAATGTATCCAGACATTAATATTTGGAAAGGGACAAGAGTATATAAAGAAATAAAATTCAACTTGTTTTGGACTGATGCAACAGAAACATTTTGTAAACATTTCATAATTTTGGCAGAGACAGCAGACAGTATATAACTGTTAAAAGTGCATCCTGGAAAGATCAAAATTAAAATTGTCAAAAATCTAGGAACAGTAAAAATTAAAGGTAGATCTCAAAAATAGTATTTAGTAAGAGTTTATTATGCATATAAAAAAGATTGTAAAGTGGGAGCTTTCAAACCCCAAACTGGTATGAAACTCAGGGGCACACAGCTACAGAATGACTTCATTCTGTCAGACAAAATGAGGAAACTTCTTAACTTTTTCAATGATGGGTTATCACAATTGGGGTTTCCAGGTGACAGGGAAGTAGTTAAAAGTGGTTTTTCTATACCAGTTTACCAGTTTAGGAAGATGATTTGAGTTTCCTTTATGATAATCTGAGGCATTTATAAGAAAAAGTAAGGTTTTGCTTATGTTCGTGAAATAGCCAGATTTAGTTTTGTTTACATGGCTCAAATGGAATTTTTCAAGCCTGGTCTCTATTTTACTTTTATTTTGACAAAATGTAAGTATGTGACATACAAAGTTTATGCAAAGTTAAAGTGCAGTCTTTTATAATATATTTTTATAGGACACCCAACTGCATTAAGGAGAATTGCTTCTTGTATGAAAAAATTCCCACAAATTTGTTGAACAGAAGTGTCAGAAGTTAAGTGTTCCTTGTGAAGGTGGAAGAGAAAGACACACAGGAGAGAACTATATAGGAGGGGAAGAATGGTAGGCTTTTCCAATATAACATGTAAAAGTATAGAATAGGACCCTAATCCTACACCATACATAAAAATCAACTCAAAAATCAATAAAATACTTTAACTTAAGACCCAAAACCGTAAAAACCCTAGAAGAAAATAAAGGGAGAAACGTTTGACATTGCCCTTGGCAATAATTTTTTGGATATGATTCCAAAATCTTGAGTAACAAAAGCAAAAATAAAGTAGGACTACATTAAACTAGAGAAAGCCCTGGGGCAACCATGTTACAAACTAAAATGGTGAAAAATTAATCGCTATCTTACCAGAATTTTGATGCAAAAAATTGTAAAATAATTTCAATAGTAAAGTCTGTTTTAAATAAATGCTATTTATAAGCATCATTCTTAATAATATCTTATGCAGATTATTAGTTTTCATTCTTACATTAACCCTATAAACTAGGTATTAATATTATATTTTTATGGATAAGGAAATACAGGCTCAGAGAAATTATGGAAAGCTGCTTCTAGTATAGACAGCATTCGACTCCAATTTCATAGCTATTCCCTTAAAACAAATAATTCTTTACTTATTCCCAAATTAATTTTCAGAGGAGTTACTTTAATTTTTTATGTGGACACATAAGGAAGTAATATGAAGCAAATTTCCCTCATGTTGTTAATATGTACTTTAATTCTTGGAATTCAAATGAGGCCTAAAAGGAAGAAATCTGTCAAATGATCTGGACAGCTGAACAGCAGATACCTGAGGCCAAACAACATAAGTGTATTCAATTACTTTCAATCCAAGTAGATCACAGAAGCTAGAAAATATATACAATTTTATGAAATAAATTTCATGTTAAATTTTAGCTGAAAATGGAATGCATAAATAGAATGTTATGTAGAGTTCAAATTATAAATTGTGACAGAATATAATATACATTTATAAGATACTTGCCTCTGTTAAATTTGAAAACATGAGGGCAGATACAAACTTAACACATCGAATACAAATTAATGAGAAAGTGAAGGAAATGACATCACAGCCATTATAACGGCACTTACTGAATACTTCCCATACAACATTTCATAAGTTCATGGTCCATAGGGGACATGTGTTTGCAAATGAATGACTGAAAAATAACATAATTTTATTTTTGTGGTGACTTCAGCAGTGCTAACATGACCAACTCATTGAAAAAGTTAGAGGAGATTTCACAAAAGAGAAAGTAATTGAGTTAGACATTAAAGAGAGCTAGAAACGCCTATTTTTTGGATCTGTGGAGAAACTGGAGCTCCAAAATAGAAATTAAACAGAAAATTATATTGATGTAAAGAATGCACTATTTAGATTTTAGTCCAGAATGCTAGAAACTACTAACACAAAAAAATATTACCTATAAACTAATCCAAGACACAAAGAAAAACAAATACTGTTGAAGTAGAAGTAGGCTAGAATTAATTGAAATCCGTTTATGTTCCAGGTGTGATGATAACAGATAATTAATATGTAATATCTCATTTAATCACTCGCACAAATGTTATTAATAAGCACATTATAGCCCAGGTTTTACAGAGCGTACGTATGAGAAGTCACTAAACATTAGACCATTATCTGGTCCCAACTTGTATAAATGCAAAGTATTTTGTCGAAGAACGAGTCCCCTACTTCTCCTAAAGTATTTTTTTAAATAAATTTGTAAATTAAAATTAGTAATATCTATAAGGCCTAGAAATGTTTTATGTGCCTTAGTTTCTCTTTTATGTCTAATGTTGCCATTCATTCTACAGTAGAAAGTCAACCTTGCAACAGTTGAAATCCTTAAGAACTAAATACTCTTGATGTTATTAACATATATGGCTTCTCCATCACACCTCTTTTTTTAAAGCAGTCTTGAGTGGGTGTATCTAATTGGTGCAGCCATGTTTGCCTGCTTCCATAGGCAGGAAAAAGGAGTTTGTTATGACTTTTTCCATGAAGAGATAGGGCCCATTAACAAGAATTCCAAAAAGAAAAAAAAAAAAAAAAGAAAAAAAAGAGCCCACTAAAGGCTACTGGCATCCTGTGGCCTTATACTGCATCCCGGAAAATGGAACCCCTGTTCAAGCAGTATAATCTGTGGATGTAAGGTCAGGAGCCTTGGATGTTTACAAGTGGAGGAAAGACCAAACCGAGTCAAAGACTTAGTCCGCTTTGTTCTGATAGCATAGCTTCGTTTTCCTCATGTCACAAGGCTCTTTATACCAAAGCGTGAAAATAGAAATGATAAAGATAGAGTAAGTAAAAGCTGACTCAAAAAGTATAACACACCGAAAAATATGTACAAATTCATTGCCATAAGGCTAAAGCCAAAAAAAAAAATTGAAGTGGAAAAAAATTTTCCTTAATTTTATCAGCAAACAATATCAATTCTAGTTTTCAAAATTTTCTAAAGATTCCTCGTAGGACACAGATTGTTCATTACATGATACAAGTTATTTTTAAATTACTAGTATCAAAACACTTCAAATAAAACCTGTGGATTGCTATATGAATCAGTTTTATTCAAAATTTATCAACAGGATTATGATAAATAAAAGCAGCACATTTTTCTATAAACTGTACAAAATAAAATACTATCTTGAAAATAAGTTCACTTTGTATAGTGTAGTATTCAACATAAGTTATTTTTTTAAAAAATCCTAAGTTTTGATAATACATGTTAATATGAGCTTGACTACCTCTGCCCACTTGAGGAAACTTTCCAGAGGGCCTGAACCTTCTTGATTCTTATATTAGGGCAATATATGTAAATGGGTGACATTATATGAAAATGTAAAAGGAGTGTTTGAAATATCAAAATGCTTAGTTTAAATGATATTAAAATAACCATGTAAGCATTGATAAGAAAAATCTTGATATGTTAAAACTTAAACATTAAGCATTTACACAAAATTAAATCCATCAGCAAAGGCAACATATATGTGCTCAATGCCCTGTGGACTTAGATGGTTGGATGGATGGATGAATGGATGAATGGATGAATAGATAGGGGATTGGCTGTTGGAGAAAATATTATGAGGAACTTATCTAATATTTGAAGTCAACCTTATGAAAATATAGAAAAAGATGTTGTTTCTTCTTTCTTTATTCTCTCTCCTAATTTTGTTAAAACTATTATCCTCTAATAGACATCTGTAAATAATCTATTTTTTCCTTATCTCTGTTCAAACTATTTCAATCAATTTATGAAATCAGTATCACACACCAATAATACAAGCTGTGAGGTATATATGAATGGAATAAGTATTTTCTCAGGCAAGTTTATTCAACATGAGCAGATTTTATGTAATAATAATAATTATGTAAAATTCTTAAGGTATTATTTACATACAAAGCTGGTATTGGATAATAGGATTCGATACAAGCAGAGGCTTCCGGAAATTTAGTCCTAATGAAAAATCACTCCAATTTACAGTATATACAGTGACCATGATAAGGGTTATACTTAATATCTTAAACCTAAAACATCTACAAATAAACATAAATTTTTAGTTGTCTAGTAGCTGTTTACTCTTTTGAAACTTATTATTATCACAATTGAATTTGCTAGTTGGTAGTTTATTAATATTATGGCTGTCATTGATGTTACATAGAAATTAACCATGAAATTAATTTTATTTTTGCTATATATCATGCCACTAGTTCAGATTGTCCTAATATATGTTCCCTTAAATATGTCAGAAAATGTTACTCTCATTTTTGTCAATAACTATATGAATCTAAAGACTCAGTTAACTGTTCTGAGTAATTTCTCTCTGTAAAACTTGGTGGCTAGACTAAGTAATCACTCTAGATGTTTTGAACTTTAACATCGTTTACCAAAATAAAACATAGCAGATAAATTCTTTCATGCATCATGCTTATTTTTGATTCCTAAAATGATATTTTCAATAAATTACCTGTGAAAGCTCTTCTTATGGAATCTTAAATTGATTTTTATGCCTGCCAAATTTAGAATGTTGTAGTGCCTTCACTTGTTTTACTCACATTTTAGCTGAAACGATCTTTTGCACATATAGGTCCCAAAAGTGATTCTGTAAAATCATTAGCCATTTAAAATTCCACTTTAAATTTTATACTTCTTGCTTACATTCTCCATTTCTAAAGATAAATTTTATATTCAAAAGAAAAAGAACAGGAGGTTTGTGAAGACATATTCGAGGCTCTCTATTTTTTTTCTTCTATTTTGCACATCATTGAAAATCTGACAACAGACACAAGGCAAAGAGATGCTAAGAAACACAGTACCTTGCCTTGAATCAAGATGTCTTCCTCAAGGGGAGAGATTGCATAACCTTTATCACCAGTGTTATTCTTTCAGGCTGATTTAATAATAGAACTATTTACAAAGCTGAAGGTATCATGTAGAAATGGAGGTGAATATATGTGTTTTGTATTGTGTGTACATGTGTTTCCTTTGCTAGAGATTTGTGCATTTCAAAGTTTTGCCCTCCTGTTCTTAACATTTTCTTCTAGAGCTCAGAGATAAGTGATGGCAAGGCTTTAAATTGTGTAGAATAAATGCAGCTCCATACCGAGCCCATATTTCACCCTCATTAATAGGAATATATGATCACACGATCCTATCAGCCTATCATATTTTCCATTAATGGAAAAGAGAATGTATTTAATGTGAGAGTTGATTGATATTTATATATAGACAGTAGAAAAAGGGATGTTTACAGCATTTCTTGAACAGGTTACTATATATATACACACATATATATATGTATATATATGCCAAAAAATAATACCTCCAGGTTGTACTATCTCTAGTTTTACAAGAGTTGAGGTTATATCTTTATGTCTATGAAAGCTTTTCAGTTGTAGAGCTATAATAAAATTAAATACTCCAAAAATATACCCTCTACATGTCCTGTTTTTAGAAAGTACAGAGTTTTTCAATATTTCACCTTGTTTATGTAAGACATAATTATATATTTTTTCTTAGAAAGAGAATTGGATTTGTCAAATATCGAAAAATAAAAGGAAAGCAAAAAAAAAAAAACATATTGATGGTATAACTGTGTATTAACCTGGATCTCCTTGAAAGTGAAACTAAAATAAAAAACTTGGTGCCAATGATTGATTTGGAAAATGATCCCTGAGTGCCGGAATTGGAAGCTAGATGAATGGACCAAGGAAAGAAGGAAAGTCAGTCTAAGAAATATTCTCAAGGTGACCACTGCTAAGGATGATAGGTCAACATGCTCGCTGACTCCTTGATGAGCTAGAGTTCATTTCCTGGTTTTGTGCATAAAAGATTAAAGAAAATCATTTATATTTTTAAGGAGAAGTAAAAGCTTCAAGGCAGTTTTTAAGACACTCAAATCTCTAGAGATTTTAAAACTCTAAATTAAAAGCTTTATACTGTATATAGCACAGGGAAATACATACAAGATCTTATGGTAGTTCACAGTGAATAAAAGGTGACAATGAATATATGTACGTTCATGTTTAACTGAAAAATTGTGCTCTACACTGGAATTTGACAACATTGTAAAATGACTATAACTCAATAAAAAAATGCAAAAAAAAAATTTCTGAGCCCTTTATCAAGTAGTAGAGTCTTCAGCATTTGCCACTGACTTCTAGGCAAATTTTGGGAAGAAAAATAGGGCAAAAGTGTTTTGAAATGAAAGTATTTCCCACCATGATCTCTCTAGACAAGGATGAGTACAGAAAGGATAATTAGCTTAGTGTCCTAATAGTCTGCACTCCTGAAAGTCAAATCCTAAATTCTTGGGTATCAAACTTCCCTTACAGAGGTATAACAACAACAACAACAACAACAACAACAACAAAGTGGAGTTAAAAAGTACCTTGGAAAAACAAATCACACAAATGAGGGGGCAGGTTATGCCAGTGGGTTTTCTTTTTGATAATGTTTATTGCCATCAACACCAGCCTGACCAGGGACTCCACCAACTGGAATTAACTTCTGCAAAGATCACAGGGAATGCCAGAAGAGAGGTTTGACCAGATAGCATCAAGGGAACGTTCCATGACTTCCCACTGACTTTGCAAAGCCAAAGGGTCAACATCTGGGCATCTGGACATTTCTGCAATCAGAATTAAGAAAGTAAACCTCCTCCCTGCTAAGTCCTCTGCCCACTGATAAAAGTGGGAAGCACATTTATTTACAAGCTGCTGTCCCTGAGTGGTCAAGATTGGCTCTGCAGTGCTGACTTTCCCTTCTTCTAGGTGTGTGTGTGTGATGGCCACCTATTTATCACTGAAGTCATCTTCTATGGCATCAGAGAAGCCCCTAAAAAAGAAAGTGAAAGACTATAGCAAGATTTGGGTCAGGAGGTTGCCTAGTTGTACCTGAGCAAGACTAATCAGTCAGCTTGAAAGTGGTTACTGATGATACAGCTCCAGATATATTTGGCAGCCCAAGATTTTATAATGGCACACAAATTATGCCCCACAGGACTTGTCATCCTGGAGTGCTGCTCCATTGTAGTGTTAACTAAAGCAGAACTAATGTTGTGAGTTACTTCAATAAAAAATAAACAAATCAGTTTTCTATCCAAATTACTCAAGTGAAATCTACTGGAACTAAAAATAAAATTTTTATTTGACAAAATCTTGGTTCTACCATTTTAGAGTTTCTATCTTGTTTCAAAACAAAACCAAAAAAAAAAAAATGACCTTGTTAATTGAGGTACACCGAAAAGAAAAAAAAGTAGCAAGGGAAATTGGGAAATAGCTGAAATTGAACATACAGCCACCAGGAGAACATCACAACCTAGGGGTATGTTGGAACTAAAATTGGGTCTCCTGATTCTCTATGTGATAATAAAGCAGATATTTCTGTGGGAAAAATAAAATTAATAAAGCACAAAGATTGTTTTCTGACCCAAAATTATAGCTTACATATAGTCTGGATGCTCTAATATTAAATAGTCTATAAAATGAAATATTTGTTAGTTGAGAACTAGTTTGGCTTTCTGAAATTTTCACACATTCAATTCACAGACTTCTCAATGCAGCTGATTTTAGTACAGCAACACATACCCTTTAGCTGTTTATGATTGAATTAACTATTAAGACTTGTATTAAAAAAAAAAAGAGTAAAAGTTAATTAACCTAACAAATGAACACAGAAGAAACAGGATGCATCTACAGGTGGTAAATCATTTCAACTGTGAGGAAAATGGGAAAGCAAAAGTGATAGCCAGCTGTTCAAAGCAGTGCAAATTGTACACAGCAAACTTGAACTTGAAATCCAAGCTAAAGCTCAATGCAATCCCTTCAAGGCAGCAGATGCTTATGGGAAAAAAATAAAGGGACAATTTGTTGCAGAAAATTACATTGATATTATGATCTGTAATCTAGACATCAAATTGAAAATCTCTCGTAGTCAATAGTCCAATATTACAAATACAATTTGATTACACTGGCACAGAAGATGAAGATTCTGTATTAAAACTGCCTAGTGAAACCATCTGGAATGAGACCCTGTTAGTACACCATCCACCCTTAGGCAGATGCTTGACAAACTCTGTTGAGAATAACTAGACTAGGTGTATTAAAAAATAAAATACTTAATTGCAGACCTTTTTCAGAATAAACCACTTTTCAGTGTGTCTCGGAGAATATAAAGAGAAAAATAATTTAGATCTATTTAATAACAGGTAAAAGCTACTAACAAATCCATAGCAAAATATAGAATTAATTGTATTATTGATAAACATATTAGAGGAATCATAATAAATGACAAATATCCACAATATCAAAGCAATCAAGAGACTTCACTAATGAACACTTCCTATAGCAGGTAGTGGAATTATCTAAACTCATATGAGTTATCATCTGGGGTATGGCTATAAAACTGAATATGATGTAATTCATCAAATTAAACACCATATTTGCTCTTTTATTTATAATATTTTCATCATTTTTAAAGCTGTTTTTTGTTCTTTTTCTAATAAGATGTTTTACTTTAATTAGTGCTTATACACATTTACATATCAATGGGAATGCTGGCAAAAATCCCCCTATAGTATCATCTCAAAAAGAGTCATATAATGTTTTCCCTTCTTAGGTTTTCCCAAAATTTTAATAGTTACAATTTTATTTGAATTTATTTTTGAACCTCAGAGAAATTCTATCTGAATGTGAGGAATTTCCAGAAAAATATATTTTTAACTTCATTTCTCTAAGGATCACAGTATATACATCAAACATCAGAGAGCTGACTTAGACTTAATATTTCACCACTTCTCTTATATGAGGAAATCTTAAAAATGTATAAGTCCTTCATGTTTTAGTTATAACATATATTTTATCTATGTACATTATGAACCTCAGAATACAATAATTTTGTTTTAAAACCATATTTTTAAAAAATCAAGAGAAACACTCTTTTATATTTCAGTCATATTAGTATTTCCAATATGCTTTAGTTTATCTTGAATACCCGTTTCTCCTGTTTGCATTTAATGTCAGACCAAACATGTAATTTAACATTCCTTATATTGCATGACCATCAGTGAAAAAAACAAATTTTTTTTCTTTCTCTGCAGATGATGTTTTCTTAAATCTCAAATATTTTTATTTAGCTTTCACTTACATATATATTTTTTGCCTGGTTTGGAATACCAGATTAACTTCTTTCTAGCAATTAAAAATATTTTCTTACTGCCTCTGCCTCCATTTTTCTGAGTATTTAGAAAACTAGCCATCCCTTTTTCTGAATATTCAGTCAAGCTCCGTAATATACGTGCAATGTGTTATTTTTCTCTGGCTTCTTTCAAGTTATTCACTTTATCTTCGATTTTTAACTGTTTGGCTCTGTTTTACTTAAGTGGCTTATTTGTTTTTATTGTTCCAGCTAGATGTGCTCTGAGCTCATAAATTCCTATATTTGTGTAAGTGCATGCTTTTCCCCAAACAGCTATCATATTTTTATTTTTGTTTTTTTGTTTTCTATACCTCTACTCTTTTTATAGGAACCATAATCGCACATACAGTGGAGCATTTGATACTGCCCCACAGGTCTCTGAGATACTTTTTTCTGATTAATCTTTCTCTTAAAAAAATAGATAATTTCTATTGATCAAACTTAAAGCTGCCTCTTTCCTTTGCCATTTCCACTTTGCTCATAAGCCTACTTAGAGAATACTTTATTTTATATACTGCATTTTTACATCTAGAAGTCAATTTGAGTTTGTTTTAAGAGTACTTTTTTTTTTTTGCTGAGAGTTCTTTTTATTCATTACCATAATATTTTCTCTACATCCTTGAGCATAGATATACTAACTGCTTTAAAACTTTTTCTGATATTTACAAACTCTGGGTTATTTCAGATTTGTTTGCTAATAATCCTTCCTCTTGAGAATGGGTCTTATTTTCCTGTTTCTTCAACACTGTGAATAATATGATATATTGTAGAAATTATGGACTCTGCCACATTCCTCTATATAATATTGTATTTTAAGAAGGAAATAACTCTGGCTGAGTTCATAGTATAAATTCTATTTCTTCAGCAATAAGTGGTAGCCCAAATTTCAGTTTAATTTTTTAAAAATTTACCTTGCCTTCATAAAATCTGGATCATATATATATATATTTCAGAGAGCAGCTATGAAATGAGCAGAGATTACACCCAGAAATTAGGACTGAATTCTTTGACTTTCCTCACTTCTCAGAAGTTGTGGTTGCCCCAAACTCTGTTCTTTATTTTGTTTTGTTTTGTTTTCAGGTGAACAAGGCTGCATGTTTTTCAACTACTCTTTATTGCGCAAATTCTGACTAAAAATTTTAAAATAAACTGCAGACATATTTGAGAATTGCTACAGTGTTCATGATAAATTGTTTACGTCTGTTAAGCACAGTATCTCTTACCTCAGGCCATGATGTCTTTTAGTTAATGCAATTTGCATTCCTGCTGCTTCTGTTTCTTTACTGTTGCCATTATCTGGAATCCAGGTGAACCATATCTCTTATCTCAACTTTTGTATTTCCAGACATATAGTCATTTATTCCATTAATCACTATTTATATTTCCGATCACAACATAATTGTCTGTTTCACTGGGAATATTTCATTGACATGGCTGAAATGGTCCATTTTCTCACTAGATTGAAAGCTCTGTATTGTTGAATAAATTCATGAATAAGAAAAAAACCAGGGAATTGCCAAAAGAAAGCATGTATGAGTGAAAAAACAATCTTCAGTGAACATCAGTGTTGTTTGTTCAGTGTGGAACACTCTTCTCAAGATTCTATATAACCTCTTCAGCTGCAGCTTAGGTCTCACATAATTAAAGCTCAATAGTTGTACTTTACTGAAATAGATATATGAATGAATGAGTAAATAATGTCATGAATATGGAGTTGCCTTTACTTTTGTTTTTTTGGAATAGAACAGTGTCCTAGTTAATGATGAAAATGAGGGGAAGAAAAAAGAAACCTCAATAAAATCTAAGAATGGACATCAAATTGTAAAATAAATGTAAAAAATGGAGGAAGTTAAAAGCTTAAAATACTATGATTGGTGTTCTCTTCCAGAACATCTTCCAATCTCTACTAGCTTATACTGATTTCTCACACCTCCTAGTCCCTACAGAATTGAACATTTACACATCATATGTATCTGTTTATGTATACTATAAGCACAGATGTAATTTTTTATTGGCAAATAGTCAGCTTACAATGATGTGGCAGTTTCTGATATACAGCATAATGTTTCAGTCATACATGTACATACATGTATTCCTTTTCATATTCTTTTTTGTTATAGTTTACTATCAGATATTGAATAAAATTCTCTGTGCTATATAGTAGAAACTTGTTATTTATCTATTTTATACATAGTAATTAGTATCTGCAAATCTCAAACTCCTAATTTATTTCTTCCCACCTCCTTTCCCCCCAGTAACATAAGTTTGTTTTCTATGTCTGTAAGTCTATTTCTGTTTTGTAAATAAGTTCATTTGTGTCTTTTTTTTTTTTTTAGATTCCGCATATAAGTGATGTCATATGGTATTTTTCTTTTTCTTTCTGGCTTACTTAGTATGACAATATCCAGGTACATCCATGTTGCTGCAAATGACATTATTTTATTCTTTTGTTATGGCTGAGTAACATTCCATTGTATATATAGACCACAACTTCTTTATCCAGTCATCTGTTGATAGACTTTTAGGTTGTTTCCATGTCTTGGCTATTGTAAATAGTGCTGTTATAAATATTACTACAGAGCCAAAGTAATCAAATCAGTGTGATATTGGCACACAAACAGACAGATAGATCAATGGGACATAATAGATCCAGAAATAAACTCACATACCTCCAATCAATTAATCTTTGACAAAGGAGGCAAAAATATATAATGGAGAAAAGAGTCACTTCAGGAAGTTGTATTGGAAAGCTGAACAGTCATGTGTAAATCAGTGAAGTTAGAGCACATCCTCATACCATACACAAAAATAGACTCAAAATGGCTTAAAGACTAAAACATAAGATAAGACACCATAAACCTCCTAGAAGAAAACATAGGCAAAACATTCTCTGACATAAATCTTAGCAATGTTCTCCTAGGGCAGTTCACCCAGGCAATAGAAATAAAAGAAAAATAAACACTTGGGACCTAATTAAACTTGTAATCTTTTGCAAGGCAAAGGAAACCATAAACAACATAAAAGACAACCTATGGAATGGAAGAAAATATTTGCAAATGATGCAACTGATACAGGCTTAATATACGAACAGCTCATACAACTTAACAACAACAACAACAAAACAAACAAACAACTCAATCCAAAAAATGAGTAGAAGACTTAAACAAGCAATTCTCCAATGAAAACATAGAAATGGCTAATAGGCATATGAAAAATACTCAATATTGCTAATTATCAGAGAAATGCAAATCAAAACTACAATGAGGTATCACCTCACATCAGTCAGAATGGCCATCATTAACAAGTCCACAAACAATAAATGCTGGAGAGGGCATATCACAAAGGGAACCTTCCTACATTGTTGGTGGGAATGTAGTTTGGTACAGCCTTTATGGAAAACAGTATGGAGATCCCTCAAAAAAATAAAATAGACATGCTATATGAACCAGCAATCCCACTCCTGGACATATACCTGGAGGAAACTCTAATTGTAAGTACTATTGATTGCCAAGGTTATTACTATTTTGTAACATGGTTCTACTATAATTCCCACAACATAGTAGGTACTCAGAACTGTAAAAATGATTACAAAAATTATTAACATATTCATGGAAAAATCAAAGAAAATTCAGATATGAAGAGAGAAATCATATTTCCAGCTCCATACTGAATTCTAGCAGTGGTTCCTTCATATTTTTATACTTTGAATTAATAAATTACATTTCATACTATAATGACCATGACTCCTTTCATTTATAATGTAAATAAAATCATCCTTGTCAATATGTTAAATGTGTTAACAATTCAGCTAAATGCTAGAGTGTTAATTTGTCTAACTAAATACTATGTGCATTTAGAAATTTTTGACCTTAGGAACAGAAAACTCCTTTAAATTTCAAGAACACCTATGCTATAAAAAGTCACTTGGAAGGGAATCAGAATGTAATGAATTACAGTATCTTGCTTTCTCATCTTGTTGACATTTTAATGATTTAATATTCAACTGCTTATGAAAACAATAGAGGTAGAAAATAATTTTAGTGAATGCTCTGATGCATTTTATTTTTAATTCTTATAGCTCAGGGATAAGACCATCTGTGCTGTATTAGCTGGGTGAAAGATTTTTACAAAGCAAGAATTTCCTTAAGCCTGAATATACAGGTGCTATGACTCATGCAGTGGGAGTGTAGTTAACAAAACATTGGTTTAACTGCATAATCCAATGCTTAGAGAAGCAAAGTATGTCTATGAAAGACTTGGGTTTTGTGTTCATGACTGATGAGATTGTTGTATCAAGTAAGAGAAAAGGCTTCCTTGGTGGCACACATATGCTAGTTGCTGATAAGATGTTTTCTTGGTTGTGTTATTTTTATGCTATCTATCTTTAATAGATGTTTTTCTATATATACATATTTTTTTGACCACTTAGTTTTTTAATGACTATTTTGTTGGCATCTTCATACAAGGGCATTTATACAAAATGCAAGACTAAATAATTTGTTGGGGTAAATGACTATGCTTTATAGAGTTATATACTTCATTTTATCTTTAACCATTATCATGGATTTCTACCAATAAGTGAGAGTCACAAGACCCCTGAAAATGTTTCAAATGCCAATTTTAATGGATAAAACATATTGTAGGAAGGCTATACATCTATTCAGTTTTCCTTTGAGTTTTTCATCTCTAAATTGATCACTAGCATTTTTCACTAGTGATTTTATTAAATGTTTTAGGATTAAATGCCTTTGAAAATCGTCATGGCTTCCACAATACCTAGATGTCTTTGTGTAACAAAGAATAAGTCTTTGTATCAATCACACATGTTTACACTGATGAATGAAACTAAGGCGGGTAATGGAAACTGGTTCCTAATTGTTCAATTGAGATGATTACAAACTGTCAGAAAAACATTAAAAATAAGAATTAAATTTATAGCCCAAATATTCTATAGGTAAATTCACATTTTCTCAGAGAATATGCAATGTATGCAGACCAATTTGTTCACTTGTATGAGAAAGTATATAAACTAGAGTTTCACACAGCCTCCTCTAAATAGAATACTGAGCATGTAATCACAACAGCAGGGAACTATCTGGAATTTCTGCTTCTAAGAATTGTCCAGGATCCTTTGTCCTCAGCCACTCATAGGACAACTGCTTATACATGTTGAATTAAGTATACAAAATCACTATCAGTGAAAGTCCATAAGTGTTTTATTTAGTAGTTACAATGGTCCAAAGACTGTGCATTGAATTCAGAGATAAATAAGACTATTGTCTCTCCAGGTGCTCATAGTCTTTGGGGAGATGTAACAATATAGCAGGCGGTGTCTATAAATTACAGTAAGATGCAAAATACAAAATCCTATAGGAGTATAGGCAAGGAAACTCTGCTGTGTTTCTAACTAGAATTTGAAATACAAAAGGAACCATTTCTTTAGAGCATGAGTCACACGTGGGAGGTCTACTGCCTGAAGACACTGCAGGCACCCCAATGAGGCAGATGTTATTCTAGGTAAAAATATTAACAATTTTTTATCAAACTTACTGCATGCTCAATTGCTTCTCCAGCAGGTTTTTGAATATGAAGCCATTGCTTTAAGCCTTGAGTATCTTGTTTGGGTTCCCAACAGCAAACAGATTGTGCAATTAAATTAGGGCAATTCAAGTTGGGTTTAAAGGTGTAAGTAGGATGTAGGGAAATAGAAAGCTAATAACATTTTGACTCCTACCCTCCGAAGTATGAGAAGTAGGAGGAGGGAAAGTTGAACTGGATGGAGATTTTTGCATAGAAAGGTCTGCATGACAGAAATGCAGCAGCAAGTTGGAAAGGAGACTATTGTTTTTTTATACAGTTCTGCTTTCTGAAAAGGACAGCAGTGTATAAAAGGGTATCTAAAAGTATATTAGAGGATAACTAGTGAAATAAGAAAAAAAAACTATAATTTATTGAGGACAAGTTTTTCTAGTACCAATTATTGAAGAGACTATCCTTTCCCCATTGTATATTCTTAGCTCTTTTGTCTAAATTAATTGACCATATATGTATGGGTTTATTTTGGGGCTCTCTATTCTGTTTTACTTGAAATTTACAAAAATTTAAAAAATTAAAATTCCAGTTACTAAAGATTATATTTATAGAGATAGTATAGCTGGTATTTTAGAGCATTAAAATTGTTATATGAAACATTTTTAAAATTAAGCAATGAAGGTTAGCACATCTATGTAATTGATCACTGTCTGAGTGCATTTACCTCATGACTTGGAATTTTTTTGGCTGTTAGCAACACTATCTGGAAATAAAAATTTAAACAAAGTAGTGGTTTATTTCTCTCCTTGAAAGATATCTGAGGTAAAAACATCATAGCAACCCAATCTTTTATTTGATATCAACCATCCTTAGAAATGGCTTCAATTTTCAGTGTCACTTCATGACTTTAAATGGTCAGTTCAGTTTAAAGCAATTTTCCTAAAATCTCAATGATCAAATTCTGCTTATATTTTCTTGCTAGAATTTAGCATCGCAATGATGATTATCTTCAAAGGTGGAAAAGAAAGTATATTTTATTGGGGGCTATTGTTGCTTTGCTTAAAATCAAGATTCTAATTAAGGAAGAGAGGAGAATTGATGTTTGATATACAAATAATTGCCTCAACAAGATGCTCAACTATAAAATGAAAATATTTGCATAACTTAAATATTCTTTAATTTTTCTATTGAAAGATCATTTACTTTCTAATCATAAAACAAAAACATATGAAACATTTTTTCCAAGATTTTTATTACCCTACTAATTCATTTTTTTCCTTTTGAATGTTTTCTCTCTCCTAGAATAAATGAAATTTAATGAATTTGGATGAATTTAGTAAATTTATTTTTTTATTCCATATCACTGATGCATTCCTGTAATGCTATGCTAAAATTCAGAAATATAAAAACTAAATTAAAAAAATTTTAAAAAGGAAAATTTAGAAGTCTTTAGATTTTCTAGGAAGTTGGAATACAATGACTTATGATTTCACTGGTGCCAGTAAAATTGTGAATGAAATGCCCCAAACACAATATGCCATAAAGACCTACATAATCGTTGATGAACTTCTTTGATGTAGCTTGTGGAAAATCAGTTCTTCATTCTTAAGGAAACACAAAATAACAAAATTCATTGACCAAAATATATAAATCAAAGAGATATGTACATTGATATTTGATTGTTGCTGCTTAACAAAAAATTAGGTAAAATAAATGATTATGCATTTTTATGAGGAAAAATATAGAATCAGGTTTACCAGTTTAGCTCTGCAAATACTGACAATATGGGGTAATAATACAGTTGATTTCACACTAAATTTTAAATTCTACTGTTACATTATTCTATCAATAGCATGAGTTTTGTTTTAAATAATATGATACCTACAATATGATGTCTACACAGAGTTGGTTTGTCCTTCATTACACAGGTTCAGGACTTCTAAAATACGTTAAAAGATCAGTGTAGCCACATGCCTGGTACACTTTTGTAAGATTATGAAATACTTTTCTGCACATATGTGACAAAGTTCCCTAAGGCTGTTAATATGCAGCAGATTCAAGTGCACCCAGTGGAATGATATTTCATACGTTATTCATATTCATATATTTAAGTAGTTTGCATGCCAAGAAATTGCATTAATAGGTAACAGCCACATACAGTTTAAAAATGATGGTTAGGTTAAGGTAAACTGAATGAACTTGCTTTTAGTCTTTTAATTCATGCAGGTGTTAATTTACTTGAATAATTACAGATCAGTGATGACTAACTGTACCTACTCTACTCTAACACATTTTGGTTATTATTTGACTGTAGTGCTATGGTACTTCCATCTTTGACTGGTGTTTAGTATCTACTGCTCAGAGGAGCTAGAAGTGACGGTGTCCACTATCTCTGCCTCTACAGCACTAGGAACATATGCACCAGTTTCATTGTTGAATTCAGGTTAGTGAAAAATAAAGAGAAGATAATTACAGCTTTTCCAGTGGCAGGAGTGGTGACCTACAGGTTGGATTTTGACTGCCGAAATGTAAGGGGCAGACGGTATCATAGCATCATCTAGTGTGGCAGCAACTGTTTTCTTTTTGGACCAGATCTGTATTGTCGTTGTTGTTGTTGGGGGTATGTGTGTATGTTTTTAGAACCCTTGTAGAAGCTTAGGCTCAAACCTAATCCTCTAACATTTTTCCACAATTCTGAGTCCACCCTTTTACACCTTTTCTGCTTTAGTTTTCCAGAATCAATTTCTGTCAATACAACAGAACTTACTTACAGCCCTTACATTTGTGATAAATTATAGTATATTATCCAAAACACAAAAAAGACAATGAAAAAAATTATGAAGTATTTATATACACAGGTGTAGTAATTCATTAAAAGTAATTATTTTAACCCAGATAAGTTGAACGTTTTTTTAAAACTCTTTCAAGCTAAATTTATTTAGAATTATTTAATATTACTACACCATTTTTTCATCCACAGATTACTGGGAAGGTATATTGTGAGAATGGAAAGGGGTGATTTTGTTTTTTGGAGACAATACATGAAATGACATATGAAAATGATGGTGTTACATATGTACATAAGTCCAAGTGCATATTTGTTATAATTCTTCAGATTTCTTCAGAATATAAATTGTCAATGCAATCAGATTTTAAAAGTGGGGTTTAGGTTGGACAGTGAGAATTCAATACAGATACAAAACTGAAGTCTTTATTCTTCTGCAGCTTTGTAGAATTGAGGGTTCTCTTATGTTGAGCTTCCAGTCTGCCTTAGCTCCTCAACCATTCCCCCAGAAGAAAGACTCTCTCCTGGTGTATGTAAATCAAACACATTTATAAAGTATTACAATCCTTTGATGATGATCTTGAGACTTGGCATTTGACAAATAGAGATTATAGGCAAACTTGACATTTGAATATTTTAGGAAACCCTCATTTTATTTTGCATCTCTTTTACATTGACTTCTGACAGGATTAGCTTCTTTTTTTCTTTTCAGGTTAATATCCCAAATTAGTTATGAAGGGACATGATATGAAAACAAAAGTGAGGGCTACTTCTTTGAGTTCTCCTGGATCTAAATTAAATTAACAAGATGTTACCTTAAAAACTACCTGATTAAGGATCATAAATTTCCATGGTGGAGAAAGATGTGTGTAAGGTAGCAGGAATGAAAGAAAAATATACCCCCAAAAAAAGGATTTTTTTAAAGTAGCATTTCAATCTTTAAAAGTTGAGCTTATAAAGTGAGAGGTGGAGATCTATTGAGTGGGGTGGATGAAAGAAAGCCTATCTGGGATATAGTCCTAAAAGGCTTTTGGATTAAATAGCTCTCCATTCCATTCCTGGCTCAGTAAATAGCTCAAACCTTATAAATGTCCGCTCTTAGCATCAGTATGATTTACATTCATAATCCACAGAAAAGAAACAAAGAATCTGACTATCAGTGTTGCTATGAGACCAAAGTAAGTCTCCATGTAAGAATTACTTAGTAAATTGAAGCCTTTTCTTGAAGGGGGAAAGGTTGTATCATTTTTTAGTAAGTATTCGCTATATCTTACATTGTCAATGAAAATTCTGCATTTTGTTGGGCCATTGATGTCATCTCTGACCATGAGTATTTTTATCAATGGATATGAGTGGCAATGACAATCCAATTTTCAACAGAGGCCTTAAATGTGCTTGAGAAGTTTGGATTCCACTCTCAGATGCCTGGCTTCCATGAGACGAGCATGCCCACTCACTTAGTCACTGCTTTGTCACTTTGGACCCTAGAATGAGAGACAGATAGAGTGGACTTGAACCAGGTCTGGCACTTAACCCAACCGAGTCTGGCAGAGCCCGCAGATCTAAGAAAAAGAATGAAATCTTCGTTATTAACATATAAGATTTCATTTGATTTGATGTTTTGGTTACACAAAGTTGACTAATATAAGGGCCAATAAACTAATAAACTAATAAAGCTAATATAGGGCCCAATAAACATTACATTTTTTCTTCTCCATGTTTCAGAAATGTCATGAAGTCCACCCCCAACAAAAGAATCCTTTACCTATTTAAACTAAACGTGCAGAGTGCAGTTTTATTGTTCTGTTATGGAACAGGGACCTGAACTTTGTCTCCTTAAAAGCTTTGGAACAAGTGACTTGTAACAAGCTTAATAACGAAAAGGTAGCATTTGCTGCAACTTGACTACATCAAATAAGGCCCTATGTAAATGAAATATTAATATGCAGTTTGTGTTAGATGCTGCTTCAGAGTTTCAGAAAAATGAACAGTAATCAAATGATGGTGTCACAATACACAGCAAGCAGAGAGCCAATTATGTAAATGAATGCCCAAGGTTAGCATGATACAATGCTTTTTAATTTGACTAATATTAAAATCAACTTGTTCTTAATGTAATAGATGGCTGTGACAACAGTTAAAGAGCACCAAATGTTTTTGTAATCCCCTGTCAAATTAAAAATGCTGTTGTGAGTGACCTGCTTTCCTCAGTACAATACTTGAAAGGCTCAAAATGTGCAATATTTCCTTGGCTTCAGAAACATTAGACTAAAATTCTCCTGAGATGAAAGTCATAATGACCAGTGTACATCTACCTCCTTCAACTGAAAACACATAACAGTGAATTCCAGTTGCCACAGTGCATTTTCAAAACAAGAAGAGCGTCCCTCATTTAGCTGCATTTACTGGAATTTAACAGATAAATTGCAAAGACATTTTTAGAATTATATAAATTTTATTCCTGGCTGTATGCAAAAAAAAAAAAAAAAAGGAAAAGAAAAGAAAGCTTTTGCAGGATCTGTGTTCCTTCATTTTCTTCCTTACTAATCTACTCATCCAGCTAGTCACTTAAAAAAAAAAAAAAAAAGCTTTCTCACTATAAATAGAGCTATGAATTTCATTCTCTATATAAAGTAAATGCATATTATGTATACATTCATAAATGTATACATAAAAATACATAAACAGACATGCAAAATATAACCAGCCATACAATTTTCAACACCAGAATAATGTGCTATTTGCAAAATCACAAGCACATTTAACATATTTGAATTTTTAAATCTAAATTTGTTAATGATAATGTTTCATTTTGGGATGGTAATAACCTCATTTGTAATGTTTGGTAGTTTATATCTGAAATTGATTTTTTCTATACAACTACAAGTATAGAATTCTCATAAGCTATTGATTATCTTCTAAGAAGAAATTACAAGTCAATTTCACCTTGACAGTGTTCTTTCTAACAAGTATCAGAGTGTTTTTGTGCTGGCCTGAAATTTTCACCAGAAGTGAAAAACAACAGGATGAGGAAAACGAGAGGTCTAGGGAAGAAGGTAATAACTCACCTTTATATCTGACCTTTCACTCTAGTGATCAAACTGTACAATTAAAAAAATGCAATGTGAGTGTTGTTTTAAATGAAACATGTTGATTTTGTCTTTGAACCTGATGATGAGAACTGACAGTGGCTATTTCAGATATCTCTTTTCAATCCTTAAAAAAAGGAGCTACTAATCAGTTATTTCTCAGTTTCTATACTAGGGCCTTCTAGACCTGGAGTTTATAGTATCTGCCTATCCTATTTAATAAAATGAAAAAAAAAGTCTAAAACAAAATTCTGTATAGAGCCTAGAAGTGACTCATGCAGTGAAAGACCTTGGCATTCACACTTTATTCATTGACAAAAATCATTGACAAAAGCTTTGCCCACATTATTAAATACTCTGTCTTCAAAGACAGAATAGCCTTTGCAGAGATTCACAAAACCAAGTTAAATCTAAGAGAATCCTTCAGAAAGTATATATTGATTCACCATCTTAAAATACTATTATATTCCACCCAATTTTAGTTATAAAAATGTTTTAAATATAATCACTGTATCACTCAGAAGATTAGGGGGAAACAGGTTAATATTCATATAATTTCACCGTTTTAAATCTCTATTTGTACTTTCACATGTCATATGCGAAACAAATTTTTTCAATAAAAAAATCAATTGAAATGCTATTCTTATGTTCTTCCAAACTCTAAATAGTTTAATGGAAATTGAAAGTCTCAACTAATTGTGTTCAAAGTGATGTATTAGTTATTGGACCTCAAAGATTCACCCATATGCACACTTCCTTTGAAAATCACAAATTAAATTATGCCAATCAAGTACACATTTTTTTTTAAAAGTCATTATCAAATGATTTTGAAGGTTATTTGAGAACTTGAGATATTTAGAAGAAACAATGTTTCTCATTGTTGAAATAGTCACATAAATGATGTGTTTTGAAGTAAATCCTTACACATTTTTACTTCACCTAATCTATGTAGAATAACTCAAATTTAGAAATAATGATGATTTGTATTGTAGTTCTGTGATCACTTGTTCATTACCCAAATACAAAGGGATAGCTCGCCAATAAAATACCCAACTACCTTCATTACTTTGCACAGTGGTTTTAAATAGAATGTTAATAAAAGCCATAGAAGCCTACTGGCAAATAAGATGACCGTTAGCCCCTTGTGGCTACTTAAGTTTAAACATCAATTAATCAAATCAAACCAAATTAAAAATTCAGCTCCTGAGTTGTACTAGCTACATGACATAGTCACATGTGGCTGATGGCTACCATATTTGGTAGCTTATAGAACATTTTCATCATTACACAGTTTATTATTGTATTTTGCTGTCACAGAGGCTTTGAGAAATTGTCTTAGAAGTCATCTTCTAGTCATCTCTAAATCATCCTTTGGAGATCTGCTAGAGATTTGAAGATCTCTCGCCTTGCTTTACTTTTCTTTTTTTTTTTTTTAAGTTTTGTCTTTATTTGCTATATACTACTGACTTTGTTTATTTTTAAAATAGTTTTGCTAATTTAAAAAGGGCAATGCTCATTGAATTTTTACTTTAACAAAATTAAATATCTTTTAGAAATAAAGTCTTCCTTTCTACTCAAATATTTTATTACAAAATATTTTGAATATACAGAAACTTTGAAAGAATAGCACAGCATATAAATCCTGCCAATCTGAATATTCCTCCAGTAATTGAGCAAACCACAGACAGGAAATCATTAAAGACGTTAAATATTTAGACAATCTATCAACCAACTTCGATAATTGATATCTATTAAACACATCCCACAACGATGTGTGAACATGGATTATTTCAAGTGCACAAAGAATGTTTACTAAGATAAAACACAAATTATGGGCCATAGAACACCCACAATAAATTTCAGAGTTTTAAACACATACTAAATATCTTTTCTTATTACAATTACTTTAAATTATAATCAACAAAAAGCACATACCTAAAAATTACCAAATATCTGGAAATTAAGCATAATACTTCTAAACAAACTAAAAGTCAAAGAACTTGAAAGATATTTCAAAAGGAATATTAATGAAACCACAACACATCAACATGTGTGGGATGAAGATAATGCAGTGCTTAGATGGAAGTTTATAGCTTTAAATACCTATATTTGAAATGAGAACAGTATAACATCATTTTCCTAAGCCTTAAAATTAATACACTAGCAAAATCATAGAGCACATTAAAGCCAAAGAATGTGAAAAGAAGGGAATGCTAAGAGAAAAAAGCAATCATACAGAAAAAAGGCTAAATGTTTCAGAAAGTTAAAGTAAAAAGTTTGTTCTTCAGAATATTCATAAAATTGATAGACCAGTCCTGAGTAATACTAATTCAGAAAACACAGGAAAAAAAGAAATTACTACTACACTTTCTAACAACATAACCTTTATGTGAAAATAAATACAACTTGAATGAAAATGATTATAAAATAATTCACCTTTACCAAAACAGAAGATAAAAAAATGAAAATAGAAATAGCATTCTTTATAATTAAAAAATATATTTATTTAAATAATCGAGAATATTGAGAAAATAAAATAATCTGTAAAATAATTAAGAATATGATTTACAAATTTTTTCTTAAATCTAAGGGAATCTCCCTTTCCACAATCATGAGGTATCAAATAATATGGTCATCTTATCAAAACTTCATAAAATTGTAGTATACCTATATCTTGCTTTGGGCAATAAATTATACGATTTAAAGTCCAAAAATAGTTAGGTACTGTGCTAATTATAATATTTCTACTTCAGTATTTTCAGAAGGCTTGCAGGACTACTGACCGATATAAATATTTAGCTTGAAGCTGATGTATTGCCATAATTAAAATTCTACAAATCTAAATATTATCTCCAACATTATGTGAAATCTTCTAATTTTCCTGCTTTTGTTAATCTGATTTTTATACTGAATGTTAAACAGAATCTGTACAGTAAAAGTAACTACTAATCCTGTCTTTGTGATAATAGTAATATATTTCACTTATTCATTCATATATTTTTTAACTTTGGTAGTGTTGACAATTATTTCTTATTTGGTTGGATAATGACAGTGATTGCAAATAGTTGAATCTCAGTAGCTTAGTTTTACATGAGAGATCTTTTTCTCCCCCTTGACATATCCCAGAGGCTGTTAGTGCATAATTGTTATATTATGAAACATTCTGGATTAAAATTCAATAGACATTTCTGATATAACTTAAGTATTTTAAAAGTCTATGACACAGCATTAAAGATGTGCTGCATAATGGATGTTTACATCTTCCAGTAAAACATTTTACTTTCTTAATTAGCCTATTAATAAAGTGGAGACTTTTACAATATCGAAGACCTGATTCTTCAACAAATTAATGCCTTCAGAAAATAAAAGAAGAGGGATTATTAGAAAATAAAAATGATTTAAGATATATAGCATCTAATTTTAATAAGTAGACTTTTTCTTTTATTCTTATTAACACATGCATTTTTTATGCAGTAGGATCTGTGATTATAAACCGAATATAGATGATACTAACAAATTATTTCAGTAATTGTGTGTACGAAAATGGCACAGTGTGTATATTAAAACAAAAGTTCTTAGCTTTCAGAGATTTAGTCTTAGCCAATTGAATATTATCCTGCTGATTTTTTTAAATACTCCAACAAAAATAAATAGATGATCTAATTAAATAAAGTAATTAAAAAACTAGGCAAATGAATGAATGGTGTGCTATAACTCACTAAATACTTAAGAGTAAATGAGTGGATGAATATAAATGAAAACAAAAATTATTTGTCAGATTGCAAACAATTTTTGAAGTGGTTGACGTGTAGTTGGAGTTTGCTAGATTCTTGTCTATGGTAAGAGCCCCTAGAGAATTGAAAAATTGTCACACTTGCTCTCAAATAGCATTAACCTTGCTGTTTCTCTGTTTTTTTTTGTTTTGTTTTGTTTTTTTGCTAAACCCATATTACTATCTCTTTCTAAAACTATATTTTTTCCCCAAAGTAGAAGTCTCCTTCAGAATCATTCCCATATTATATTATTCTGAATAAATCATATTCTTAAAAATATTCTAACTGACTTATCTCTCTTATTCTATTAAGTTTTACAGAAAAGAATCTATGATAAAAAGTTAAAAAGACAATAATTATTTCTAAGTTTAACTAAGTGGATTTAACATCTATGCTAACGAAGGCAATTTTTTCCATTTAAATGATTGATACCATCCATTATATTGACAAGTGAAACTGTTAAGTATATGAATGGAAATAACTGGAAAAACCCTACCTATTTATGTCATCAGTATTTTTAAAATTCGTGCTGTACTATATTTGTCAATAAAATATTCTGTCCATGCTAGACACTTCTGTACTTAAAAAAAAACACATAGTTTGAAAATTTAAGTTCTAACCCTTCGTGTGATTAGAGTAAAACCACGTTTGGAGAATTGAGGGTTTAATTGACCTTAAAATTTCCTTATAAGAATTGAGTTTATTTACGCAGTACATCATCCTCTATATTGGTTTAACTAAATGACTATAGTATTAACTTGCTTCTCTTTTTGAAATTATATGTCAAAAGATAATATTCAGCATGATTTCAATGCTTTAAATTTTGTTGAGACATTTTTATAGACCTGTCTATGGTCAATTTGGTCAGATGACATACTGTGAAAAATTTTTAACATGGTGAAATTATTGACACTTGCTTTATGGTCCAGAAAATATAATCATTTTGGTAGCTGATTTATGTTTACTTGAAATAAAAGTGGATATTCTTGAAAACTCAGCTGTCAGTCATGTCACACCTCCTTTGATAGTTATGTTTTTATTTTTTTCTGGGTAATTTTACTATGGCATTTTGATTTCTGGTTGTCTTCCTATAATGTCTGGATATTTTTGTAATTATTTGGTTTCTGTCTGGTGGACAATCTTCACTCCATAGATTGGCCCCATAGTCTATCGTGCCCTGTTAGCATCAGTGGTATTCGATTCAGCCTTACTATTCAATAGATAAAAATAATAACTTTATCTGGCAACATATTTACTGAGCTTTAAGAAAAGATCAGAAAAGGAAACATGAAAGAATGTTCAGTAACAGCACCACAGTGGTCTTCTGACTCCCACGCACAGCATCTGATGCCCAGTTTTCCCATATTGGATGTGGGTGATCACAAGACTAGAGGTCGTGTGTTTGTAGACAATCTGAACTCCAGAAAGCCATCCACCATGGCTTTCTCTTATTCACATGGCTTTGGCTTATTCACATAGTCTGTTCAGGAAACTGTGACTCGCTTTCATCCCTCAGGGAAGCTGCATCCATCCTTCCCAGTTACTTCTAATTCTAGGCACAGTGGCTAAGAGGATGCAGCCAGTAAATAGAACAACTGGCGGTGATGATCTTGCATTGAGGAGACTGTAGGATTCTCCAACATTGACCTCACCATCCTAAGCCACCAGCATTCCCAGCTATGTCCTTTAAACACATCAGAGCACACTGGAATTAACATGTTAAAATATTTTTTAATGAAGATATACAAGATATTCAGCAAGATTAATGCATTATTAGCTTTGAAATAGTTGCATTTAGCTTTACCAGCTGTCTAAGTTAACTACCAAACGTGTCCAGTTTCCTAGAAGTGAATGACATTAAGTTCTCCTTCCTGGACTTATCTTGTCATCTTCATTGTGCCCAAACCTCCAGATAATAAATTTTCCTTTGGATCCACACATTCAGTCTCATTCTCCAGATCCCTAAGGCCCTCTTACGAATCAGGGCCAGTGTTGATTAAGCTTCTGCAAGTGTTATGTCCATTGAATACTTGTGGCATTGAAGCAATTTAAGTATAATGTATTTGCCTATTAGAATTATGTCCCCCAGAAAATATGTTGTCCTTCATACCCAGAAAATTGCCTGAACAGAATGTCATTCTGATTCACAGCCACACATGAATCAGATGTCGTATGCCAGTCAGCGTAAATCCAGTCAAGCTCAGAGGGAAGCTTTATCTCCTGGCTGAATAAGAACCAATATTATAAAAATAATAACAATGTAACCCAAGTGAAAGTTTCTACACTGCTATATTCAACAGAATATCACTGGACACATATTGATGTCTTTCCTTCAAATCATGAAAGTATATTTGTCAGGTAAATTTCATAGTTTGAATCCATTCAGTTCTTCTCAGAGGATAACAAATCAGGGGTGTCTTTGAGAATTGGCCCTGGATTGGCACTACAATTGAGAGAAACAACTCTGAATATTCTCTTATTCTGATATGAGGTCTTTGAAGAGAGTGATGGTATCCTGTTTCAGCATCATTTTCCATTTATGGCCTTCATTACTTTCTGTGACAGAATCCCCTCATTTTCCACCTGTTTCCTGCCATTATACAGACTTGACATTCTGAATGAAAGTCTCTGACTGAGCCATTCATACTGGCGATCCACAGGGCAAGTTTCAGGAGTAGACTTACTACATTTTCCTTTTTGGTTTTGTCTCGGAAGGTGAAGTGTTAGAAAAAATAAAAGTATACTGGGATTTTTATTTCCCACCAGGAAGTTAGGTGCACATATCATCAATTGTAGTTTAGGCTCTGAAGGAAGGTCAGTCTTCAGCCTACTCTTGTTTTACACTGAGAAATTAAAATTGTGTCCTGAGCAAAAGTCTCCTTCCAGATAATAGCTGTGGTCCCAGCTCTCGTGTAACTGTATCTGGCAAGGTAATGGCAAAGTTTTGTGGTTTAGGAGACAGAGAGAATTTCACGATCCCATGATTCCCCCAACACATGCCCCGACTCCCACCAACACCTACGACACCTTTCCAAAGAGCTTCCCCTTCACTCTTCCTTACACTCAGATGAAGCACACAGTTGAGGCAGCCAGCCTTTCCTTCTCTTATCATCCCCTGTTCTAGCCACTATGGCAACGTAGTAAAAGACTTCAAAGCTTATGTCAGGACTATGAGCACATCACCTCAGCAGAAAACACCTATTTTGTTCCTAAACAGCACTGGTTAAGAATTCAGGAAAGCCATAATGGTCTAGTTCTTCACTTCTCCATGATATCTGAGACTTGAGAGGGAAATTCCCAAGCCCAGAGCCTGAACCCATTTGAAGACTCATTAATTCACAGGTCTGAAGGAAGATGCTGGCAGGCAGTGGGAAATACCTTGTTTACTTATCATCTGGGGCTATCCATGTTGACTCTCCCTGTTGCCTTTTTCACAGGATAGTGATTGGGTTTCAAGGGCAAGTATCCTTAGAGTCAGGAAGGGAGAAGCTACATGCTTTGTCCTCAAAAGCCACAGAGTACCCTTTTCACCATACTCCAAGGGTCTAAGCAATTCACAAGGCCAACCTGATTCAATTGAGGGGAACATACACCCTGCCTCTCAGTGAAAGGAATGTAAGTAACAACAAAAGTAGAACATGTAAGATAGGAGAGAGAGAGAGCGAGGAGACTAGAGAATTGTGGAAATAAGTGAAAGTCTAAAACATGGGTAACTGAAATCCAAGAATGCAAGGAGGGAGGCTAGAGAAAGCCAATGGTTAGAATGATGATGAATATGCATTTCCAAAATCTGATGAAAGATAGTAGAAGGAAAGAGTAATTCACTGCTTTGGTAGTCTTTCCTCTAGCAGTGGGAATATCAGAGAATTTGATTCTTGATTAAATCTAACGTGCAACAGTAACTCAAGGAACTGTTAGGAATTTGGTTGTATTGGATCAATGATAAATTAGAATCCAGCCCAAGATTATGTACTGAGCTAGCACCTGTATTTCATTGTCAATTTGTTTATCAGGTAATGAAAAACTGGATATGGTGAGATGCAGCTGCAGCAGAAAATGGACAGTAGCATGTATCCCCTGCAAATTTTGCAGCTAGCTAGTGACATAGCCTTGAGGGAATGGAGTGAGCAGCTAAGGGTAATCACCAAAGGGAAACCACAGCTTCTCTGAGCTGACCTCTTCCTCAGACTGCTATGTTCATTTCTCATAATTACCCATGTCTAGACTGTAGAATATCTGGGCCTTTGGAAATAGTGACCAGAGGTCTTAGACTTTAGCTATCCTTTGCCAGTTCTCTCACCCTCAGAAAAAGAGGGTATCAATACCAATACTCTCTCAGCTTTTAGGTAAATACACTTGATATGGGGAAAAGCCTATTTACTCTCATGAATCTGTCAATTCAGACTTATGACCACTGCTGCTTAAAAAGCAGAATGGGGAGTGCAGGGTAGGAGGCCAAAAAAGGGAGGTATGTAAGGTAGGAAATGGCTATGAACCATTACTTCCTGGTGCTGCCACTCCCTTAAGTGATAGGACATCCACTGACATAAGAAGGCAATATAAACAAAATAAAATGAAATAAAAAAAAATGTTGAGATGTATTGGGAACCATGACAAGAAGAATAATGCCCCTCCCCCCATGATGCCATCTTTTACAACTTCCTAAATCTGTGGATGTGTTACCTTGGATGGCAAAAGAATCTTCAGATTAAGTTAAGGACCTTGAAATTATCCTGAATTATATGAGTGGATATAATGTAATTGCAACGATCTTTACTAGAGGAAAGCAGGAGGATCAGAATTGGAGAAAGAAATATGATGATAGAGGCAGTGAAGTGGCCACAAGCCGAGGAATGCAGGCAGCTTCCAGAGATGGAAAAGGGAAGTAAATGGACTCTCCCCTAGAGTCTCCTGAAGGAATACAGCTGTACTGATAGGTTGATTTTGGCCCCACAAGACTCACTTTGGTGTTCTCTTCCAGAACCATAAGATAATAACATATTATTTTAAGCCATTAAGTTTGTGGTAATTTGTTACATTAGTAACACAGCTGTAGGTACCAATAACATAAGATAGAATGTGCAATGGTGAGTAATGAGGCAAGACAAATGACGTGCTTCTGACCTAATCAGTGGTAGAAGCTATGATATGAGTAGCCATCTCCCCATACATGGACCTTTATTCAACTCCCCTTTTAAGAGGGCAAGAGACCATATTAGAAACTGGGCCAACCTGCTACTTACTATGATAATATGATCTATAGTGATATTACTGATGTTTGAGTCATTTATAAGAAGGTGAATGGATATGATATAATGATATCTATAATTAAAGTTGGAGGAAAGGAATCAGGGCACAACTATTAAAGGAATGACACAGTAATTGAGGACAAACTGGTTAGAACTATGATGGCAGAAGATATGACTTCCAGTGGACCTTGAGCTTCGTGGTGCTCCCACCAGCGCCATGACAGTTCCTAGCTGACCATAAAAGGTCAAATGTAGGCAGGATGGGAGGGGTTTCCTGGAAATCCTCACCTCTTCCCCAAAGTAATTGTAATAATCCTCCTACTCATTAGTATATAAAATTACTGATCCCTAACAACTCTGCATCTCATGGTCACTCTGTCTCTTGTCTTCTGAGATGACCCGAACTCTGTCTATGGGGTGAGTATCTACTTTTACTTTAAACTAAACACCCCACACCTCTCGGCTTCTCTCTCTCTCATCTTTCTGAGATGGCCCACATTCTGCCTATGGAGTGTGTATCTCCTAAGACATTTTCCCTTCTGAGTGAGACGGATTGCACTCTGTCTACAGAGTATGTATCTCCCTAAATAAACTTGTTTTCACTTTACCATGCCTTGTTCTTGAATTCTTTCCTGCTCTAGTCAAGGACCTGTTCTCCCACAACATAATGGTAGTAATATAAATAAGAAAACAATGGAAAATAATGATAATTATGGAATAATAATAGTAATGGAAATACAAAATCATTAAATTTAATGGCAACATATGATTTAATCAACAGTGGAGTAATTAAAAAGGAGATGATTGATGTGATGGCTAGAAAAAGCTAGTGGCACCTTGTCACCAGCTGGATGGAGGAAAACCAACCCCTGGCAGGTAACATAACAGCTAAAAAAACTGTCAGATATGTTCCCTCCATTTCATCTCTGATACATTTAAAGTCAACTATGTTAAAGGAGAAAAAACAAACACACCCATACCAAAATATCAGAAGAAAGTCATGAATAAATTCAGTCTTTCAGTAGCAGTAGAGGATGAATGACCTGAGGATCAATAAAATGATTTGAAGATCAATGCAATTTTACTAAATCTCCAGTGAGAGTTCTGAGATTGTATGCTATAATTAAAATTAAACACCTTAAGTGGAAAAGAAAACTATTGTGGAAGTAGATATTAAGGTACTATATACTGGAAGACATGAGGACACAAGCAGATGACTGAAACTAAAACCTGGAGTGTAAATCTATACTATGGGAGCTGTCACCAGTGTTATGGTGAAGCTATAGGTTAACCTGCACCATGGTTTGGTAGCATCACCAGTACCAGGATGCATAATTGGAACAAATGAGACTGTAAGTGGGAGCAGTGAATTGATTACTTATTGTTGGATATTGGGCAAGTCTGAACTTTGTTTTACTCTTAAATAAAACTTTTAAATAAATTAAATAAAACCTGCTAAATAAAAATTTTGGAATTTTTGAAAGCAGAATTTTTTTATTCAGTGAAAAAATGGCAGAGGTAGGCATACTAGACCCAAAATATCTCCACTTGAAAGAGTTCCCGCTGCCCTCTAAGAAAACTGGATGATTTCTGAAAAGGAAATGCTCACTCTTATGCCTTGAATTACATAGTTTCTCTAATAATATTTGCTGCCAGGTATGATGACAAGCTAAAGTATAAAACTGACTCTTAGGCTGTCATAGAGGTGGCTAAGTTTTTCTTTTACATTCTATCTCAATTTGGAGAAAGCCAAATACATATTATTTTTTAATTATTTTTTTCCTTTCTTCCTTTCTTTTCTTTCTTCCTTTCTTTCTTTCTTCCTTCTTTCTTTCTTCCTTTCTTTCTTCCTTCCTTCCTTCCTTCCTTCCTTCCTTCCTTCTTTCTTTCTTTCTTTCTTTCTTTCTTTCTTTCTTCTTCTTTCTTTCTTTCTTTCTTCTTTCTTTCTTTCTTTTCTTTCTTTCTTTCTTTCTCTCTTTCTTCTCTCTTTCTCTCTTTCTTTCCTTTTCTCTCACCTATCTATCAGTTAATTGATTGATTGATTGATATTTGGTGGAAACACCTGAGATGATTCCTTGCTGCTCTACCTCCAGGGCGCCTGAATTTCCAGCACACTGCTACAACCTGATGAAATGAGGTCTAGGTTTGACTACCATCAAAAGCAAGTTGATTTATTACATTAATTATATTATAGAATTGCCTTTTTCAGAAAAGTAGCCAAGAAACTTTGGGAAATAGAATAACATGTATGACTAACTGCTATAGCATATGTGCAGTAGGTAGTGGGATGCATGACTAATTGTTAATTAAACCATTTAAATAAAATATAGGACCCTGATCAATCTGTTAAATTATTAGGAATAGCTTGAGCATGGGTCACAAAAGACATCCCACAAGCAATATGGTGTACAGACGGTCTTACTGCGTTCTTCTAACAAGAAAGTGCTGCAACACTATAGGAGGGTTGTTGAATTTTAACAGACACATATCTATCACATGAGTATCTTGTTAGTATCTATGCATAAAGTTACCAGAAAGAAATCTGAATTTGGGTCAGGTTCAGAATAAAAAGAGGTTTTTCAGAGACTTGGAGACCATTGCTGTATAAGCAGTATCATTAAGGATTTATAATCATAATGCAGACACATATCACTGATGATAATTTTAAGTGGACATATTTTATCTATGAGCTGGTTGTAGCCCTCCCTTTAGAACCAAGAAGAATGTCACTATCTTGTTTGCTGAATGGTCTGGTCTAAAACTTAAAAGTTTGTCTAACAAAGCAAGCTAGTTTACCAAGGAAAGTGTCCAAATCTCATTTCCACATTGAAGCTAGTAATCTACCTCCATTTTCCTACACAAGTTAAAGGATAAGACTTCAAAATAAGCCGAGTTGAGGGAAGTATGTATGATTGTACAGGAAAACCTAAAATTTTTTCCCCAGGTGATGATATTTGAATATCTAAGATCATATGATGTGACCAAAGATCTTTTCTTATGGCCAAGAAAATGAGCTCTCCTTAATTGGATATATTAAAAGAGCCCTCCAAAGGGAATGCGATCATGGAAATTCCTGTGGAGAATATGAGAGGAGAATTGAGTTCGGTTATGCCACTTCCTCCAACCCCGGAAAAGAACAGAAAAACTCAGTTGCTCATTCAATTGTCCTTTAGAATATTAAGAGCAGATTTCCTTCTGATCCATAGAGGTTGCTCTTTGGATATATAAAATAACAAGAAATAGAGGTGCTGGGGCTACAGAATATCAACACAACAATGTATTCCTTAGTCACAAATGAAATATGCTAATGCAGCAGAATTCTTTCCAGAAACAATAAAGGAATGATGTAAAGATGGCTTTGGGCAAGAGTCTTAGAGGAAAAGTATCAGGAAATAGTTGGCAGTAGCCCTAAGAGGCTTCACATGGATCCTAACTGAGACACCCTCTACTTCCAGTCTGCTTATCCTCTGGACAAGATAACACAACAAAGGATTGCCCTCAATACACTCCATTGGGTTATATGCCTTTATATCCACATGGACATACCACTGGAAGCTATGTGAAAGAAATGAACAAAAAGCAAACATTTTTACACAAATCTATCAGATCCTTATTAGCCTCAAGTATCATTTAAATTGAGAGTTAGATGAAAAAAATAAAACATCTCTTAACAAAAACTGAAATGGAGTAGTAGATTATATAGTGCAAAAAAATGATCTCTGTCTGTCTGTCTCTGTCTATTGCCTGTGCTTACATTTGAATATTTTCAATTGATTTATTTCCCAATTCACTGCTTTTTTGTGCTCTTCATTTTTTGCTGTATATAATCTACTATTAAATTCATTTTAGAATTCTTAATTTCATATTCTGCAATATCTAGATTTTTAAAAATTCACCTTATAGATTCCATTTCTTGTTAAATCTATGCATTTTTGTATTTTTCATAATTTTCTGTATAATCTAGAACATAGTAATGGGAATTATTCTAAGCCCTTTTTAGGTAACTGCAAAACTTGGACCACCTGTGAATATAGCTCTATTTTTTTTTCCTTCATTTCTAGTCAAGTGGACCATGTTGTGTTTGTGCTTATGCGTGTGTATACGTATGAGCATAGCAAAGTTTGACAATGCTAGACAATTTGAAAAAACAAATCTTTAGAATTTTCAGATAATATTATCTGCCTTTGGAAATGATTAATCCTTCCTTCTTTTAGGCAGATAGAGTGGTTGCTATTCTTATTAATTATAGACTGTCTTAAGTTAAGGCTGTATTTTGACTCATAAATCTAGGTTTGCCCTTGATTTGCCCTTGGGTTCCCAGGATTTTCAACTATAATCCTCTTTTACTTTGTGGACCCATTGCTCTAGTAGTTTATGAACTCTAATATTTGCCTAATGTAGCTTCCAAAAATATTCTATTTGCTTATTTGCTAATGATGTTAGTTATCAATTTCACGCAACCTCAGTATTTAGCAAATTTATTAAGAGGGAAACAGTCATGTCTTTGAAATCCCTGAGTCTCCACCAGAAGTTCTTCTGGCATCTTTGTCCAGTCACAGTCACAGAGCTACCCTCTGGGCTATGATTAGGCTCTTCAATCTCCTGCTCTAATCAGAATAAGGACGTTCTCTCGAAGTAGAAGCAGCTACAGCATCCAGAGCTCCATTCCAAGGTTTCTCCTGCTCTGTGTCCTTGCCCCTCGCATTCTCATTGGCCCATTTAGTTTTCTGTTGCCTTCAGACAGGTCATATTTATACTTTGTTGGCTTTTTTAGCTATTTTAGGTAGATGCACTGATGGTCAGAAACTCTACACTTACTTATTTATATTTATACCTTTTCTCATGTGGAGGAAATGAGAAGTCATTAACCTTTTTGTTAAAGCTCAATAGCTAATTTGTGCATAAAATAAAAATGTAACAATATGTCAAACTGTATAGGTGATAGACACACATCTTAAATTGAAAACATAGGAAAGAAGTAGACACAGAGATCTTATTTTCCAAATAAATCATTCTTGTAAAAAACTATGTCTTTCACTGAGCTTACAAACATCTATATATTGAAAGTATGTGTTTAAATTTTTGACCAACCAGGCTGCCTGGCCCAGCATTAGATGGTTATTAATGATACAATACATGATGCTGAGGAAAGTATACAACCGAGGTGAGTTTTTGGTATGTGTGATTTGTGTGAGGTTTGGTTTTTTTTTTCCTTTTACTTTCCCCCTGCCCCCTGGTGAAAATATGTAGCAGCAATATGTTTAGATTAAAAAAAGCAAAAACAAAAACAAGTTTGAGTTGCTGCTATTTAAAGAAGGGCAATCAAATATTTTTTATCTTATTTGATAGTAAATATAGATTCCCCTAATAATAATATATATTACACACAGTATTTTAAATAAAAAAAAATTATTCACTGGCATTTTTAAATATAAAGGGGCTTCTTTTCTTCTTAATTCTAACATTTGATTCTTACTAAGAAATAATGACATTATTTTTTCCTTATTTATATTAAATATCATTGTCTCTAATGCATTTTATTTTTATTTTCTCACTGGGTAAAACATAAGGGTGATATTGAAAAATACTTTAAATTATTTTTTCTAAAATAACTGTTATTGCATTATTATTATTACTTAACATCATTAATATTATTGTTATTCATTTCTGAACACCAAAAAGGGAGCTAATCAAACAATGAGTAGCTGAAATGCCTTCCCACATGGTCCAGTCTAATCAAACACCAGATCAAATGTCTAGCTTTTTTTAGGAAGTAAACCATATTAGGTTAGAATTGAGCCACGTAGCTATGTTGTGATATCTGGTCTTTGATTAAATTCACATCATTATCCTTGCAACAGGAAAAGTTCAGTCATGCGTTCTGGCTAAAATTGGGCCATACAAAAGTCCCAAAGTGGGCTATTATCTGATCCATTATGATTGTAGGGGTTTTTTTTATTAAAAGTTGATTTGTAGGCTAATTTGGAAATTGTTAAATTGATTATTTCAGCATGTTATTCAAAAGTGGCCTTGGGCTATTGGAAATTATGATAGCGTAATTATTATCATAGGGAGATAAATTTTCTTTGCCTGAATTCTGTTCCTGGCTATCTTTGTGGGTATATGTTCAGATTAGTTTCAAATTGTCAGTACCAACTAACACGTGGCTATTTCATGGGTCAGTGAAAACAATAATTATTAAATGATCAGATTATTTGATCAATAGACATTCAGATCATACTGACCAGAGAAATAATAATACATAAAGCACTTTAAATGTCCTGATTTAAATAAATGCCCTTAAGGACTGGGATCAATTTAATGAATCACCATAAATTACTATCTGTTCCATTAGTATATTATATATGTGTGAAGCTCAATTAGATATTACTCTTTAGTATTCATTCTAGAATCCTAGCACCTACTCATGGTTTTTGTTTGTTTGTTTTAGTAATATAGACCACTTAGCAGATGCTATAATAAATATATTAAAAAGTATGTGTTTATAATGTAGCCAGTGGAAAGAAACTTTACATCAAATGTATCTGCTGACATCTTCCACTTATTGTTCCAAACAGAAATTTCTAGACCTCAAAGATTATAACCAGTAATGAACAAGAAAACATTTATGTTAATAATCTCTAAGCTACTATTTCTCAGATACACAGTGTAGCCTCACATATGAAATCAATAAACCTAAAAGAATAATCTTCCTCTCTCACTGATCAATTTCATGTACATTTTGAATTCTGTTTTTTAGATTAGAATAATTTACTCCCAGATTTTTATGAAGTTGTGCTAATTATATGCAAAAGCTCATTACAATTATCAGTTAATGATCTGTCCTGGCCCCTTCAAATCTACTACGGTTACTCATTGTCAGAAATTATAGCTTTATCTGTACAAGAGGAATGTGGTGAGATGAGAAACATGGGGCTTTTCATTTTGGAGTGTGTGGTTATTTTATACCAAGGTGTAAAGAGAAAATAAGGAGCAGGTCATGCTATTGGGGAAGGTTTTACTTACACACTAATCTGCACCAAAGATAACCCAAAATGTGTCAATTTATCAGTCGCACAGAATGCCCAAAGTGTAATAACATAATTTAACACCCCAACAGTTGTATAAAGAGTATTCAGTTCACTAGATTAAACAATAATATGCTGAACTAGCCCCAGAAAATCTCCTTGACTGAGTTAAAAAGAAAAACATAGCAATGGAAAAATTTGAGATTCAATTACATTGAGCTATTTCTGTTTCAAGTAACAGAAAAACTGAGAAACTAATGTTTAAATGGGGATTTATTGTCTGGAACACAGGCTTTTTAATGGGAAGAACAGAAATTTTAATTTTTTTATTATAATAACAAGAACAATTTTTTTTTTTTTTGTGAATTCTGTGAGACTTATTAGTGTGATTAGCTACACCCTGAAGGACATTCATGACAATCAGATTTTTGCACTACTGGAAGAAGGCTCACATAGCTCATGTTCAAAAAAGATGCTCAGGCTGGGGAAGGGAGGCCAAGAGACATGCTGGGATTTGGAGGCCAAAGCTGAGCAAGAGAAGGTGTCTGCTCCATACCTGTGTGAGAGCAAGATGGCCAAGGCTCAGAGGGACTACTAGCTGAAGAAGGCCACATATGACATCCAGGTCAACACCCCTGAAGCTCAGGCTGACCTGACCTATCAGCTCAGGTGGCCAACATTCAGCAGCAGATCCAGGAGCAGCAGGCACAGTGCAGGTGTTGGAAAGCACCCAGCAGGAGCAGTGTAGGGGCAGGAGATGGCCCTGCAGAGAGAAGGAGCTGAAGGACGCAAGTTCAGAACACAAGTAACAAGTGCTGAAGAGAATGTGGAGAAAAGGGAACCCTTGTACAGTGTTGGTGGGAATGTAAATTGATGTAGCCACTGTGGAAAACAGTATGGAGCTTTCTCAAAAACCTAAAAACAGAGCTACCATATGACTCACCAGTTCTACTCCTAAGTACATATTTGGAAAAAAACAGAAACAAAAACGAAAACAAAAACAAAAACAAAAACCTCCACTGATTTGAAAAAATACATGCACCCTGATGTTCAAAGCAGCATCATTTATAATAGCCAAGATACAGAAGCAACCTAAGTGTCCATCAACAGATGACTAGATAAAGAAGACATGGCATATATATGTATAATGGAATATTACTTGGCCATAAAAATTGAAATTTTTTCACTTGTAAAACATGGATGGACTTGGAGGGTATTATGCTAAGGTGAAGTAAGTCAGACAGAGAGAGACAAATACTGCATGATATCACTTACATTTGGAATCTAAAAACTACAACAAACTAGTGAATAAAACAAAAATGAAGCAGACTCACAGATACAGAGAACAAACTAGAGGTTACCAGTGGGGAGAAAGAGGGAGAAGGGGCAATATAGGTGTAGGGGATTAAGAGATATAAACTATTATGTATAAAATAAGCTGTAAAGCTATATTGTACAACATAGAGAATATAGGCATTATTTTATATAACTATAAGTGGAGTATAGCTTTTATTAAAAATTATGACTCACTCTATCATACACCTGTAATTATACACTATTGTACATTAAGTATACTTTAATTTAAAAAGTTAGCACTGAAAAAAAAGGAAGACAACAGAAGCCCAATGCTGCAAGCCTGAAGCTCTTAGCCAGCATAGAGATTTCCCAGCTGATAACGTAGGCGGAGGCTGAAAATGAGTCTGCAGGGGTACTTGAGGAAGCCGAGGCCTTTATTACGGGGGTCCGAGCCCCAAGCCAAGTCTTAGTGACAGTCAGGAAGGCAGAAGATCTCTAGCTGTACCAGAAGGCTGCTTAGCTGGTGCTGCTGGAGAAGCTGCGCCAGGTGGCAGAGAAGACCAATGATCTCCTGAGCTTGGTCAGTAAGATGGCACTGGTGTCCAGTGTGAACACTGGAAATGCAGCTGTGGGGCTGGCCAGAATGACCTGGAAACTACTAGCTGCCTCCCTGAGAGTGTGGAGAAACTCAGAGCTCCCAGCATCTCCAAGGTAAACCACAAATCCTTGCAGACAGCTGAGCCCTCAAGTTTCACTGATGCCTAGCCTCATGGCTCAAGTTGCCTGAATGGTCCCCACATCGCATGCACTTCAACTGGCCTCCCTGAGCATGCTCTTTGACTGTTGGGGTTCAATCTTTGTCTCTCCTACCCAAATAACCTCTACCTTGCCTGGAGGGGAGGCTTTGCTCTCCTTCCCAACCCCACGCTGTCAAGACTGCGAGTCCCCCAGGGACACCATGCCAACCTTTTGACTAGCCCACCAAAACCCAACTCCTTTTAACTTTAACTTTTTAGTTAAATTAGACTCTTTGAAGCTGTTGTATTTGCTGACCAAGACTGAAGGATGCCCTGAAAGTTCTCAACCTCACTGACCAAATAAATTGCTATTAGTAAGTTTTTTTAAAAAGTCCAGTTTATTATTTGCAACTAATATAGTAATATGTAATGCCCATTCAGTAACATACAATAAGGAAAAACATTATTTTATGCTGCTCTAAAGAATACAAAAGGGATCTCCCCTTTTGTCTAATTTTGGAAGTCTTGGTATAAGATAGAGCCTAATTTTTCTGCAAAAGAATTGAAGATTGACAAATCATCTCTCTCTTTGTTCTAGAATTAAGGTCACAGACAAATGAAATCCTTAACCAAGAGTTTAACTCTCCAGGGAGGAGCTCAGAAACAGTTTAGAACTCTCCTACAGGCCAGTTTTCCAAAAGCAGCAGCAACAATTGCCAGTGGTGGTAGCAACTGTATCCAGTAGCAGCAATGACAGGCAGGAAAAAAAAAGAGATTTGTTTTATTTTGGCAGTGCTGTTTATGGTGGTGTGTGTTTGCATTGCTTATCTAAATGTGGTTACTAGATAAAATGTAGGATGTCCAGTTAAATATGAATTTCAGGTAAACCTCAAATATTATTTTTAATAAGGATATCCTGAATTTGTATGGGACATACATTACTTCTTTGTTGTTGCTATTATTTAACTGAATTTCCAATTTAACAGAGCATCCTATATATTTCCCTTTTTTTAAAAAAATACAGCTGATTTACAATGTTGTGTTGGTTTCTAACGTACAGCATTGTGATTCAGTTATATATATATATATTTGTGTGTGTATACACACACACACACACACACACATACACACACACATACATATATATATTCTTTTTCATTATGGGTTATTACAACTTATGAAATATAGTTCCCTGTGCTATACAGTAGGACCTTGTTGTTTATGGGCACACTGTGTTTTTATTTGTTAAATTTGTGATCTATCCAGTAACCTTACATTAAATGTATTTTCACCTTGTGTTAGCAGATTCTTTGTTACCAGATGCTTTGATTTTAAAACACTCAGCACCATAAAGAGGGGAACTGCAGATAATAGGTACTAGTTTGTTCATTTCAATTAGAATAGTGAGAAGATTAGAGAGGAACCAAATGGATAGCAAGATTAGAAGCTGTCAACACTTGTTAGCGTGTGCAAAGCATTTATTTAAATTGTAACATTGCTTGATATTGGAATCAAGTAATTTTGTATTTGGGAACTAAGCAAGCAGTCTTTAAATACTGGAGTGTGTTGGCCACTTTGGGTCTGCGTACAAGGAAGTTTGCACTTGTGACAAGTGTTGTACAAAGAAGAATTATCTGAATAAGAGGACAGAAAACAATATGACATTGATAAGAGAGGGTCTGTTTCCTGCAGTGAGATGTTAAATTTGGCTCCTAAGCAAATAACCTAGAACCTGGCAGATTTAGAAAGTTGATGTTTCTATACCAAGGTAATGTTCATAGAAGCAGACAGATAGAAGGCCAGAGGTTGAAAAGAATAACATGACATATAAAAGAATCTTGATCCCTCAAGTACCATCTCTGAATTTTCCTTCAAGCAATTCTCCCTGACAACAGACGCAATAAATCCACTTGTGAAAATGCAGCTGCAATGGAACCTGAAAGCAAAGAGTTGATTAACTGAACAATGTCTCCTTGGTCTCCCCTTAGATGGATGGAAGGTGAGGGTAAAGAAAAAAAAAGGTTCTTCTGTTTGGCACAGGGAACTATATTCAATATCTTGTAATAAACTTTAATGACAATATATGAAAATGAATACATGTATGTATGTGCATGACTGGGATATTGTGCTGTACACCAGAAATTGACACATTGTAACTGACTGTACTTCAATAAAAAACAAAAATTAAAATAAAAAAATATGTATTGTTTACTTAGGTAAACTTTTTAACTAGGTAAAGTTTATTTATCATGTTCAGAGCTTTTAAAAAATAACAAATTTAACCCATAGGAAAATAAAAGGTAGAAAAATAATAAAGAAAGATGGAAGATTAATGAGAAATAAAAATTTGTAGAGGTGATAACAGCATATAAAAAATAAAAATTTGGAAGCATATTTCTTTTAAAAAACTAATAAATATTATAATTATCAAACAAGAGTACAAGAGTAGTAGCAAGCAAAGGAAAATCAGCTCACCAACCGCCACCAAGTGTGTGTGTGTATATCAGGAATGATGTATGATTGCCACTAAAGATCCACTTTAAAACTATTATGAAAAGATGTGTATAACATTTTATTTCAATAATTTAGTAAATGTATATGAGATGAATAAATTCTTTGAAAAAATGTAAATGACAAAACTCAACAAAAAGAAATTGTGTATAGTATGATACATATTCGAAGACTAAAATCTAAAATTAAACACCTTCCCAGAAAAATGACTCCAACAGTGTAATTTATTTCTAAGCATTTAAGGAAGAAATAAAATGACTCTTTCACAAATTTTTTGTGATATCAGTAAAAGAAAACAAAGTCTAAACTTGTTTTATGTGGGCAACAAAATTTTAATATTAAAACTTAACAAAGACAGGATAGAGAGCCCAGATACACTCACATAAATACAGTTAACTAATCTCTGACAAAGGAGCCAAGGCAACACAACTGATAAGAGATAGTCTCTTCAACAAATAGTGCTAGAAACGACCTCCACATGCAAAAAATGAATCTACACACAGACTTCATGCCTGTCAAAAGAATTAACTCAAAATGAATCAGAAACCTAGACATAAAAGCAAATAACCGAAAGTCCTCAATATAACCTTAAGAAAAGAGCTGAAGGGACTATCATATATTAAGACTTCTTTTATATTTACAATACTTGAAAGAGTGGAATAGAGCACAATAGAAATCCAGAATAAATATTGTGTGTCCTTATGGACAAAAATGAAATATAACTTCTATTTGACAGCATGTACAAAAATAAATTCTGTAAGAAATGTAAAACAATAAATGTACTAAAATTTAAAATTAGATAATATGTAAATGTCTTTAGATTAGGGGAGACTTCTTTA
Organism: Camelus ferus; assembly: GCF_009834535.1. Lineage (NCBI taxonomy): Eukaryota > Metazoa > Chordata > Mammalia > Artiodactyla > Camelidae > Camelus > Camelus ferus. Next base: position 56,588,137 of record NC_045709.1, read on the forward strand.
CAGAATACAAGAAAATTTTAGGAAAAATGACCTTTATATGAAGAAGATTTATTTTCAAAATAGGCACTGTTAAGAAAGTGAAAAATCAGGCCATGGAGTAGAAGAATAAATTTGTAACATACGTAACCAAAGAAGGAGTTTAGTCCAGAATATAGGTTAATAACTCCTTCTGATAAAGGAAAATGGGACAGGAGAGGATGGTCATGTCCCAGGTCTTTGGCAAGTTCCTGGGACACACCCCACCAAATGAGGGTCCTTGGCTTTGGGAAGAAAAGAATTCAAGAGTGAGCCATAGTTGAGTGAATGTAGGTTTATTCAGAGAGATACACATTCCATAGACAAAGAGTAGGCCATCTGAGAAGGCCAGAGAGACCATAAGTTGTGTGTGTGGGTGCAGGGAGTGTTTAAGGTAAAAGTGGATATACACTCCATAGACAAAGTGTGGGCCATTTCAGAAGGCAAAAGAGAGAAGGATCATGAGGTTGGTTAGTTTTTATGGGATTGGTGACTTCATATGCCAACAAGTGGGAGGATTATCCTAATTACTTTGGGGAAGGGGCTGGGATTCCCAGGAATTGGGCCATCATCCACTTTTTGACTTTTAACGGTTAGCCTTGGAACCTTCATGGCACCTGTGGGTGTGTCATTTACAATGCTAATACATTATCATGAGCTTATAATGAAGCTCAAGTTCTACTGGGAGTGGAGCCTTCTGCCTTCTTGGTGCTAATTGCTGTGTCATTCGTCTAATAATTGTGACCTGCCCCCTTCCCTCCTGTCTCACTTCAAACCAACAAAAATACAGACATCACAATATAATATTGGATAAGGAACTACTACAGACATAGCAGAAAAGTATATCAAAATGGCCAACGAACATATGAAAATGATTTCACATTGCTTATAAGCCAGAAAATAAAAATTCAAACTACAACAATGTACCATTTCTTGCCTCTCACTCTAGTAAGAGATATTTGAGATAGATACATAGGTAGGTAGGTAGATAGATAGATAGATAGGGATTGACAGACCCTTGACATTGTATTGTGACAATGTATTGTGTTGCTCATAGTAGCACTTTAAATGAACAAGATTATACTATATAGCACAGGGAAATATATACAAGATCTTATGGTAGCTCACAGAGAAAAAAATGTGACAATGAATTATATATATGTTCATGTATAACTGAAAAATTGCGCTCTACACTGAAATTTGACACAACATTGTAAAATGATTATAAATCAATTTAAAAAAAGAAAACACCAACAATAGAATGAGTAAAATCATATTGTATTACACATATAATGGAATACCACACATCAAGTGTCATGTGAAAATAATTGATAGCCAAACTCCAGTCACACACAAAAACATAGGTGAAGCTGACAAAAAAAATGCTGTGCTGAAAAAAACCGGCACAGAAGAACACATTCTTTATGACTCCACTTACTCAATATTAAGAGAGAGAGAAAAAAAACAAACAGAGAAAATTGCACAATAGGGTTTCAATATGTGGTTAAATTACACCAAAAAATCAAGGTAATTATTTTTATAAGTGCCCACTTTTCAGTATATATGTTATATTTATTTAAATATGTTAATACAGTTATAGAAAGTGCACAATGATATGTATAAATGCAACTGTGTGTATCAAATCTATTTTTCTAAATTTCTTATTTCTGACATTGGCACTAATTTTTTTTGTTGTTGTTAGCTGTGCTAGAAGATGTGTAATCATATTTCATTCTCAGTGATCACACTGAAAAAAATTATCAGCACTTGCCTTATTGGATATAGCAAAATTGTATTTCCTCTTTCTCTTATTTTTAATGTTTCAGTTCCTCAAAGGATATTTTTTAAACCTCATTTTGTCAAAAGAGTCCCCTAGCTGATCTTAAGGCTTCTTCTTTTTTTTTTTTTTTTTTTTTTTAAGTAATGGAATAGCAGTGTATCTCCTAGCAATGCAAAATGGTGAGATCAGTATGAGAATTTACTCTTGTTTGGTGTGTGAGTCGAGATAAACTAGTTATGTTGAAGTTATAACCTGCTCTGGCAACCTTAGTGATTAATCTCAACATGTTTTATTTTCCTATCCTTCATATCCACATCAGACCGGAAGGGTCTACTTATTTTCCTAAATCAGGGATTCAGACAGACAAAGCTTATCTTAACAGGAAAGAGGTAAATACAGAGAATTATACATCAGCTCTAGGCAGCTTCTAAACGCTGCCTTAATTTACTTCCCCTCACACTCCAATGATTATGTAAGTAAGATGGCCATGACTAATGTGTGTGGCGAAGTGCAATTTTGTGTGCCTACAAGTAGAAGCTGCAAGATATTTGTAGAAGGCCTAATTATTACAATATGCAGTCTTCCTAAATCAAGACCTATGAAAAATAGGTGTTAGGTTTTACAATTCCCTAAGATGTATGTACTATTTTCTTTTAGAATGTGTTACGAACAAAATTGTATTATTTTTAAAGGGTGCTGTGGACTTCACACACATAAAAAATATCTTCTAAGGGTTTATAATCACGAGAAAAATGTCTATTGTTTGGGTACATTTATATTTTATGTAGCAGTTTACCACAAATATAGAGTTGATTTAAAAAATAATTGTCTACTTAGGTCATCATCATATTAAAGGAATAAAGATGTTGAGGACTTTGTATTCAAAATATCTTGGTGGACCCACTTGAATTACTATAGTAATGCATCCAGGGATTAAGATGATAACTCTTAGAGCTGTTTGCAATAGTGAAATACTGCCTCGAATGAAGTTTTCTTATTCTTTTTTCATTCTCCCAGATAATCAAAAAAATCATTATGCTATGATTTTCTCCACGTTATTTTATTCAAAAATACAGTGTACATATGTGTGTATTAGTTTGCATGTAGGATTGTGTTTGTGTTGCATTTTGTTGTTGCAGAATAGCCTATTAATATTTTTAATATGACATTTAATCCCCAGATTTGCCACTTGAATTACAAGTCCCCTATAGTATCCAGTATAGGAAACAGAAAGGCTAGACACAAAAGAAAACACTTGTATAGTTCCCCGGGATCCAGTGATTTTCCTGGGTTGGCTGTGTTGATAAAAAGCTTTTAGTTTTTTTTTCTCCCCTTAGTCTCTTATCCTTAGTCCCAGGTGTTAGATAGACTTCTATTTTCTTTCTCATTTTATATTTGCTTCAAGTTCTTATCTGAGTATAGCCTCTTGCTTGTTTGCTTTGGATTCTGCTAGCCTAACCTTACAAAGCGTTCAGGATGGATGGGGATTAGGCCTTAAATATGTCTTTGAGAGTGAGTGCCTTACTTGTACACCCTAGTTCAGCTTTTAAAGGGCTGTGTGAACCTGTTCTCATTGTTACATCCTGGCATCTGATTGTGATCTAGCTTCCATCTCATCTCATTTAGAATCAGTGTATTTCAGCTAATTTTTCTTTCACATTCCTGACCTCCTCCTAGATCAGCTATTCATCTGTGTTATTATCCTGACAAGTGGGATACAGCTTATTCATGATTCAGAACTATCAACATTACATTTCAAAAATGTTTCTCCATAGTACTTTAAAATTAGTGAATGAAAAATAATTCACACACATTTGAAATGTAAAAGCTAACAAAATAGAATATGTGTAATGTTAGCCTCTGTAAAATATAAACAAAACAACTATATAAAAATATTAGATAACAGTTCATAAGTCATTTCAGTTCTGATAATATTTTTTCATATAAAATCAGGACCTAAATATATATATAACTTCCTATAGTTTGATTATGGTCAAAGATTTCAAGATGAACAATTACATTGGCTATGAGTAGAAAATATATTTCTAATATATTAAAATAATAACTACATTTTTCTTCTTCTTTTTCTTCTTCATCTTCTTCTTCTTGTCCAATAAAAGTGAAATGAAGGGTAAGGGGCTCGGTTGCACTAGGTTTAGGTACCTTGAGAAGAAGGATGCTGATTTCTGGGAGAAACATTGAGAGGTGCAAGGCAGAGGGAGTGATTTCCCTCACACCTAGTAATGTTTGTTATACTGTGTGTTTTGAAGTGATGTAACTATAGGGAGAGTTCAGAAACACATTAGTACAATGTCTTTCTTTATGTAACATTGGCACAAAGTCACTTAATTTGTAGAAGATTTAATAGTCCACCAGGAAATCAGAGAATACCTGCTTGTGTAGAGCATAGTTTTTTACTGTCCTTTAGAATGTGTCTATTTATTTTGTGTTCCCTTCTTTGTGTAGGAATTGTTGTGAATATATTTCAGTTTCAAGGCCACTCTTCTTGTGGTGTGGGATATAAGAGCTTTCCCCCTACTCATTTTTTTGTTGTTGCTGACTGCCTCATGCAAACTTCTTCTTTTTTATTTAAGTATAGATGGTTTACAATGTTGTACAGCATAGTGATTCAGTCATATATATATATATATATATATATATACCCTTTTTCAGTATAGGTTATTACAAGATATCGATTATAGTTCCCTGTGCTATTCAGTAAGACCTTGTTGTTTATCTACACTGTGTATAGTCATTTGTGTCTGCTAATCGCAAACTCCTAATTTATTCCCCCCTACTTTTCCCTTTGATAACCATATATTTGTTTTCTATGTCTGTGAGTCTGTTTCTGTTTTGTAAACAAGTTCATTTTTCCCCCTACCCATCTTACATGTACACCTTGAAAATAAACTGTAGTTTAGCATTTTATAATTTCCAAAATGATGCAATTCATAGTAGCCAGAGAGATGCTGAGATAGAGTCCTATCCTAATAAACTTGGACAAACAATTCACATCTTCGGCATAATAAATGAAAAGTTCTGTAAAAAATTTCAACATAATAATGATAATATCTATCTCACAGTACTGCTAATATTTGAAAAAATACAGAAGTAAAAGTACTCTATAAATTGAAATGCAATAAATAAATAGACAATCTTAGTGAATTTTTCTCATTATCTGAGTATAGTTGTAATTTAAAATACCTTCCCTGTTTCCACTGTAGTTTCCCTTATCAGAGCTTTATGTCTTCCTTTGAAATCCCCAGGACTTCTTGACACTATTCATCCTCTGAATGAAAAATATATATTTTAATGTACCTAATGGGTTTAAAAGGGACAACTCCTATATTTATAAGCACAAAAATGTGCTTGTTTTGAAAGATGTCTCATATTTCTCATGTTCTTCTTATGCCAAATACACTTTTGAAATGGTACTCAGAAATTAATTTGCATTTAAAGTAAGAAAAAATCATTTATTTGTCAGGTGTTTTTGAAAGCAAAAATATTTGAACTATATACATACAGGAAACTGTTCTAAAAATATCACTAAGAGTTTTTTCACTTTTACTTGGAATCAAAGCAATAGTACTTCTTTTAGATTTTGCCTAATTGATTATATTTGACATTGTCTGAGTGCTCCCTGAATAGTTTACATAATAACAAAAGCATTTTAATTATTTTATCTCACTTATTTACCAAAATGATTCTTTACACTATTACTATCAGTCCCATATATTCAGGAAATGAAATTATGATATTAAAAGTTTCAAGTAGGTTATCAAATAGAGAACTCATGAATGATCAGATTTTCCTTTGAAGTGAAATCTTTGTGACACCAAATAGTGTTTATCAGTTGTGTTGGTTAGAGGTTAATTACAAGCAATACCACTTGGATGTCAGGCAGTTGAGAAACAAAGATGTAAGTGATGTGGGAGAGATAGGGCAAATTGGAACCCCTGAGCCTGAGTGGGAACCATGAAGACAGACAGGGATCAGAATTTACTCCTACTTTGAAGTCTTCAACTTTGTTTATGGGACGATCTGCAGGAGACAATGGGCATTTCACCATTGATGTCATAACCAGCGTGGCTGCCTAGCCCATGAAGCTGACAGAGGACATTCAGCAGGAGCTGGATATGTAGTAGATATGCCTGCTCTTCCTTGCCAAAAAGTAAAAATAAAAAAGTTATCCTGTATCCTGCTCCAAACTGGATGTATAAAAATACCTAAATTTGGAAATACAGAGTGAAGGGAATACTGAAAAAGATATAGTTCCAGCTTAATTATGTCGATACATGACCAACTTACCACAGTCTAACTCTTGTCAATTGGGTCTCCATATACACCACCTCTAATAGTGTTTAACTTCCAAGTTAAGACATTAGAAAAGTCATGTTTCTACCCAATTTAATGCAACTTTTCTTCGTATAATTAAAAGTACCTATGCTTTGAAACGTGCCTCAAATATTTCCCCCAAAATCTCTATAACCAACTTTCAGTCTTATATCTTCATCTTGCTAAGTCACATGCCCTTTTAATATTCTTTAACTTAAATATTGAGATTCAAGTTTAATCACTAATAACACCACTTACATTATGGAATAGAATAATATAAAAATTGTCAAAACATATACTACTATAATCATATGTAACTGAAAACTTATAATACTCAGAATTATTAGAGCAAACTGTATAGGAGGCATTTACATTAAAACCCTACTAAAATATGTGGGATTTTAGATTTATTACCTGGGATATTTTGGCTTCTCATTTTTAACCAAATATGAATGAAACTCTGAGAATAATGTATATATTCATACAAGTTATTACTTTCATGTTTATGTTATTTTTATTTAAGCCTACTTTCATATTTAAATTTATTTTGTTTACTAAATTAAAGACAGAATATTTGTATTATGTTTATGGTTTCCTGAGATAGCCTTGTATTACATAAACTTCCCTCTTAGAACTGCTTTTGCTATGTCTCATAAATTTTGGCTCATTGTGTTTTTGTTTTAATTTGTCCCTAAATATTTTTTATTTTCTCTTTGATTTTTTCAGTGACCTATTGGTTGCTTAGTAGCATATGTTTTAGCTTCCATAGGTTTATGATTTTGGCAATTGTATTCCTGTAGTTGATTTCTAGTGTTCATAGTGTTGTGGTTAGAAAAGATGTTTGATATGATATTTTTAAATATATTGAGATTCAAAAGAGTCTGATATAAAAAGTCAACTAAACTGAACAGTTTACTTAATAATATAATTTAAAAAGATGTGACACACAAATTCAAATGTTACCTTAAATGTCATTCTCTTTTCTATGTAATAATATAGAAGCTTCAATAAACAATAATTATTTCATATTGATATATTATGTTATCGAAAGGAAAACTGTTGAGAACATGAGATGAAAACCTTGTATTCTACAAGATAACAATTTTATTCCAACTTTAAAAAATGGACAGCATATTTTCTTATTGATCTAATATTTTATTTAATAATTGTAATACTACTTACAAGGAAGAACACGCATTTTTATGAATGTTAACAAATTTAAAGAACAAAAAATTTATGAGCTCTGAGGAGTTGTAATTCTACAGATGGATGTTATGACATGTTTAACAAATTGTCAGTAACTATCAGTGAAGTTTGTGATGATCTTTATTTTGCATTTCTGTAATCAGTATAACCAAACACCTTAGAATTTAACAAAAATATTTTATATACATTTTTAACAATAGAAGATAAAAGGATACATTTCGTTTTTGAAAGAGAGAAGATAAAAAGAATACTCTAAATACAGATTTTTGTAATATCATTTTTAAACAGCAGTAATTTTGTAGGATACATTGTGGGCACCGGCTAGAGATGAAGGATTGATGACACATTTTTTTTCATTTTGAAAATATAGCATTACCTCTTTTGAGAAAAAAAAGTTTGATATGAGTTTCTTGACATTTCTAAAATTGATTGAAATATTTTCTTTGTTATCTTTATATGTCCTTGAGAGTTTGTCTTTAATGATTCTTATTAAAACAAAAGAGACAAACAGTTTAGTTATATTGTATCCCTTACAAATAGTGCTGTCATGAGGCCAACAGGTACTATTAAGTTAACAAACATGAAACAAGTTCATTTATCACTAAAAACTATTTAACTACTTATATACTTATTTACAGGGCATTTACTGGGAGTGGGCATATATGGGATTAATATGGAGAAATTACTCTTCTATGATTTTTTTACTTCAATAACAGAAAAAGAAGAAATATGAGTATCAGATAAATTTAACATTTTAAATATCTATGCACACAATTTCAGTTATCAGGTAGTAGTATATGATTTTTATAATTTTCTATATTTGTTCTAATTATATTTACTGAAATAAAATTGTATTTATTTGAAATTCAATAATTTATGTTTTGTTTAAATTTTATGTCTTTTTAATTTTCCCTTCTAAATGAGTCTCTTGTTTTCAAATTTTATAAAAATATCTATATTGAGCTGAATATAGTGTTGGTAGTAGGGAGAACTGACTTTTCACACAGCTTGACAACACTGACCTAGTTTACCAATAAGTATGGTCTGAAGTTGTGTCAGTAAGCTTTGAAAAAAGTGAATAGATTAAAGATATCTTCCTAAACTGTAATTAACTGGGTCTTGTGATTAATAGATTATGGGGACAAAAGAAGAAAATAAATGTCAATAATGCATCATGTCTCTGGTTTGGACAGTAACAACTAGTGGTGTACTGATATATATTTGATAACTATTTCTCCAAAGAGGGTGGAATAAAGGCTGATTCAGGGCCTTTGCCAATGTCTATGGTATAACTACACTTACTGTGACTGATTTCAAGCCACCAACACATTTTTTATCAAATGTGGAGTTGGGAATAAATGCATGCTATTGGCTCCATGAAGCAGTGCAAGCTGGCCTCAGCATACTACTGACTGGTGCTATGCCATTTACAAAAATATGTAAGCCTAGAAGATTAATGTGCTTGTGGAAAACTACTATACATTTTACTTTGGATTAATTATATATGTGCAGTATCATTGTATTATTCAAGAGTCTAGCACTCAGAAATGATTTCTGGTCTACAGAGATAAATCCACACAGAAATTCTTTTTGAAGTCATGGCAACATTTAAGATCATCAGGGAAGAGCTTCTAAAATGAGAGATGCAAGAGCAAGACAAAAAAAAAAAAACATTTACAAGAAAGCAGACAAAGAGAAGGTTACAGACAAAGAGAAGGTTACAACTGACAGTGTAATAAGACATCTAGAGAGTTAGTAAGTGAATCAGGAGAGTGGTTAATCACAAAATCCAAGTAACATCAATAAGGAGTAAATGGATGCTCCATGGTGGAAAAAGAAGAAAAAGGTTTGTAGCAACAAGATATAAGTCAGTTGGCAACAAACATTTCATCCTATGTGCGGTTGGTGATAGAAATCAGATTATAGTGCTTATCATAAGAATAAATAAAATGTTAGATACTGAAGATGGAAGAAGGGAGTGGTTACATACTACTATGTCTAACGTCTGCCTGAAGTGGGAAAAAAAGTAAGTCAGTTGAGAGAGCAGAACAAGGAGCTTAGAAAGTTCTTTTGAATGATTACTTATATTTGATAAAGGAGAATCTTGAGAGGGAAATAATTAAGATAAAGTATATGATAAACATAGAGAAGAGGTACTGAGAGGTTTTAATCCTGAACTCAAGTGGGAGAGTTTGTTGTAGGTAGGAGTGGAATGCCTGAATGAGGATAGATGCAAATTAACATACAAATGACAATTAGCTTGTCACCAGTCCCTAGCATTTAGGTAAAAAAGTAAGGTTTCCGTATATTTCATTCTATTTACTTTCATAGGTCAATTAGAAATCAGGCTTATATCATACTTGTATACATCCATAATTTTGGTTGGATGTAAACTTTAAAATTAAAGTTTTCCTATTTAGTCTGTATTTAACACTTAGTAGAGGGCATGGAAAAAACAGAAGATTTCACCAAAATAATATGTAAAGGTGAATGGATGTGGATGGAATGCACATCATGGAAATCAAGGTAAAAGTCACCAGGACAACCAATGACAAAACATTCTAGCATTTTGATTCAGCATCCACTCACTGGCTTGGAGCAGGTAAAGAGACTGCAGTGAGTAGGAGGGGCTGCATATAGACAATACCTACTTTCCTCCTATTATACTTGTTTCAATGTATGAGATGTGTTGGAGAAAGAGTAAGTGGTAAGACACTTTTGTATCACATCCAAGAGTATAGGAACTGACTCTTAAGTAGTAAAAGTGAATGGAGACAATAGAAGCAACATAGCAACTGTCAAGAAAATGACAAGAATGCACTGATTTCATTGAGATGTGGAGAAAAGTGTTGCTCAGGTAGAACAGAATGTTAGTAGGCATTTGTGAGCTCAGGCACTGCTGAATTTTAAGATATGAAATTAAAGAATTTAAACTCTGGTATCATTGAGCTTCAAGGCAGCACTGACAAAGAAGCAAAGTAATAGCAGCCGGAATTTGTACAGACAGTATTATTCTAGACATTTTCAAAATTCTACAAACCAGTGGAACTCTAGGAAAGCAGAAAATGAATAGGGAAATAAGCACATGCTATGTTTGCACATGGCCACTAAGGGAAAGAAAAATACATTCAAGATTTGCTATGTTCTTCACAAAGATCTCAAGTGTGTGGTGTTTCTATACATCTATCTATTTATTCTTTTCAGTTAAAAATATTTGCATTTAAAGTACAGTATTTCCTGATATTTACACGGCACTATCACTGGTGCTAGTTTCACATATCAGAGAATTTCTGGAATACCAGGGAGGAAAAACATGACACCTGGCCACACTTTATAATCATCACATGAGGGAATTAATGAAAAACTGCACAGATGGAGATGATCCTAATGGGAGACTGATCAAACATAGAATGGAGTAGAATGTTATCCATACAAAAGTGATTTAATAAATTTGATTGATGGTCTCCCTGCACAGTGATCTACCTTCTCTCTCAAACAAATCCTGATTAACTATGTAACTGCCTTCTGTGTCCCAGAAATGTTTTGTTTACATATATAGATTTTATTTCAATGTCCTTCATGTTAATAAAAATATAAGGAGAAAATACCATGATTTTGGACACTGTGATTGTTCAACGTTTTCCTAAAATATCTGTACATGCATATATCACATTTTTAATAAAAATTAAAACATAATTTTTAAAAATATGGTAGAAATATTCTAAATCTTATTCAGAAAAAAATTTGCTTAAATGCAAAATATATCTTGAAACATAATTGTAATGATAGGGAATCTATGCTGATAATAACCTATAATAGTTCCTCATACTTCACACATAAAATAATTTAATGGATATTAATTGAACGTTGAAATAAATATTTGTTTAAAGAAGAAAATGATTTCAAAAATAATACTACATAAGAGAGAACATTTAAGCATAGAATATTACCAGGTTTATAATAAAACATGATACCTTAAGAGATACTACAGAGAGTAAACTCCTGTATTAAACAATAATTTATTCTGTGAAAGCCAGCAAACATTTTTAGAAAATATAAATCTACTAACCTTCCATTATACATTAAAATAAACTAAATTCCTTACAAATCTATGTTTTCCTGAAGCTATATTTAAGTTTAATTTTCCTCCCTCAGCTTCTTGCTAGGTGAGTTAAATTGTAAGTGAATTCCATGTATGTGTGTGTGTGTGTGTAATCATTAGATGCAGTCTGTATTTAAGCGTGATGGTGAGGTGGGACTACATGAACTTATCCAGAAGCTTGCAAACATCTCAATACATCTAAGGTTCTTAGTATCCAAGGATGCTCTGCAGTTACTTGGGCTGATAAGTGGCTTCTTTGAATCCTTGTTTATGGTTAGCTGTCAGGACACAGACCATAGTTTTGAGAACAGTCTGACCTAGGTCTCAGTCAGGTCTAGGGTGAAGACCTTGAGTGATATACCCAGCTGTGTTGATGGATTCTTGCATTACACAAGAAGAAATCGTTTGTATCTACTAGCTCTATGTGGCTGTGAGGGAATCCACTACTGACAGTGAACCACTTAATGAGTTCTGTTCATTTTTCGTCTTTGGTTGTCAGCAAGGCAACAGAGCCATCATTTTTGTTTGTCACAATTTCCCATTAGTAGCAGTAAAAAGATTAAAGTTTGATTAAATTAAATGTGTAAATTAAAGAAGGGAAATTAAGTTCAGCAAATTTTAGTTTCTATTGAGGCAAAAACAACAGAATGATTACAAAATATTTTTATAGTTGATGAAATATACTAAGAGACAAGGCCCATAATACATTTTAAAAAGTCAGTAAATAGAGAAGGTATTTTTGTTGAAACAAAAAGATAATGTCCAGTCCGTAAAGTTCAAGACAGTCACATGCACGTTTATATCAGTTTTTTCATAATTGTCAAAAATTGGAAGCAAACGAGATGTCCTGGAATAAATGAATGAATAAATAATCCAGGAAATCAATATCAAAATTTTAAGGGTATTCCTCCCAAAAAAGAAGAAAACATTTAAACTATAATAGTAAAAATATCAACAATATCTCTGTGACAGAGACGAAGTTAAACAAAGTAAAATCAATCATAATCTGATTTTTCAATATCACTAAAAATTAAAACATTAAATGCATGGAGATAATAGAGATCAATGCAATAAATGAATATGTAACAAATTTAATAGAAAACAAGACTGATAAATGCATTAATGCAATGGAAAAAAGAAAACATATGACTAATCCAAATAGATCAATATAGAAGATAATTCTTTATACTGTTCAGTAAAGTTTATGAAGTTTCATCTAACCTAATAAAGAAAAAAAGAGAAATTACAAATACATAAATAAAAGTTGTTGTGATGACTAACCACAAAGAAATGACCAATACATACAGTTTGCAAAATAACTGAACAATTTTGTACATTTTTGTACTACTTTTCTCAGCTCACTTATGGAACTAAATGCATATAAAATAAAAATTTAATATAAGTATTTATCAAAATGACCCAGAAATATGTAATCCAACAAACTGACATATATAGGAGAAAAATAAATTGAGCTGTAAAAGAATTATTCTTCTCCAAAGCTATGAGTCAATGAAGGGTGAAATCTACTTTGGAAAGGGCAGATAACTTCACACCATTAAAATGTTCCCTACATTTAAACCAGAAGAAAGATTGCCAAATTCTTGCACAAAGAAAGGTTATATTAATATCCACTCCTGAGATGTACAGAATAAAAAAGAATAATTTCAATCAATATTGATTTAACAATCATTTAAAAAATCACAATCCAGCATAATGGTAAAGTCACATGACAGGTAGAGTTACTCAAACCCAGACCTCACAAAATGTAATTCTGGGTCATTATCATGAGAAACCTATTAATTTAAATGAAAATTCTGATAGATTTAAGAGGTATAATTATATGAACAAATCACTCAATGCTAAAATGAACTTCAAAAATTCTGCACACAACTTTGAAAAACTACTCAATAAAATAGCAATTAATCATTACTTCTTAACAGAATAAAGTATATCAATCTATACAGACCTAATATATTTATCAAATCTAATAAAACATAGTAGAAGCAGTCCCACTATAGTCAGTAAAAGGTAAAAATTAATATCCTACTAGAGGGAATTATAGCTAAAACAATTTAGAACTAATATCACCTTTTGCAGATGGCAGATGATCTGACCGTATGCCTAGAACACAGGAACAATCAAATCAAAATTACTGAAATCAACAGGAAATAAAATTAACACATGAATCAATACACTATTTAAAAATAATGTTAACATGTAATATAAAGAAGGATTTATTTAAAATAGCATCAACACTCATGCCTTGGAATAACCTAAAAAGGAATGTAGACAAAAATATGATTCTTTAAAATAAAAAGTCTTTTAAAGTTAAAAAAAAAATACCCTGAAGACTCAGAGAGTGAGTTGAAATATGGTAACACCAAATAGAAATTATAATTAGCAAAATAATTGAATTGGGAGTTCACATAAAAAACAAACAAATAGCTCTTAGATATATGAAAATATATACAATTCCACTAAAGGTGAGATAAATGCTAATTGAAAGCATCCTGGCATCATTCCAAACTTACCAAACTATTAAGAAAATTAGACAACACTCTTTCCACAAAAAAATGCTCACAGCACTTTGTAGTGAAATAGATGTTCCCCTATCTTAATGATGGAACTGCAAACTGAAAAAAATTTGAGAGGGATAAATTACAAGTTTTCCTTTTCACCCAGCAATCCCACTTCTGGACCTAAATTCTGTATAAACAGTACACTTATACTAAAGCGTGAATAGATCTGTAGTTTGGAGCACTGTTTATGATAGCAAAATGTTGGAAACAATATACAAGTCCACCTGGGGGTGGCTCAAAGAAAATATATATAGTCATGAACTATATATGCTGTAGAAAACATTGAGAAATTTCCATGTAATAGAGCCTTTATATCAATAAGGAACGATTTCAACATTACAATGTGAAAAGTTTAAGATGCAGAAACTAATAGAAAATTTGGGAAATGATAATAAATTTTCATAGATATTACTATAAAGAAAGGAACAGACAAAAAAAACATAAATGTGATGCCAGATGTGAATTCTTTGGATGAAGATAATTTGATGGTATACATTGTATATAATTTTAATTTTTGAGCATAGTGAACATATTATATATTATATCACTAGGAAAATAATTTACATCATAAGGCATTAAAACCTAGGCAAGTGTTTTAAAAAATTCAACAGATAAACAGACAAATTGAATGTAGAGAGCTGAAAATTCTATTTGCTAGAATGCACATAAAATAAAGTTACTATCTTTCAATACAAAAGAATATAACAAATAAATGAAGAATATAAGTGTAATGGTGACATATTTTGAATTTCTAATATGTGAATAATATGAGTACCTGAAGGACAGGCAGGAACAGATGGAGGAGATGCAATTAACAAATAAAAAATAGATACAAACATTCCTTGGCTGAACAATCACTTGGAGCTACGTATTGAAATGACATATGAGTTTCAAGTCAGGCTAATGAAGAGGATGCAAAATTAAAGTGAATATATATATTTGATCTCAAAAGAGAGGATTTTTTACCATATTTACATCAAATAAAGCAGTTCACAAGATAAAGAAAAGCAGTTAATTATGATAATTTTCAACTGCAACAGGGGAGAATAGTTGATATTGGAAATAACTTTATAAAATGTGTGTAAAAAAAGGTCTATAAACCTCAAATCCTATATTCAGGAAATGTATACTTTATATAGTAATTAAAAGAAAGGCTATTGTAAATAGTGCTGCTGTGAACATTGGGGTGCGTGTGTCTTTTTGAATTGTACATTTCTCCAGATCTATGACCATGAGTGGGATTGCTGGATCATGTGGTAAGTCTATTTTTAGTTTATACAGATATGAGATACTCATCATTTTTATTTTTCTGTTTGTTTAATGAAATAAATGGATTTCTTTCATGTTACTAAATATTCTTCTCAAATTAAAAAAAATTGAAAAAAATTAAAGAAAGGCATTGTTGGGCATGCCAAGATTCTGCCACTGAATTATCTGTTTACCACATCTATGGAACGTTTACAAGAAAAAATTCTGCATAAAATAAATTTTAACAGACAAAAGGAGCACAAGAAAACAGAAAATAAATAGTGTAAGAAACACAATAAATTATGAGCCAAAAAATGCATGTGCAATTAAACCAATGATAGCTATTGCACTCTGGATATCTGTTAAGAAAACATATTTGAAAAAAAGACATTATACAGAAAAAAGTGAGTAATTGCATAAAAATAACATTACAAGTAATCCAGACACATTATCTCTGTTTGGGTTGAGAGTAGAAAAGTATTAAAATTGTGTGCAGTGAAAATGATGGTTTAAACAGGGATGTTCTGATAATAATTACAGTTGAATCAAAGGATCCAATAGGATTTTAAAAATGCAAAATCATAATATCTAGTCTTAAAAAGTTTGATAAAGAATATAGATTAGTTATCAAAATTTATGCTTCAAAATATATGAACCAATGAGTAAATTAATTTTGACAAAATTGATAAAAGGAAGCATAATTAAATGCTTCTTAGTCTGATATTGAAAGGGAATAGAGTACCATGACTCATTAAAAACAAAAAATAAGAATTTTAATAATATATATTTAATGTTTCTGTTTAGTATATAATATCATAAAACATACTAACAACTTATATGACAAGAAAATATGAGTATATAATGTATATGAATCAATTCATAAGTTATTAAAACTGATTTATACACAGAAGAGTGGGTAAAGGAAAGAAGAGATTCATCAGAATGTTTGGGGTGAAGAATTCCCCCATACCCTAGCAATGACAGATGAGGGCCTTCAAGATAATCACTTGCAATATATAAAAAAAAGAGAGACACATTTACCTATCAAATTTTGATTAAGCAGTGGACTAAATGAGTTGCATGATGCAGCTGAGATCTACAGGAACAGTGGGGAAGAAAACTGGAGTTATTGTGGTAGTGGATGGTGGTGCCAGGGATTTTCCCTGACAGTCAAGTGCCCTGCAATCTTACCAAGTGGCCTGCCAAAGACTTCCCCATGGCAAAGTGCTAGATGTTGAATCTTACTGGTATGACAACAGTGAGACCCATTGGGAAAGATGATACTACCAGGAAGAAAGTCTAGGAGAAACTTTTTGGGACACAATCTGAGGTAGAGGGAAAGGTCTTTTTGGGGACACATGTGCATTAGATAATTGTGATACTTGAAAGCCTTGCAATTTTCCTAAACAGCTGGCCAAAGGAAGCCAGAATATCAGGAATAACCAACCAAGAATTTCTACTATCATGGAAAGTTTAATAAATAAATATTTGCCCTGTTTTTTACCCCTCTTTATTGCCCAGACTTGTCAGGAGAATAGTAATGCCTTGAAAAAAGAAAGAGGAGGCTTCTTGAATCAAATATGTATCACTTACCTCCACTTCAAAGGGCTGGAGTAAGTAAGAGAAAGAGTAAAAATTGAAGTCATACATCTTCCTCACTTCAAGTTCCTGGAGTTAATAGCTTTCCATTGTATGGAGAATTAGAACAAAAATGTAATGAAAAAAAGATGGACTTTTAATTTTAAAAAATTGTAAACTGAAAGTTATGAAATTTCCCTCATGTTTTAAGAAACTGAAAAGGTTTTATATAGCATGTATTTAACACAGAGTAAAGAAAAAGAGAATCATATCTTATTTGCACTCAGAATTCTCAGTTGAGTCTACTGAGATATTGATGAATCATCAAAGACTCTCATGGACACTGAGCATCAGGTTACCAGCTCCTTTCACTTTCTGAGAAGACACCAAATAAGGGAGACAAGGTGGCTGTCCTGCACTTGAATAGGGACTAAAACTTGCTTGCTGCTAAGATATTTATTGTATCTATGTAACTGATACAAATCCCTGAAAATAAAAACTGAAATAGCTTTGGATTAAACAACACTGTACCAATAAGTATGGAAAACAACTGGCAGCTTTAGCAACAGAATTTACAAAGTCTTTGTCCCTAAAATTTTAAACATCCAGAAATACATCTTTCACTCTTAATTTTAACAGGAGAGGCTTTTTCCCCCCTTTTTGTCAGATGAAGCATCTCAAGAATTGCATTTGAGGGTGAGGCACTCAGTTGTAATGTGTCTATGATCTATGTAATCTAAACAATCTATTAGTATTCTCTAGTCCTCAGCTTGTTTGGCCCTTAAACATGGATAATATGTTGGAAATTTCTAAAGTACTTTCTCTCTTTAATTCACTGGAATTTTAAGTATGATTACATGAAGGAGAGAAAGGAAGAAATCATGTATGACATTATGACAAGTTAAAATCACTCTTTATAATTTTACTGTATTATAATTCAGCATTGAGATGTATAAAATAGGAGACACATTATCTTATCTGCTTGAGTTTTTGCAAAGTATCAAATTATAGACTACTCACCAAAGAGCTTAGTCACAGTTTCATCCTATCTGTGACCCAGAACATTACAACAGCTTGTGCAGCATAAAAGGGCAAGAAAGGATAAACATCCCTTGCAATTATATAACAATAAATGAACCATAGCTGATCAGCATTATGATGGGATGTGTCTTGAGAGAATTTATTTAGTCAGTTAGTCATTTAGGAGGATCTGCACGGGGTAAATTCATTGGGCATATGGGCAGCATGTGTTCAAGGACTCCCTGCAGCATTGAGATGACACATTATTGTAAAATATAGTGTACCATCTCCGTTATGATGGCGATTCTTGTGAGAAAAATAAATCTATGCTTTTGATATACACAAATTTCCTGGGAATAAAACAACATAACAAAAAGGTGATGGGAAATTGGCTAAGGATTTTTTTTTTTTTGCACTGTGAAAAGGAGTGAATTAGAATGAATTTGATTGAGAATGGCATATACTATATAAAGAATTTTTTTTTCTTTAATTTACCAGATGCCTCATGGTTTTTCTTGGTGCCATTTATTTTCTTTATTTCAAACCTAAAGTTCTTATCAACAGCTTAAATTTAAGGTGTTTTCCTGTTCATATTGGAAATTCAGAACAAATACCCAGGACTAAGTGTCTTAACGCATTCTTTCAAGAATATTCACTAATAGTGTCAAGCCTTGTGCTGGGGACTGATACCCTTACATATTTCCTTTCTAAGAGATTATGTTTTCTTGACATGTGGGTATTTAACTAATGTAATAAATTCCATAGCAATCATTTAAATAAATCAATATTATGTCTTCGAAAGAAGTGGTTCCAGAAGAATTACTGAAATTCCCAAAGCACTTTTTAACTGACCGAGAACAGTGAAAGTAAAAGAGATCATATATGCTCATATGATCTTCGAGAAATCTTGTATTTGAAAAAAAAAAATAGACAAGCATACAAACAAAAAAGGGGTTTTGAAACCAGATGTATCTTTAATTCTATGTCACACAATCATCTGTTTGGTAATAAAGATCAGGCTGTGATATTAGGTACTAGTATACAAATAATTCTGTGGCCAATCACACCAGCTGGCTATCCAGTTGGTAAACACAACCACGATTAAGGCTATTTCATACTGATTAAATTATGTTAGAAAAAAAGACAATAAGTACTGGAAACTCATTACTTTCTAATTCTCCTAATACATTCCACTATTGTCCCTTGTCTTTTCTAGGTATGTACCTGCTACTGCACATTTGTTCTTAGCTCCAAGTGATGTAAAATTGTTAGCTCTAAAAGGCCCATAGTGAGAGTATTTGCTCCATGAAAATGGACAAGAGCTATAAATCAGGGCTCAATTTATTGTTTTGATGTTTTCTAGATGTAAGAAAGCAATTGACAATGTTGTATATTCCATATTTATAGTTAGAACAAAAATTTAAATTAATATTCTTCCCATATTGGAAAACCATCAACTGTTTCAGCAAAGAAATCACACACATCGACAAACTTGAATTTTTACTCTAAGTCATCATTGCTTTGTCTAAATCATTAATTTAAACAAAAATATCAATCAAATTTCTCATCAGTCAGTTGCATCCACAGATACAAGGTTTCAGCAAAACACTTTAAAAGCCTTCTTGAAAATTGTTTGGCTTTATTTAGAATAAAGAGAATTGTATAGTTTATCAATATTTGTATATGCGCACTACACTTAAATTATATCAGTAAAATTTATAATAACTTATGTATGGACACATACACACATATATTTTTTTCAGAGAAATGGCTGTTAAATATGTATCATCACACATTGTACATACAAACAAAGAGATAACACAGAAAAACTACATTGTACAGAAAGAGAAAATTAGACAATGAAGAAAAAGAAGCAAGAGATAAAATGTCTCAGGCAATTCTCACTCTTTGGTTAATGAGAGGGAAGTATTTAGCTTCAAAGAGAGAAAAAATACTTAAACAAACATTTCTCCAAAGAAGATATACAAATGGCCAATAAGCATACAAAAAAGCGCTAAATAGCATTCATTAGGGAAGTGCATATCACAACCAGGAGATACCACTGCAGACCTACTAGGATGGCTATAATGAAAAAAAGGAAAATAAGAAGTGTTGCCAAGGATATGGAGAAATTGACCAAGCAATAGAAAATTACTTCTCACAGCTCAGAGGCTGGAAGTCTGAGATCAGTGGGCCAGAATGATTGAGTTCTGGTGAAGATCCTCTTCCAGGTTGCAGACTGCAGACTTCCTGTATCTTCATATGGCAGAGAGCAGAAAAAGGGAGCAGGCTCTGCATGACCCTGATAATGACACTAATCCCATTCACAACTTTTGACAGGTTAAGCCACTACGATTCTAAAGTGTTCATATGAAAGAACTAGTGTGACCTTATTAAAACAGAAACTGATCCTAGCATTGAAGGGCCTCCTTGGCAGATTAGTGCCACTGGGTTAGCATTTTGGAGGGAAAGGGCAAGGAGACAGATGTTTCTGGATGGAAGGGTACAGATGTTTCTTACGCTTTAGGAAACATTGGTAAATGTTCCCTGTGATGATTTTCAAGGTAGATAATACATTTACTGAAGCTGTATCTCTAGGAGAAATGGTGGGAAGGACTAGTGTGCTAATGTGTTGGTTATTATTGGAAAAGCAACATACTATAATAAATGGTCAGCTCAGGAAAGAATATTCTGTTTCTTTAAGTTGAAGAGAAGGAATAGAGAAAATTAAAAATTCAAAGGCATTTCAAATTGAAATATTTGACTGGTTCTAGACCCCCAAAAGAAAAATTATAATAATAACCATCACAGCAGCAACATCAAAAAAAAAATCTTTGGAAAGCAAAAACTTGGAAGTATCTTAGTTGGATAAATACAGCAGCTTTGTGTCAAACTTCAGGTTAAGAATGTAGTCTTTCAGATGGCTTCAAAAATGGCTATTAATTTGCAAAAAATGACAAGAGAGAGAAAGAGTACAGAAGGCTTAACATCTAAACTCAGGTAAGACCTTTGTGTGTAGTTACTTGTTGTACAGAAATGACAATGAACAAGCATATTAGAAGCCTACCACAGTTTCGAAACAATTACATAGCCAAAGAAAGCAACTTCCTAGCCCTCTGTCCCCAAAGCGGAGAATTAATAAAACATGAACACCCACGAGTCATCTTTAAGAGAAAGCATATTCCTCAACATTCATTTCAGGGAAAGTCAGAGAGACTAACATAGAGCAAAGAACAGCTCTGACGATGAAGCCAAGGCATACAGAGAGAAGCGTCCAGGAAGACTCCACTTAGAGAGAATTCTGAAGAAATCTTCACTACCTACCTCAAAAACTATATTTTCCTAATTTAAAAGTTGCTTTGGAAGAGAATCTGTGGTACAACTCTACTTCTCCCCCTGCACAAATGAAAGTGTTCATTGTGGCGATTTTGTCTTTCATTAGCCAAGCTTACCATTGCCTTCCTGGTTATTGAAAATTAAGACAGGTATTTTCCATCTTATATTCAACTGCCACCAAACCTCACAAGATCCATCCTTGACTACCCTATGTAATTCATGCCCCACCAACCCCACATTTGTATGGACCCCACCTATGCATGTCTTTTTTATGTCATTACTATGATTTATTATTTTATGACACCTCTTGCAATGTGGGATGTATTAAGTATATTTATTGGTCTACTGCCTGAATCTCCATCTATACATTAAGCTTCTTGAGAACAAGGACACTTGATCTCCTTTCTATCACTATTAATACACCCAATGTCTGTTTAATTGTATAACTCATAATAACAGCTAACAAAATAAATACATTGTAGATACTCGAATAAATCTGCATGTTTTCTACATGCATCTGTAAGTTGATTTTTTGGTCTTAAATAAAGTGAGCTGTATGTATTTTATTGTTTCCTGGGGCTAATTAAGAGAGTTTCTAATTATAATGATTAATGAAAATCTATGGATTGTTTGAAATTATAGATCCAATAATTTGCACACTAACATTTTCTCTTAATTATAGTCCTAGTACCAAAATAAATATACAGAATGTAAAGTATTCTAGGGAAATAATACCTTGATATATATGCTATATAATATTTCACTTTTTATTTCTAGTCTAGGTTTTCTAATTACTTATTTATTAGCTGAAGTTAAATTACCTATGTAATAATTCTACCTGCTCAATGTATCATTTTACAAACAGTTGCTTTTTCTTTGATAATAAATAATGCAAGTGTATTGTCTAAAAAACAAATGATGGCATATAAATATTTACTCTACATCATAAATACTACTATTGTTTTGTTGCTTTTTCCCACCTGTTCTTGATTTTACCTTCACTTGTTCTTTTTTGAGCCTTTTCCTTTCTTTTTGTAGATAGGAGCTGCTCATATAATGTTTTATTTTAACATTTCTTTGAAGCCAGATCTACGGGCAACACATTCCTGAAATATTTATTTGTTTGAGAAAGTCCTTTATTTCTCTTTCAGTTTTGAAGGATAATTTCTCATGATACAAATTGTAGGTTGCTGGTTTCTTCCTTTTGTTTTTCAGGTCAGTACTTTAAATTTCCACTCCAGAGACAGCGATGGGATGTAATTCTTGCCTTTCTTCCTCTATAGATGAAATGTTTCCCCATCTTTCCTCAGGCTTCTTCCAGAATTTTTTTTTTAATTTTTAATTTTCTATAGTTTGAAAATAATATGCTTAGTCGAAGGTTTGTTTCTTTTCTTTTATTTCTTTTTTATTTTTCTTTTTAACATTTATTCTGCTTAGTGATCTCTCAGCTTCCTGGACCTGTGGTTTGGTGTCTGACATTAACTGGGGAAAATTCTCATTCATTATTGTTTCAAACTTTTTTTTAACTTTCTTTCTTCTCCTTCTAGTATTCCCATTACATGTATCTTTTGCTTTTCATAGTTGTCCTTGGATATTCTTTCTTTGCTCTTATCTCTTTTTTTTTCTTTTTAAGTCTCCGTTCTCTTAGCTTTTCAGTTTTATAGGCTTCTATTGACACATACTCAGATTCAGAAACGCCTTCCTCAGTTGTGTCTGGTCTACTAATAGGCCCACTTAAGGCATTCATTTCTGTCCTAGTGTTTTTTGTCTCTAGCCTTTCTTTTTGGTTATTTTAGGATTTTCATCTCTGTTTATACTGCCCATCTGCTTTTTCTTGCTGTCTGCTTTTTCCATTTCGTGCCCTTAGTATGTCAATCATTGTTGTGTTAAATTTCTAGTCTGAAAAGTCCAAACATCCTTGCCATGTCTGGTTCTGATGCTTGCTCTTTCCCATCATACTGTGTTTTTTGCCTTTCGGTATTATGTACCAGGTATAAGGGACTCCCGTAAATAAGTAATGTGGTAATGTGGTGGCGAGGTGTAGGGGGAAATATTCTGTGATTTGGTCTCCAATTTTTAGTAAGCCTCTGTTAACTGCACACATGTTTCTCAGTGTTTTTCTGCCCTCTTCAGTGGGACAGGATGGCTAGGGTGGGCTGGAGTGCGACATTTCCCTTTCCCAGGTCAGTTAGGCTCTGATAGAACCTCAGCATGCTAACTAGTTAATGAGGGCAGGTCTAGTTAAGAAAAATAGAGGTTCTGGCATATTTAAAGATGTTTCCTTTTCCCCTTCCCCTGCCTGAAGTATGAGGGGTTCTACTCATGAGTCTCTGTGAGGTAAGCAGTGACTCCCTGTGTCTGCCTATCTCTCTCTTTAATCTTGGGGGCAATGTTTTGCCCTGTGTCCTCACCTGTCTTATGGATCCAAAAACAGTTAATCTTTTTGGTCTGTTTAGCATTTTACTTTTCATTAGGATGGAGTGGTAACTATTAAGCTCCTTATAGGCAGAACCAAAAAATTGCCCAGTTAACTTTTCAAATATTTCATATGCTTTTTATTACACGTACTTTTCCAATTCAATGAATTAGCTGTTTAAGTGCATACATTCAACCAACCTTGTCTTAAATTTTATTATGCGTTACATATTATTATCTTTGTTGTGTTACATTTATTCACCAAAATGCATCTTCAGCCGGTCTCAGTTGGCTTTCTATGAAGTTAGAGGGTATAATTCTGTAGGATATTTACAAAGTAGAAAGTTGTCTATTGGCAATGGCTCAAATCATATCTAGCTCTGACTTAAATGTCAGACCCTAAAAGTTTTACTTTATAAATCTGTATAAAGAAAAAAAAAAAAAAAGGAAAATAGAGTACTACTATCCAGAATAGGAATGTTAAATGCACACAGAAAGCTATAGAATCCAAACAATAGTCTTATTCATGAGATTATTCTATCTTTCATATAGAATGAAATAGACTAAAATGTATCCAACCATTAGGTTCTTGACTGAAGGCAGTCATGGAAATTTCTCATTTATCACTTCTAGGGATAAATTCCATAGTACAGGACTCTTAAGACCAAAAGTCCCTCAGTCAGTAAGTGATATACTGATAAGTTTGAAGTTGACTGAAAGCACCTGAAATCGAACCTGAAATGGATGCTAAGTTTAAATTTAACATCAAAGAATCCCATGTGACAAAAGATCATGTCAAGAAATAAAAGATAAGAAATAACTTTAAAGGACAAGTTAAAATAATTAACTCAAGGCCACATATTGAGTAAGTTACAGAACGAAAAATGAATTCCAGACCTTTTAATCAGTTCTCTACTTAACACCAAACTAAAATCTTTTTTAAAAATGTAATTTGCATTTTTTGGAGTGCAGATTTTTTTTTTTTTTTTTTGCCACTTGCTAATCCTCAGCAGTAAAAATAGATGGCTTTACATTTATTTTCCTGTTAATATATTTTGAGCTAATTTGATGTTCTCTTTTCCATTTCTTGTCCTGTGTTGGCTCTAGAATCTCATGAGTGATAGGAAATCACTTTTACTAATCTGTTGAATATTTTTTCTTCCATACTTCCTGGAGCTTTTTAAAATTCACTTAAAGAAGTATTTACAAGCATTTTGAAAACAATATCTAAGTAAAAGTCTGAGATTCTTGATGGCATTCTTTAACACAATCAGTCAAGTTGAAATGATGCAGATTAATTCACTAAAATGACAGGGACTGTGATTTACTAGATTTAGTAGATGAGTAAGCAAGCAGATACATGCATAATATAAAATTAAGGACAGTACAGCATAAATTAATTTTTTTCATTTATTTTGACAACTATAGTTTAAATTATTTATGACATGCTTCCCAGTATGCTAATGAATAGCCTCTAGTATCCTGTGAAATAAAATTTTGAGGTTTATACACTAAAATCCTGTGCTAATAAATCTCTTCAAAGAGGTACATTGAAATGCTAGGGTTTTGTGAGAAATTAATGAAAAAAAGAGAAAAAAGAAAACTGCTATATATGTTGGCTTCCTTAAATAGAATTTATTTTAAAGTGTAATGTGTCCCTCTGGCATATCTGATTTCTTTAACGTTTCTGTGTCCCAGAAAAGTCTAAGAAGTTTTCTGAACTGCTATTTGATTTTCTTTTCTGTGTTCCTCTGACAATTTTGCACGAAAAGACTATGTAATGTTATCCTAAAAGTTATCACAGGCCTCACAAATCAAAATTAAAGAGTTGATATTGCTTTTTGAGAATTAATTTTGTGAAAAGAGATATTTATAAATGAACAGAGAAATTTAAAATCATGAGATTTTTACATTGTTTTGGGCCATTAGTTAGGATCACACTGGTGGTTTGACTCTTTGTTTAATGGTTTTGCAAGAAAATCTGAGATGCCAATATTGTCTTCTCAATTTTAGTTGTAAACACATACATTCAAAACATACAGAGTAGGAGGAAGGAGAAGCAAGATGGTGGAGTAGAAGGATGCTTGTAGCTCACCCTCTCCCACAAATACACCAAAACTCACATCTATGGACCCACTCAGCCAACCAGAGCATCTGCCGAACTCTGACAGAACATTGCCCTCTTCGAAAGACAAAGATGCCAAAAATCTGGTAGGAGAAAAGGAAAAAAGAAAGAAGAAAAAGCAAAACAGTGCAGGACCGATCCAGTGGGGTGGGAGTGGCAAAGGAGGACTGGTGCTTTCCTCTCCAACAAAGAGGCCAGTGGGATGGAGGGGGAACCTCTGAGGCTCAGATCTGCCCCAAGCACATCTTGACTGACAGAACTGAGTTAAATGGGCACAAAGGGTCCCTGCAATACTTAGCCAGAGATGCAAGCTGGCAGCTGGGGCTGGGGCAGGTGGCCTGAGCCCAATGGAGGACTGGGGCGGCTGCACTGAGGCAGCCCCAGGGGAACAACCTCGGTCCCCCATAAATTGTGAAAAAAACAAAGTAATACAGCTGGTGTTCCCTGGGGGGAGGAGTGCCATAGCCTTTGCCTCCTCAGACCTGCGCCGCCATATCCTCCTGTGTGCAGTGCTTGGGTGGGGGTGGCGCCGAGACCTGAACCTTCACCCAGGGGCTCTGCAACCTCCTAGGCAGGACTGAGACTTGTTTACAGCTGGAGGCAGATAGGATCTTTCTGCCCAGGCACCTCAGAGAACTTGTGCCACCAAGACAAACAAGGAGCTGAGATTTGGCATGGAGCAGAGGTGGGGCCATTCCATGGTCTTCCCCCAGCACGAGGCGGAGCAGCCAGCTGCACAGAGCAGCAGAGTGACTGGCACTGGAAAAGGGCGGGTGGTAACCCACTTTCCTGGCAGGAATGCAGCACCTGACCGCAGTGCTGGGAGGGGGCGCAATCTGCCCACCTGACTCCCCCGAGTGCAACATCTGACTGCGGCATCAGGAGGGGGAGTGACCCACCCGCCCACCAGATAAGAGCTCAGCACCTGAGCCAGTGTTGGGAGGGGGTGCTAGCTGACAGCCACTCAGAGCAGCACAAAAGAGGGCACCAACAGAGGTCCTCTGGAAACAGCAAGCTGAGTTCGTGAAACAGAGCGAAGACACAAAGACCTCTCAATAAAATCATTAAGAGCACAGCATCTCCAAAAAACTAGATAACTGATACTCTTTAAGCCACTGTGCCAGAGAGATATGAGCAATATGAAGAAGCAGAGGATCCACTCCCAATTAAAAGATCAAGAGAAATCCCCTGAAAGTACAATCAAGGAAATAGACATTGATGGCCTACTAGACTAAGATTTCAAAAAAGGGGTGATCAAAGTACTGAAGGAACTAAAATAGTGCTTAGAGATATAAAATATGTCAAAAATGAAATAGAAGCTATAAAGAAGAGCCAAGTAGAATTAATAAACTCATTTGCTGAAATGAGATCTGACCTAAAGGCTGTACAAAGCAGGCTAGATAATGCAGAGGAACGAATAAGTGACCTAGAATACAGGACAACAGAAAGCACCCAATCAGAACAGCTGAAAAACAAACAAAAAACAATGAAAACAATATGGACCTATGGGGTAATATAAAGCATGCTAATCTACACATAATAGGGGCTCCAGAAGGGGAAGAAAGAACAAAGGGGATTGAAAAGGTCTTTGAAGAAATCATGACTGAAAACATCCCAAACCTAAAGGAATCAGATATCCAAGTACAGGAGGCTCAGAGGGTCCCAAACAGGAAGAACCCAAACAGACCCACACCAAAACATAGTATAATCAAGATGGCCAGAGTCAAGGATAAAGAAATGACCCTAAAGGCAGCAAGAGAAAAACAATGAGTGAGCTACAAGGGGACCCCCATAAGGCTCTCAGCTGATTTCTCTACACAAACACTACAGGCCAGAAGGGAGTGGCAAGATATATTCAAAGTCCTGAATGAAAAAAAGATGCAGCATAGGATACTCTATCCAGCAAGGCTATCTTTTAGAATAGAAGGAGAGATAAAGAACTTCACAGACAAGCAAAAACTAAAAGAGTTTAGCAACACTAAACCCATGCTAAAAGAAATATTGACAGGTCTACTCTAAATAGAAAAGCAGCAGGATGCTACAAAAATGAGAAACTCATAACTGGAAAGGAGATAACTACCATGAATTATAAAAAGAATAAACACAAAATTGTGAAAGGAGACATCTAAATCATTAAGAGTGGGAGAGGGAAGCAAGGAAAGCCATTGTGGAAAACAGTATGGAGATTCCTAAAAAGACTAGGAATAGACTTACCATATGACCCAGGAATCCTGCTCCTGGGCATAAATCCAGAAGGAACCCTAATTCAAAATGACACCTGCACCCCAATGTTCATAGCAGCACTATTTATGATAGCCAAGACATGGAAACAGCTTAAATGTCCATCAACAGATGACTGAGTAAAGAAGATGTAGTATATTTATAAGATGGAATACTATTCAGCCATAAAAACCGACAACATAATGCCATTTGCAGGAACATGGATGTTCCTGGAGAATGTCACTCTAAGTGAGGTAAGCCAGAAACAGAAAGAAAAATACTATATGAGATTGCTCATATGAGGAATCTAAAAACAAAACAAAATAAAACAAAACAAAACCTAAATACAAAACAGAAACAGACTCAGACATGGAATACAAACTTGTGGTTGCCAAGGGGGCGGGAGGTGGGAAGGGACAGACTGGGATTTTGAAATGCAGAATAGATAAACAAGATTATACTGTATAGCACAGGGAAATATAACCAAGATCTTGTGATAGCTCATAGTGAAAAAAAAATGTGACAAAGAATATATATATGTTCATATAGAACTGAAAAATTGTACTCTGCACTAGAATTTGACACAACCTTGTAAAATGACTATTACTCAATTAAAAAATGTTAAAAAAATAAATAAAGTTTTCTGAATTGAACTTTGAAAAAAAAAACCATACAGAATATAAGGCTTTGATACCTTGCTAAAGTGAAATTTAATAAAATAATAAACTGACCAATTTTTGAATTAGGGGTGAAAGGCACACAAAGTATTATTTTTTTTCTTTAATTATGAATATTAGAGGATGGATTTTGGAATTTATCCAATGATGCCACTGAGAATGATAGGATTTACTAATATTTAAGACATAGTATTTTAGGTGCAGGCATACATTTATAACTTATTTTATTTAGCATTAAAACACTTCTTTCACAAAGCCATTTTTCTCCTTCCTCACTACACAAACATATACAAGTGCACTCACTCTAACACACAAAAGAAAATAGGGGGGAAAAATCAAAATATTTGATAAACTCAAAATACATAGTTTTTTTTTCTTCAATAACTATTCTCTGAAATCCCACTGAAATAGGAATTCAACCGTTTGTGTGTTTCAGTGGCCTGTATATAAATTACAATTAGAACATCTGTTATGTTGAGAACTAAAGTAGTTTGAGAAAGTATGTTGGTTTTCTAGGGCTGCCATAACAAAGTACAAAGATTGTGTGACTTAAACAAGCAGAAATTTATATCTCACCATTCTGGAGGCTGGAAGTCCAAGGTCAAAGTGTTGGCAGGTTTAGTTTTTTCTGAGGCTTCTCTCTCTGTCTTGCAGCTGGCCACCTTCTCACTGTGTCATCATGTGATCTTTCCTCTGTGTGTGCATTTCTGGAATCTCTCCATATGTCCAAATTTCCTCTTCTTATAAGGACACCAGTCATATTGGTTTAGAAGCTACCTAAAGACCTCATTTTAACTTAATCATCTCTTTAAGGGCCTTATCTCTAACATGTTACCGAGTCCAAACTCATTTTGCTCGCTGCACAACAGGCCAATAAATCAGGAGACGAGGTGCTGGGGCAAGGAATAGCAACTTTATTCAGAAAGCTGGCAGACTGAGTAGATGGCAGGCTAATGTCTTGGAGAACCATCCTACTCCAGTCAGAATACAGGCATCTTTTATACAAAAACAGGGAAGGGAGTGTAGTTGGTTGTTGCAACTTCTTGCTGCAGGACTTCTTTGTTCTTGCAGGCATCCATGTGTGGCAGGCCATGGTGTTCCTGTAAACCTCCAACAAAACAAAGGTTATTTTCTATTTTGCAACTTGCCATCTTTACATAGGTGCAGAAGTGCTAACATCCTTGGGTCAGATCCCCAAGAATAGGCTCTCCTGTATATTTCAGGCTAAAGGCAACATTGTTTTACAAAAGGTGCAGAGCTAGAAAGACTGAGCCTAGAGAACAGGGCACAGTGGTCAAAACTGAAGGAACAGATCCAGTATAGGGTCAGATTTGTTCTCCCCTATTACAAGTATGCTTACATTCTGAGGTTCTAGGGGTTAAGGCTTTAGTATGTGAACTTTGGTAGGGGAAGACAATTCAACCCATGACAGTAAATGTGGATAATCTTTGGTTAATCCTAAGTATGAATTTGTAAAATGAAGAATATTTGAGAAATACATTCTTTATCTCCTACCATATAGGAGTTTAGTTTTCTCGTGAATACTCAGACTCACAGAAGACAACTACTTCCTCATTTTGTAAGAGCAGAACTGTATGAGACCCTTCTGGGACAAATGTCTTTCCTATGTCCTCTACTTTAGCTCCTCTCTGAAGTGCCCAGATAATAGTATCTGATGCACGTTTTCCTGAATCGTTTTACAGATGCTAAAATCCCCACCAAATAGAAGAAATTCACCACTTGATGACCATGAATAGCCCATAGACCTACTAGCACTTAGAGATTAATAGGATTAAGCCCTGTGACACTGCCCTGTTACCTCACTAGCAACAATCAGAGAATTGCACACAAGCTGATCCTATACCCTGGGACACTCCTCCCTCACTTTGCCTTTAAAAATACTTTGCTGAAACTCCTCGGGGAGTTCAAGTGTTCTGCACACTAGCTGCCCTGGACTCCTTGCTTGGCACCCTGCAATACGTGCTTCACTGTCCTTCACCACAACCTGGTGTCAGTAGATTGGCTTAAATGCACATGGGCAAGTGGACCGGACCCAATTTTGGTTCAGTAACAATATCCTTTGGCACTAACACCATAGATACATTTCCTTCCTTTCTCTCCCTCTCCCTCTCTGTAAGTGAGGGCTGCTTGAAAAACTTAGCAAACCAAGTCTGTGTTCGATGCTAGGAATAAAAATGTGAGCCAATTAAATACATTCACAGGATCTATAGAGCTTACACTCGAGCAGCTGGGATACATTTGTGCGATTACACAAATAAAATCCATTAAAACAGTGACAAATGCTAATAAAGAAAGTGCAGGGTACTAGTCAAGCACGTAAGTGGAAGCTTTGACCTAGTCTAGTTCCTGATTCAATCATCCTTGGTGACATTAAATTGTGATCTGAAGGATAAATATGAAGAAATGCCATTTCCAATGTTTCTGAAATAAGATGGTTGGAGAACTGAATAAAGAACATATCTTGTAATAACCTTTAGTGAAAAAAATATGAAAATGAATACATGTGTATAATATATATGTGTGTATATATATAATATATATATATGCATGCCTGGGACACTGCTCTACAACAGAAATTGACACATTGTAATTGCCTGTACTTTGATAAAAAATAAAAAAATAAAAAAAGAACAGCTGGAGCTAAGAGTGATAGAGACCAGATCCATAAATCCATGGCTGAATAAATAATTTGAAACATGATTAAGAAGCATGTCTTCCAGCCTTCCCTACTTTGAAGAATAAGATATTTTATCCTTATCATTGCTGCAATCAAAAAAGATTTTATAGTGTTGTATGTCCATATCTATGACTTTAACCAGACATCCAACTCAGTTTTATCCAAATAACTGGAAGCAACAAATTCTGAATATGAAGTGATATACATAAAGCATAATAGAAATATGGAGCTAACATTTCAATTGAGCATATTGAGAACGTAACACATGCAATTACATTTAGTCATTTTTTCAGATATTTTTATGGGATC
Organism: Camelus ferus; assembly: GCF_009834535.1. NCBI lineage: Eukaryota > Metazoa > Chordata > Mammalia > Artiodactyla > Camelidae > Camelus > Camelus ferus. The sequence continues at coordinate 56,619,780 of NC_045709.1, forward strand.
AAATATTCATATTCTCTAATTTCTCAGTTTATTTAAATTTAGAATATTATACTTTATCACTCCAATATACATTTAGAGCTAAGAGTAGATGCTGTTGAACATCATTTTGAGGTGCAAGGAAATGCTAGATGCGCATTCGCAACAACTTAAAGACTTCACTGCAAACCTTTTTGAGGACTCTATCACTGCTCATCAGTGTTTATTCAGGAATCTCATCCTAGATACTGTGCAGTTTTGCCCACCACTAAAATTGGGTAATGATAAATAAATGTTGACTTGCAAGTGGATTTCAAGCTAAATTTAAAATGCAATATAGTGGAGTGTGCATTATTAAACAGTTTATTTTAGTATAAAAACTTAGAAGATAAAGTAGTTGTCCTGTGATCCATTTCTTTGCAGTCATGTGGGTAGGCACTCCTCCAGAAAACAAAATACAAATAGTCCAGTCTAATACCATTGTAAGCATGATGACTGGACCTGAAGATAAATGATATTTGCTAGGATATGGCTTTATCTATAAAATGCTGTTAATAGTATGTTGCTACCTTGTGATTGTTTCTTGTAAACACAACTGCAATTTTGGATTTATGATGCCTCACTCTGCAGCAAATGTTGTATATGTAATCAACTTTCTGTGGTAAAAAAAAAAAAAAAAGAGAGAAGATGGTTCATAATGTTCTCGGCTGTGTGTAGTGATTTAGGACCTCATTAAAAACTTAATTATTGTTCTTTACCAGGGAACACGAGCCCAGTGTACAAAAGCAGGGGCTATCTGAAATGGGCCAGATCTCTCTGCTTCGCCTATCTCTACTAACTGCTTCAAATTTTGAAATGATTAGTGAAGTTTGACTTGGCTAAGACTGCAGATTCACGTGGATTCATTTCACAAGCTAGTCTTTTAGCTAGTTTTAGTTCAACGCACACCCACAAACACACATGTAAAATTGCAAATTTCATATCCATCATACATTTGCATTTGAATTTGTTTTACATTTCATAAAAAATGATTGCTAGTTGACTTACATATGTAAAATGGTGAGACTTTAAATGCACAGTTTGATGAACTTTGACATAAGTGTACAAATATTGAGCAAGCTATAGCAAGTTCCATGACCACAGAAAGTTCCCTTCTTCCTTTTTTTCCATTCAAACATAATCCCTTCTCCAACTAATGGCTGTTACTACTATGCTTATTTTAATCGCCACATTTCAGTTTTGCCTCTTCTCATTAAAGAATGTTGAGCTTTGTTCGGTCGTGTAAGTTGATCTTGTGGAGGCCTGGGTTTTAGTGTTGTGAAGGAGGCTTGTTGAGATTTGTCCTTTGTCCTACTGCATAACCTTTAGTCCAGAGCTTACACTTAAGCTATGTCATCCTTGCATTTTAATGGGATGCCATATATGTAAAACATACATATAATATATTTAACAAACTTCTTTCTTTGGTAGAATTTATACTTCAAAAATTATCCCCCAATACAGGTTGTGGTTAAAAAAAATTATCTCATAGCTGCTATTTTCTTCTGGATTCCTTGAATTTTTGTTATTTCATGGACACTCAAAGAGAGGACAATGTGTATTTGAGGAATGGTTTTATGTAGATTTTGGGAATCCACTTTTTGTGTCTCCCTTGTTGCTATAATTTCCCCTTCAATTTCTAGTACCTCTTAAAACCATCAGGCATTGATCATTATTCCTGCAGTTCGGTGAGATGGTCATTTTTTGTTTTCCTTTTTACTACCCTATTTGGCTCTGCAGACTGGGAAGTATTTGAGGGAAGTATAGGTGAATATGACACGTAACTGGTTTGCTTTTACTTTTCAACCATGGTATCCTTGGAGGTTCAGTCTGTGTTAGTTGTTCTTAAATAATTGCTTTTTATATTTTATCTAGAGTTTGTCATTGTTATATACATATTCTCTAATTTCTCAGTGCCTTAACATTCATAATATTAAAATAAGATGTGATAAATTACTCTGTTGTGACCAGAACAGGAATTCCAAATTATATTTTTTAAATTAGAGTTTAAATAAAATGTTTAATCAAAATATAAAACATTATACATTGTCAGGATGTATCTGCCACACAGATCTTTTAGACTTGTAAATTTCAGAACGATTTGGCCATTAATTTCCTATGAATTTCAAAAAATGTTAATCATATATCTTATGACCAATGACTTTACAATTTGCCTAAAATGTAAATATATATATAACAATTGTGAGGAAGAACTCAATAATAACATTACTAATAATGATAATGATAATAAACTTGTGGCTACATGAAAAATAAGAGCCATTTCACAAATTTTAGGAGTGACACTCTTGCCAATCACGGTGTCAAAATGTTAAGTATTATGTGAGGATCATGTTTTGAAAATTATAATTCTAGTCTCCTTAGTAGTATGACTTTTTGCTCAGCTCAGGATGTTTACAATATTTTTCAGTTTCTCATCTTTATCATTTTTAATTTTGCCTTTTTTTCAAAGTTGGTCATATTATTGCAAGAGCCAAGATCATCTGTAAACAATTATTTTATTTTTCACAGCAAAATGTCTATAATTTTATTTTCCTTTACCTATTCCTGAAGAAAATTTCCATTAACTATAATATGTTTTAATTAGTGAGAGCTGGCAAAGGCTTATGTCTCCGGAAAAAGCTATTGTAGATACTGAGAGATAGTACTAAAGAAATAGTTATAGGTAGCATCAAGTTAGTAGCTTTTAAAAATTATGGAGAAAAGCACCAAGAAGGAGTAACATTCACAATGTCCACATTCTTAAAAAATAATTGGAAATAGAGAGACCTAACATCAACACTCTAGCAGTGGTTTTGTTTTTCTGGCCAAAATGGAAGAACAGGGACTAAGTTACCTACTCTCACCACACAACCCCCTGCAACACACACACACACACACACACACACACACACACACGAAAGAATAAAATAGAACAGACAAAACATATGAATGTTATTCAAGACATTGGACATCAAGCAATAAAGTAAACTTTTTATGAATAGGAAACCAATAGGGTACCCCCAAATTACCCCCATTTTACTGACTGGTGAGGGATTACAGGATTGCCATAAGTAAGGGGCTGCTAGTACCCTTGAGCTGAGAGGATAGAGCTAGGTATCTGGGGATAGCAAAGGCAGCTAGAGTTCACAGGACAGAGTGCCAAAAAGGAAAGAGATGTGCAGACAAAGAAAGACCCCTGCATCGCTATAGATGGTCTCTGGACTGTTAAATTTAGTATCAATACGTTCATGTGGGGAATCTACCCAAAGTCAGGGGAGGAAAATCTAAAAGAACTAGGGGAAACACTCCCCATATCCAATACAAGGGTAGAAATATTTAATATTATCATCAGACAGAGTGGAAAAATCTCATAATTAAAGGGCTGTCAGGAACAGCAATCAGCAGTGCTTTGCTACAATGATGGTGTGATATTTGCCCTAGAATAAAGGCTTCTATGGTTTTACCTAAAATATAATCTTAACTTCAGGACTAAAAAGGACTAAACTTCTTCCAAGTAACTTAACTGCATCCTCGAAAAGCACATACATATCTATAAGGAATGTTAAAATATCCAGAACCCAACAAGGTAAAATTGACAATGCCTGGCATACTACCCAAAATCACCAGGCTTGCAGTGAAGCAGGAAAAAAAATGAAATTTAGTGAACCAGGAAAAAAACAATAATGAATGGAAACTGAATCAGAAATGAAACGAACAATAGAATGAGTGGACAAGGGCATTAAGAGTTTCAATAACTATGTTTTTTATAGGCAAGAAGATTTAATAAAATTTGAACAGATTAAGTAAGTTATGAAGAAATTAAGGGTCAGAGAGGAAAATACACATTACGAATTATATTGCAGATTAAATATTATAGAATTCTCAAAGCTCAGAAACTTTGATATACATATGTCAATCTCTCTATATGTACCATTTATGTAAGTATGTAAGTGTCTTAGGGACAATTCATGATTTTCGAATTTTGCAGTTTTGCAGATACAATCATGGATATCTTTCAAGAATATTCTAGTGTATTCTAGGGAACACTTTTGAGGAATAAAAAGCATGGTTTGGAAGAAGATGGTACTCCAAGAGGGAAACATGTAATGGATATAATTTCGAATTTTCTCGAAGGCAACTGATCTATGAGAAGGTGGTAGAGATGGTCTTTATGCCCTCAAATTACCCTTTTTGGGGATGCATACAGTCCTCAGAGAGAAGACCCCACATTAGGCAAGAAAGTTTCCTTTCAGGATGGGCAATTTTCTGAGAGAGAAGCAGCTAATGCTCCTGATGTTACCCCAAAAAAGAGATGGGGAAAAAGCTTAGACTCTTGTCTTACCCAAAAGGGAAGAATTCAGAAGGGAGATGAAAATGTTGCTTAGCAAAAGATTTTAAAGATTTTATTAGCAAAGTAGGCAGATCCAAGGGAGGATAGCAGCAGTCTTTTTTTTTTTTTTAACATTTTTTATTGATTTACAATCATTTTACAATGTTGTGTCAAATTCCAGTGTTCAGCACAATTTTTCAGTTATTCATGGACATATACACACTCATTGTCACATTTTTTTCTCTGTGAGTTATCATAACATTTTGTGTATATTTCCCTGTGCTATACAGTGTAGTCTATTCTACAATTTTGAAATCCCAGTCTATCCCTTTCCACCCTCCACCCCCCTGGTAACCACAAGTCTGTATTCTCTGTTTGTGAGTCTATTTCTGTCCTTTATTTATGCTTTGTTTTTGTTTGTTTGTTTGTTTTTGTTTTTTAGATTCCACATATGAGCGATCTCATATGGTATTTTTCTTTCTCTTTCTAGCTTACTTCACTTAGAATGACATTCTCCAGGAGCATCCATGTTGCTGCAAATGGCATTATGTTGTCGGTTTTTATGGCTGAGTAGTATTCCATTGTATAAATATACCACCTCTTCTTTATCCAGTCACCTGTTGATGGACATTTAGGCTGTTTCCATGTTTTGGCTATTGTAAATAGTGCTGCTATGAACATTGGGGTGCAGGTGTCATCCTGAAGTAGATTTCCTTCTGGATACAAGCCCAGGAGTGGGATTCCTGGGTCATATGGTAAGTCTATTCCTAGTCTTTTGAGGAATCTCCACACTGTTTTCCATAGTGGCTGCACCAATCTGCATTCCCACCAGCAGTGTAGGAGGGTTCCCCTTTCTCCACAGCCTCTCCAGCATTTGTCATTTGTGGATTTTTGAATGACGGCCATTCTGACTGGTGTGAGGTGATACCTCATTGTAGTTTTGATTTGCATTTCTCTGATAATTAGTGATACTGAGCATTTTTTCATGTGCTTTTTGATCATTTGTATGTCTTCCCTGGAGAATTGCTTGTTTAGGTCTTCTGCCCATTTTTGGATTGGGTTGTTTATTTTTTTCTTATTGAGTCGTATGAGCTGCTTATATATTCTGGAGATCAAGCCTTTGTCGGTTTCACTTGCAAAAATTTTCTCCCATTCCGTCGGTTTTCTTCTTGTTTTATTTCTGGTTTCCTTTGCTGTGCAGAAGCTTGTAAGTTTCATTAGGTCCCATTTCTTTATTCTTGCTTTTATTTCTTCTAGGAGAAAATTTTTGAAATGTATGTCAGATAATATTTTGCCTATGTTTTCCTCTAGGAGGTTTATTGTATCTTGTCTTATGATTAAGTCTTTAATCCATTTTGAGTTGATTTTTGTATATGGTGTAAGGGAGTGTTCTAGCTTCATTGTTTTACATGCTGCTGTCCAGTTTTCCCAACACCATTTGCTGAAGAGACTATCTTTATTCTAATGTATATTCTTGCTTCCTTTGTCAAAGATGAGTTGACCAAAAGTTTGTGGGTTCATTTCTGGGTTCTCTATTCTGTTCCATTGGCCTATATGTCTGTTTTGGTACCAATACTATGCTGTCTTGCTGACTGTAGCTCTATAGTATTGTCTGAAGTCTGGGAGAGTTATTCCTCCAGCCTCTTTCTTTCTCTTCAGTAATGCTTTGGCAATTCCAGTTCTTGGATGGTTCCATATGAATTTTATTATGATTTTTTCTAGTTCTGTGAAATATGTCCTGGGTAATTGGATAGGGATTGCATTAAATCTGTAGATTGCCTTGGGCAGTGTGACCATTTTAACTATATTGATTCTTCCAATCCAAGAGCATGGAATATCTTTCCATTTTTTAAAGTCTTCTTTAATTTCCTTCATCAATGGTTTATAGTTTTCTGTGTATAATTCTTTCACCTCCTTGGTTAGATTTATTCCCAGATATTTTATTACTTTGGGTGCTATTTTAAAGGGGATTGTTTCTTTACTTTCTTCTTCTGTTGATTTATCATTAGTGTAAAGAAATGCAACTGATTTTTGAACATTAATTTTGTAACCTGCTACCTTGCTGAATTCTTCAATCAGCTCTAGTAGCTTTTGTGTGGACCTTTTAGGGTTTTCTATATATAGTAACATGTCATCAGCATATAATGACACTTTTACCTCTTCTTTTCCAATTTGGATCCCTTTGATTTCTTTCTCTTGCCTGATTGCTGTGGCTAGGACTTCCAGGACTATGTTGAATAGGAGTGGTGATAGTGGGCATCCTTGTCTTGTCCCAGATTTTAGTGGGAAGCTTTTGAGTTTTTCACCATTGAGTACTATGCTGGCTGTAGGTTTGTCATATATAGCTTTTATGATGTTGAGATATGTTCCCTCTATACCCACTTTGGTGAGAGTTTTTATCATAAATGGGTGTTGAATTTTATCAAATGCTTTTTTCTGCATCGATTGAGATGATCATGTGGTTTTTGTCCTTTCTCTTGTTGATGTGATGTATTACACTGATTGATTTGCGTATGTTGAACCAGCCTTGTGTCCCTGGGATGAACCCCACTTGGTCATGATGTATAATCTTTTTTACGTGTTGTTGGATTCTATTTGCTAAAATTTTGGTGAGGATTTTGGCGTCTATGTTCATCAGTGATATTGGCCTATAATTCTCTTTTTTTGTAGTGTCTTTGCCTGGTTTTGGTATCAGGGTGGTGGTGGCTTCATAGAATGAGTTTGGGAGTATTCCCTCCTTTTCAATCATCTGGAAGAGTTTGAGAAGGACTGGTATGAGTTCTTCTTTGTATGTTTGGTAGAATTCCCCGGTGAAGCCGTCCGGTCCTGGACTTTTATTTGTAGGGAGGTTTTTAATTGCTATTTCTATTTCCTTTCTAGTGATCGGATTGTTCAAGTGTTCAGACTCTTCTTGATTCAGTTTTGGTGGACAGTATGTTTTCAGAAACTTGTCCATCTCCTCTAGGTTATCCAGTTTGGTTCCATATAGTTTTTCATAATATTCTCGTATGATATTCTGTATTTCTATTTTGTTTGTTGTAATTTCTCCATTTTCCTTTCTTATTTTGCTAATTTGTGCTCTCTCTTTTTTCTTCTTTGTGAGTTTGGCCAGAGGTTTGTCGATTTTATTTACTTTTTCAAAAAACCAGCTTTTGGTTTGGTTGAATTTTTCTATGGTCTTGTTAATCTCTATTGTATTTAATTCCTCTCTGATCTTTATTATTTCCTTCCTTCTGCTGCTTTTTGGGGCTTTTTGTTCTTCTTTTTCTAATTCATTCAGGCGGTGGGTTAAATTGTTTATTTGAGATTGTTCTTCTTTTTGAGGAAGGCCTGTATCGGTATAAACTTCCCTCTTATAACTGCCTTTGCTGTGCCCCTTAGATTTTGAGTGGTTGTGCTTTCATTATCATTTGTCTCAAGGTATTTTTTAATTTCAGCTTTGATTTCCTCATTGATCCATTGTTTTTTCAATAACATATTGTTTAATCTCCGTGCTTTCCTTTTTTTCTCCTTTGTTTCTCTGTTGTTGATTTCCAGTTTCATGGCATTGTGGTCAGTAAAGATGCTTGAAATAATTCCTATCTTCTTAAAATTGTTGAGATTTCTTTTGTGCCCTAGTAAATGATCGATCTTGGAAAATGTTCCATGTGCACTTGAAAAGAATGTATATCCTATTTTTGGGGGGTGTAATGCTCTGAAAATATCCACCAAATCTAGTTTTTCTATTGTAGTATTTAATTTCTCTGTTGCCTTGTTTATTTTCTGTCTGGAAGATCTGTCTAGTGATGTTAATGCAGTGTTAAAATCTCCAACTATGGTTGTATTCCCATCAATATCCCCTTTTATCTCTGTTAGTAATTCTTGTATGTACTTAGGTGCTCCTATATTGGGTGCATTTATATTAATGAGTGTAATATCCTCATCTTGTATCACTCCTTTAATCATTATAAAATGTCCTTCTTTATCTTTCTTTATGGCCTTTGTTTTAAAGTCTATTTTGTCTGAAATCAGTACTGCAACACCTGCTTTTTTGGCTTTTCCATTTGCATGAAATATCCTTTTCCATCCTTTCACTCTCAATCTATATGTGTCCTTCTCCCTAAAGTGGGTCTCTTGTATGCAGCATATTGAAGGTTCTTGCTTTATTATCCAGTCTGCCACTCTGTGTCTTTTGACTGGAGCATTTAGTCCATTAACATTTACAGTAATTAATGATAGATGTGTGTTTATTGCCATTTTGAACTTATCTTTGCTGTTGAATTGGTACATCGTCTTTGTTCCTTTCTTCTTCCTTTTGTGGTTTGGTAATTTTCCTTTGTATTATCATGGATTTTATTTAATTTTTGTGACTCCTTTGTAAATTTTTGGCTTGTGGTTACCCTTTTTTGTAAATCTATCTACCCATTACTATAACTGTTTTTTATTAAACTGATAGTAACATGATCTCAAACCCATCCTACTGTTAAAAAAATTTAAAAAAGAAAGAAAAAAATATTCTATATTTCCCTGCCTCCCTCTCCCACTCTCAGTGATTTGTATGTCTTCTTTTATAATTTCATGTTTACTTTATTTGTACTTCATGAGTTATCACCTTTCCAGTTGTGTGTTTCTCATTTCTGTAGCATCCTGCTGCTTTTCTATTTAGAATAGCCCTTTCAATATTTCTTTTAGCATGGGTTTAGTGTTGCTAAACTCCTGCAGCTTTTTTTTGTATGTGAAACTCTTTATTTCTCCTTCTATCCTCAAGGATAGCCTTGCTGGATAAAGGATCCAAGGCTGCATCTTTTTTTCATTCAGGGCTTTGAATATATCTTGCCACTCCCTTCTGGCCTGTAGTGTTTGTGTAGAGAAATCAGCTGAGAGCCTTATGGGGGTTCCCTTGTAACTTACTCTTTGCTTTTCTCTTGCTGCCTTTAGAATCCTTTCTTTATCCTTGACTCTGGCCATCTTGATTATGATATGTCTTGGTGTGGGTCTATTTGGGTTCTTCCTGTTTGGGACCCTCTGAGCTTCCTGTACTTGGATATCTGATTCCTTCTTTAAGTTTGGGAAGCTTTCAGTCATGATTTCTTCAAAAACCTTTTCAATCCCCTTTGATCTTTCTTCTCCTTCTGGGACCCCTATTATGCGAAGATTGGGACGCTTTATATTATCCCGTAGGTCCCTTATGCTATTTTCATTATTTTTTATTTGCTTCTCTTGTAGTTCTTCTGAATGGGTGCTTTCTATTGCCCTGTCTTCTAGATCACTAATTCGTTCCTCTGCATTATCTAGTCGTCTTTGCACAGCTATTAGATCATTCCTCATCTCTGTCAATGAGTTTACCCATTCTACTTGGCTCTTCTTTATAGCTTCAATTTCATTTTTGACATATTTTATATCTCTAAACACTATCTCTTTTAATTCCTTCAGCAATTCGATCACTCCTTTTTTGAAATCTTGATCTAGTAGGCTATCGATGTCTACTTCGTTGATCTTTCTTTCAGGAGATTTCTCTTGTTCTTTTAATTGGGAAAGGTTTTTCTGCTTCTTCATCTTGCTCATACCTCTTTGGCACTGTGGTTTATGGAGTATCAGTTGTTTATTTTGGTCCTTAAGGATTTTATCTATCTAATGCCTATTTAGGAATAGAACTTAGGAAAAAAAGAAAAAAAAAATAAGAGAGAGAGAAAGAATTTTAAAAGAAGGGAGAAAGAGGGTTTGAAAACAGTGTATAATGAATAATAGAAGAGTGAGTTGAAGCAGAGTATTTATCGGGTTGAGACGTCCTTTTAAAACCTTTACAAAAAAAGGGGGGGGGGAGATGAATAGATGTATTTGAAACCTGTGTCTTATCAATAGCAGGACATCAAAACCCAAGAGAAATAGAAATGAATTATGAAGTAAAAATTAAGAGAGTAATAGAAAATAGAACAGGTAAAAACAGATTAAAAAAAAAAAGGGGGGGGGTTGTCGGTGTTCTCCTGGAGTCTGTGTGCTTTTAATGTGAAGTCTTTCTGTCTTCGTCCTGTTTTGGAAGCTCAGCTTGCTGTTTTCAGAGGCCCTCCGTTGGCGCCCTCTTCTGTGCTGCTCCCAGCACCTGTTGGCAAGCAGAACGCACCTCCTCCTAACACTGGGTCAGGTGCAGCTCTCCTCTGCTGTGGGCGGGCGGGTCGCTGCCTCTCAGGATGCCTCAGTCAGATGTTGCAGACTGGCCGGGTAGGAGGGCGGGTCATGCCCCCTCCCAGCACCTCGGTCAGGGGCTGTGTTCCTTCCCGAAAGGCGGCGAGCCGCTCTCGCTCTACCTGCGCCGCTGGTAGCTCCGCTGCTCTGTGCGGCTGCGCGCTCCGCCCTGGTCGGCGCTCCGTGGGTGGGCTCGGGGAAGACCTACGGACAGCCTTGTCCCTGCTTGGAGCCAAAACCCAGCTCCCTGTTTGTCTTTGTGGAGCAAGTTCTCTGAGGGACCAGGATAGAAGGATCCTATCTGCCCCGGGCTGCAGGCCAGTCTCAGTCTGGCCTTTGAGGCTGCTAAGCCCTTCCTTGCGGATGCAGGTTTCGCCCCCGCCCCCGCCTGGGTGCTAAGCGGGGAGGATATGGCGGCTGTGCCTGAGCCCCGCCTCTCTTCCCCCGAAAACTTTCCGCGGGTTTTCAGAGATGGGGGTGTGCACCCTTCCCTGAGAGCACATCAACCTTGCTGTTTTATGGAGGGCCCAGGTTGTTCTGCCCTGTGCACCCACAGCCACGGCTCGCAGCCCCTTGCGTTCCCCTGGGGCTGCCTCGGTGCAGCCACTTCCGTCCTCCGCCCGGCTTGTGCAGCCTGGCCCTGCCCGCCGCTGCCGGCCCGCGTCTCAGACTGCGTGTCGGGGGGAAGCTCTGTGCCCGTTTAACATAGTTCTGTCAGTCAAGGGCTGCTCTGTACAGATCCGAGCCTCGGAGGCTCCCCCTCTGTCCCGCTGGCCTCTCAGTTGGAGAGGGGAGACCCAGCGAGCGAGCGCCAGTCCTCCTTTGCCGCTCCCTCCCCGCGGGACCCGTCCCGCGCTGCTTTGCCTTTTGTTCTTTCTTTTTTCCTTTTCTCCTACCAGATTTTTGGTGTCTTTATCTTTTGAAGAGATCGACGTTCTGTCGGAGTTCCACAGGTGCTCTGGTTGGCTGAGTGGGTCTGTAGATGTGGGTCTTGGTGCATTTGTGGGAGAGGGTGACCTGCGAGCGTCCTTCTACTCCGCCGTCTTCTCCCTCCTATCCCAGCAGCAGTCTTTCTTTGCCCTATCTCTTATACCCTCGCTTAGAGGTGGTCTCTTGATTGATTGATAGCTTTTTTCCCTGGAGTGTTTAGTCATGTCCAGCCCATTTTGCACATGCCCTTACCCATGACCAGAAAAGCCCACAGGGATAAAGGCCCTAAAACACAGTGCTGATTATATTGCAATGAGCACTGGGTCTTGTCTGGTTAGGTCCTTGTCACTACCATGCAGTCGTGGCCATCTGGTTCTAACCAGTTTCTTGCTGGCACTCACTTAGAGGAAGTAAAGCCCTTTATGCTGCAGGTGGGCATACCTCCATCTTCTGGACCATCCTCCCGCTCCTCCACCTTACCTGCCTGGTGCCTCCACTTATCTTACTACCTAACACTGATAACTGGGAAAATGAACATCTTCATTCAGAAAGAATATCTGTTAGGTACATCACAGTATCCACTGCAATAATTAATTTCTAATGGTCAGTGTTAGGGAGAAATACTTTTTCTGATTTGGGCATTTTCTTCATGTAGACAGGCTTCAATTACTGTAAAACTCTGACTCATCTCCAGAGCTTTCTTCACTCTGACATAGGAGAACTCATGTGAATTATCCAGTTAATAAATCATGGAAGAATAAACTGAGTATTTTTATTGCATCTTTCCTTAAAATGAATCATTCACAGGCTGCATGTCATCTCTCAGTCCACCAGAAGTTGTAGTTCTGTAAGCCTTACAAGAGAGGTTGAGACCTTCCCTAATTCAGTATTACCAGCTACAGGGTGGATAAATGGTATTTTCATAAATATATAATCTATGACTTAGATCTTGTCAGTAATAGAGTATGTACTTTTTTGGTTTCATGTGTCACTTTTGATATTTATTTCTTTATTCATTTCAAAATTCAAGAAAATAAGAGAGAAGATTTATTGGACATCCTTACAAAAACAAATAAAAATGGTACGTATCTGTAACTTTAAACCATTTTAGAAGAAAATGGAATGGAATTTAGAAAGAGCAAAACATAAATGTAAAATAACTTTTGTTGGGGCAAGTATTTGGGATTTGTGCTGCTTATTTAAAATGTAAGCATTTATTTTTATTATGTGTGTGGCTGTGTGTAGATAATAATATTGCAACAATGTATTTCTTTAAGTAAACTAAATATAAGATATATTTTTAAACGTTTAAAGCAAAAACATTGTGTAAATTCTAATTAGATTAGCAAGCCATGAAGGTTGAATATTGAAATATTTAAGAAATTCCTATGGATAATAGGAAAAACATAAAAACCATGTTTTCCTATTATGGATAATGCTTTTGAAGTCATATATAATAATTTTTCACTAAATCCTAGGTCATGAAGATTCTCTTCCATGGTTTCTTGTAAACCTTTTATAATTTTATATGTACACATGTGATTCATTTGTAATTTTTATAAGATGTGAGATTTAGGTTGAGATTGATTTCCTGCCCCATGAATATCCATTTTCTCAGCATCACTTGTTGAAATGAACATCCTCCCTCCATTGAATTCCTTTAGCACTTTTGTCAAAAATCACTTGGCCTTACTTGTGTGAATTTGTTTCTTGGTTCTCTATTCAGTTCCTTTGATCTATGAGTCTATCATCCCATCAGTATCACAGTCTTGACTGATGTAGTTACAGAATACATCCTGGAAAAGGGTAGAGTGATCCTTCTTATTTTATTTTTCTTAGTCAATTTTGTTTTAGTTTTACTAGTTTCTTTGTGTTTCAACATAAATTTTAGAATAAACTTGTTTAAATCCACGAAACATCTTGCAGGGGTTTTTGAATTGCAATAAACATTTACATAAACTTGAAGAGGTTTTAAATCTATACAAGGTTGAATTTTTAATCTGTGAACACAGTGTCTCTCCATTTATTTAAATATTCATTAATTTATTTCATCACTATTTTGTAGGTTTCAGCACACATGTTTTGTTACATATGCACATTTATTGTTTTTTTAGATATTGATTTTTTTGGTTTCCAATTTTTCATTGATACTGTGAACAAATGCCATGAGTTTCATATGTTTGTCTTGTGTGCTGTGAGCTTGCTGAAATCACATATTAACAAACTTTGTTAGATTCTTTGTGAATTTTTACATAGATGATCATTTCATCTGCAAATAAGCATAGGTTTATTTAGGTTTATTTCTTCCTTTCTCATCTTAATGTCTTTTTTTTTTTTTTTTTTTTTTGGTCATCTTTTGCACTGGCTAGATTTCTAGTACTATTTGAAGCAAAGTGGTAAGACCCAATATCCTTGACTTGTTTTTATGTTTAAAGGAAACATTTAGTTTTTAGTGGTAAATATGATATTAACTGTAGGTTTGTATAGATGTTCATTATCAAGTTGAAGAAGTTTACCTCTGTTCTTAATTTGTTTACAGTTTTCATCATGAATGGATGTTGGATTTTGTCAAGTACTCTGTCAGCATCAACTAATAAGATCACATGAATTTTTTCTCTTTAGCCATTTGAATGACAGATTACACTGATTTTTGGATGTTGAACTAGTCATGCATACCTGAAACAGGTCCCACTTGGTTGTGATATACAGTCTTTTTTATACAATCCTAGATTAGTTTTATTAGTATTTTGTTGAGGATTTTGAGTTCAACCTCATTAATGATATGAGTCTATAGTTATGCTTTGTTTTTCACTGGCTTTGACTGGTTTTAGTATCTGTAGAATATTGGTATAATTCAATGAATTGGAAAGAAGTTTACCCCATTTTTTTGTTTTCTGAAAGAGACTGTGTAAAATTGATGCTAATTCTTCAATATATATTTGGTGGAATTCTCCATTGAAGCCACCTTGGTGAAGATTTCATTTCTGAGAGAGTTTACTTATAAATATATTCCTTTAATGGCTATAGAATTAGAAATTGGCCTCTTTTGGACGATTGCATTTTTAAATGAATTGGTCTACTTATTTTTAATTGTTAAGTATACTATGGGCACTTTTACTCATTTTATTGTGTTTCACTTTGTTGTGCTTTGCAGATATTGCATTTTTTACAAATTGGTGGTTTGTAGCAACCCTGCATGATGGAGCACATTGACTCCATTTTTACAACAGCATTTGCTCAATCTGTGTCACATTTTTGTAATTCTGATAATATTTCAAAATTTTTATAATTATTACATTTGTTATGGTGATCTATGATTATTGATCTTTGATGTTACCATTATAATTGTTTTGGGGAGCCACAAACCATACTTTTTATGTGAGACAGAGAGCTTAATTGATAAATGTTGTTTGTGTTCTGACTGTTCCTCCAACCCACTATTCCTTCATCTCTCTCCCTCTCCTCTGGACCTCTATTCCCTGAGGCAAAACAATATTAAAATTAGGTCAGTTAATACCCCTACAATGGCCTCTAAGTGATCAAGTGAAAGAAAGAATCACATCTCTCACTTTAAGTCAAAAGCTAGAAATGATTAAGCGTAGTGAGGAAGGCATGTGGAAAGCTGAGACAGGCTGAAATTTAGGCCTCTTTAACTACTGTTACCCAAGTTGTAAGTGCAAAAGAAAAATTCTTAAAAGGAATTAAAAGTGCTATTCCAGTGAACACATGAATGATAAGAAAGTTAAACAGCCTTTTTTCTGATACAGAGAAATTTTTAATGGTCTGGATTAAAAAGCAAACCAGCCACAACATTTCCTGAAGCCAAAGCCAAATCCAGAGCAAAGCTCTAACTCTCTTCAAACCTAGGAAGGGTGAGAGAAATAAGAAGCTGCAGAAGAAAAGTTTGGAAGCTAGCAGAAGTTGGCTCATTGGGTTAAAGAAAGGAGGCTGTCTCCATAATATCAAATTGCATGATGAAGCAGCAAGTACTGACATAGAAGCTACAGCAATTTATCCAGAAAATCTAGCTAAGATCATCAATGAAGGTGGCTACACTAAACTAGATATTTTCAATGTAGAAGAAACAGTCTTCTATTGGAATAAGATGACATCTAGGACTTTCATATCTAGAGAGAAGAAGTCAATACATGGCTTCAGTACTTCCAAGGACAGGCTGACTCTCTTGTGAGGGGCTAATGTAGATGGTGACTAGAAGTTGAAGCCAGTGCTCATCTATCATTCCTAAAACCCCAGAGCCCCTAAGAAATATGCTGAATCTACTCTTCCTGTGCTCCATAAATGAAACAACAAAGCCTGGATGACAGCACATCTGCTTACAACATAGTTTAATGAATATTTTAAGACCATTGTTGAGACCTATTGCTCAACAAAAAAGATTATTTTCAATGTATTACTGCTGATTGACAATGCAGCTGGTCATCCAAGCGCCCTGATAAAAACGTGCTATAAGATTCATGTCTCTTTCATGTCTGCTAAAATAACATCCATTCTGCAGCCCACGAATCAGGGAGTAATTTGGACTTTTGACTTTCAAGTCTTATTATTCAGAAATACTTTTTGTAAAGCTATAGTTGCTATAGATAGCGATTCCCCTGATGGCAAAGTAAATTCAAAACCTCCTGGAAAGTATTCCCCACTCTAGGTACTATTAAGAACAGTCATGATTCATAGAAAGAGGTAAACATATCAACATTAATAGCACTTTGGAATAAGTTGATTCCAACGTTCATAGGTGACTTTGAGTGTTTAAGACTTTAAAGGAGAAAGTAACTGCAGATGTGGTGGAAATAGCAAAATAACTAGAGTTAGAAGTGAAGTCACTGAAGATATGACTGAATTGGTCTAATCTCATGATAAAACTTTCACAAATGAGAAGTCACTTTTTATAAGTGGGCAAAGAAAGTGATTTTTTGGGATGGAATCTACTCCTGGTGAAGACACAGGGAAGATTCTTGAAAAGACAAAAAAAAAAAAAAAAGGATTTAAAATATTACATAAACCTAGCTGAAAAAGCAGCTCAGGGTTTAAGAGGATTGACTCCAATTTTGAACGAAGTTCTACTGTGGGTAAAATGCTATCAAATGGCATTCCACGATACAGAAAAGTCATTCCTGAAAGGAAGAGTCAACCAATGTGGCAAACTTCCTAGCTGTCTGATTTTAAGAAATTGCCACTGCCACCCCAACCTTCAGCAGCTACCAAGATGATCAGTCAGCAGCCATCAACATTAAGGCGAGACCCTCCACTAGCAAAATGACAGACTCCCTGAAGGCTCAGATGATGATTAACAATTTTCAGAAATAAATTATTTTTAAATTAAGGTATGTACATTGCTTTTAGACATAATTTTACTGTACACTTAATAGACTACAGAATAGTGTAAACATTAATATGTACTGGTAAACCAAAATGATTGTGTGACTTGGTTCATTGTGAGTATCACAATGATCTGGAACAGCACCCACAATATCTTTGAACTATGCTTGTAAATTCTTATTTTATTCCCTTTAATTGTGCATGATGTGTAGTGATATTCCTTCCTTCATTCCTAATGTTGATACATTGCACAATTATTTTATTTATTGTCAGTTTCAGTAGTTGTTTTCAATTTTTGTTGATTTTATTTTTGAAGAGCCAGCTGTTTTTTTCATTCTTTTTGTCTAATTTTTCTCATTTTCAACTTAAATATATTTTTCTCTCTCTCATTCTTATTGTGCTTCTTTCTGCTTGCGTTGGGATTATTTTGCTCGTTTTTTTTTTCTAGTTTCTTGAGAAGAGAGCTTAAATTATTAATTTGAGAATTTTCCTCTTTTCTGAGGTATTGTAAATAGTGTGTAGTATAAATTTGCTTCTCAGCACTGCTTTAGCTGTGCTCTACAAATTTGATATGTTGTAGTTTCATTTTTATCACTCAATACAATTTTACTTTCCCTTTAGACTTTGTTTTTGGCTACTGCTTTGTTTAGAAGTTTATTGGTTAATTTTTGACTTATTCATTACTTCACGTTATCTTTTGGTTACTGATTCCTATATTAAGACAACTGTATCATCTCAATTTGTTAAAATTTGTTTAGGTTTGTGTTTTGATGCAATATATGATCTTTCTTACCCCACATGAATACTTTGTGTACTTCATGGACACTTGAAAAAAATGTGTTTTCTGCTGTGGTTGAATGGGATGATCTACAAATATTGATTAGAATCTCTTGGCTGATGTAATCCATATTGTCCCTGATTGTCTGTCTAATTGTTTTATCTATTGGTGAAAGAGGGTATCTATGAATGTATATTTATTTATTTCTCCTCTCTTTTCTATCAAGTTTTACTTCATGCTTATGACACTCCATTGTTTGGAACATAAATATTTATTTACATTTTTAGTGTCTTCTTGGTATATTGACTCTCTCATCATTGTGTAATATGTCTTTCTGTACCTAATAATTTTATTGGTTCTGAAGTGCACTTTATATCATATTAACATAGCCATCTTGCTTTCTTTTGATTGATGTTTGCATGGTCTATCTTTTTTCACTCTTCTACTTTTGACCTACCTATAGTCTCATTTGAAGTGAATTCTTTGTTGGCAGCATAAATGAATTAACTTTTAAAATCTGCTCTGTACTCAAAGTTCTGTTTCTGCTTTAATTTAAAATATAATGTTATATTTATTGTAATTATTGATACATTATGGACTAAGTCTGTCATTTTATTTTTGATTTTACATTTTTTTTTGTTTATCCTGCTTTCTTTTTCTTGCCTTCTAGTGAGTTAAAATGTTTTCAAGTCTATCCCTTCCCACCCTCTGCCCCCTTGGCAACCACAAGTTTGTATTCTATGTCTATGAGTCTATTTCTGTTTTGTATTTATGCTTTGTTTGTTTGTTTTTAGATTCCACATATGAGCTATTTCATATAGTATTTTTCTTTCTCTTTCTGGATTACTTCACTTAGAATGACATTTTATTTTGAGTTGTCTATAATGTTTTTAGAGTATCTTTTTGTGTAATCATTTAGATTAATCATGCTATTACATTACATACCTAGCTTATCACAATCAGATGTGTCTTCCTTACTATTTTGAAGTATAGAAACTGTACTTTCCTTTGTGTCCATTTATGTTTATCATTTATAAAATAATCATCATACATATTTATTATTCATACATTTAGAATGGCATCAGTCATCTTATTATTTTTGCTTCAGCTGTCAGACATATACAGAAATTTCTAGATGAGAAGGAAGAAAATTATACTGTATTTACCCACATTTGTGCACATTTCTTTGTTCTTTCTTCCTTCTTGACATTCCAAGAATCTTTTTTATATCATTTTTGTCAAATAAAATAAATTTATTTTATTATTCTTTTAGAGTAGGTATGATAAATTCCCTTATTTTTTCTTCTTATGAGATTATATTAATTTCTCCTGCATTTCTAAATGGTATTTCCACTAGATATAGAATTCTGGGTTGACAGTTTTTTTTCTTTCAGCACTTGAAATATTTGCCCACTTCCTTCTAACACCCATGATCTTTGGTAAGAAATTTTCTATCTTTTGAACTGCTGAACTGGTTTTCCCTGTAGGTAAGATAATGTCTCTCTCAGGGTTTTCTTTTCTTCTTCTTCTTTTTTTTTTTTTTTTTCCTTTTAGTTTTCACAGTTTTTATTATTATGTCTTGGGTGTTTATTCTGTTTGAGATTTTTTTTCAGCTTCTTGAAACTTTTGCCAAATTTAGGAAAATTTTAGCCAATATATCTTCAAATAATTTTTCTGTCCCATTCTCTTTCTCCACTAATTCTGAGACTCCATCAGATAAATATTAAATCTCTTGTTATAGTCCCACAATTCTCTTGAGTCTCTGTTCATCTTTTTTTCCAGTCTATATTCCGTTTTTTTCTAGTGAATAATTATTTCATTGTTCTATCTCTGCTTTAACTATTTTTTTTCCAGTGCTGCTTTAAAATCCTTGTCACATAATTTAACATTTATGGCATTTTGGAGTTTCATCTGCTGATTATTTTTCTTGCATTCAAGCAGAAAATGTCTTGAATATATATATATGTCTTATATATATATAAATCAAATATTGCATATTTTGAGTATTATGCAATGAGATGAAATCCTGGATCTTATTTAATTCTTCTGTTTTATCAGGCCTCCTATGACACTGGAGAAAAATGTTTGCCAACTTTTAATGTCATGTGACAGTGGAGCCCAAGTTTATCACTCAGCCTTCTTTGAAACCCATGGTGGAAGATTTCCTCAATATTAGTCCAGGGAGGTGGGAGCCAGACACCCATTAAAAGTCTTGTGATGCCATCCTGCCCAAGAGGAGGATGGACACCTCTTTATTGCTCCCCTTGTGGCCTCTATTGACATGTGTTGGGTAAGAGTCCTTGTTAACTCTGAGCAGTGGTTAAAATGTTGAATCTGCACAAGGCCTTCTCTGATACCATTGCAGTAAAGTGTAGAAAGGTGTCTCATAACAATCAGATGGGGAAAGAAGGTTCAGATTTGAGATGTGATCTCCACTGAAACTTGGTGTAGATGAGGATATTTAACTTCTAGTGAGGATGAACCACCAGCTCCCTACTTGGCTTTCTTAGATGCCATACAAAGGGTGGGAGTCAGAGAGTAATTTTTAAAGCTAAATAAATGTGGAAGTCTACACTCCCCATTCAATCCTTGCTGATTGGGGTGGGATTTTGGCCATAGTTTTTCTTTGGCTTTGGCTAAGTTGGTAGTTATTGTCTAAAAACTCCTGTTTGATAGACTGTCCCTTTATTTGTCCTTTTGCTAAAGTAAACCGGCTTTTCTGCACCATCTGGTGTTTCCAAGCTACCAATCTCTCTTTCACCTAGATTGGCATATATGAACAAAAAAGAAAATCCAGGGAATTTACTGAATTGTTTTGCCCTGGGTTCCAAGATCTCAGGCTAGACTGACTTGTTATCCATCTTTCAGAGTCTTATTATTTTCCTGGGTTTTTAGATGTACTTAGTTGGAGGGATAAGAAAAATGCAACAACTACCTCTTGTCTGTTCTTGGTTTTTCTACTTTTTCTTTTACCTCTAAAGCATTACTTTCATAGACCTTTTTCAAATATAAAATACTTACATAAGAGAGTACATCCTCTATAACATCTTTTTTTCATTCTAAATCTTACCTTCATGAAGATTTAATTTCTCTTTCATGTGCTCAAAAAATATCTTGTACAACTCTCAATTATGGTACTAATCCAATTTAAATATGTTAAAATTACATGTCTCCTTTACCAAAATCTTAGATCCAGAAAGCAGAGAGCATGCTCTTAATGTTCGTATTACTATAACTATGCAAAATTTCTCTTGTATGGTAGGATATTGATAAAGGAATTCAACCAGATTTTTAGAATATGAGTAACTTCTGTTTGTATGACTTTAGAGAATTTTCCTTTTCTGTCTGAATTGAGTTTCCTTATTTATATATTAATTGTATTAAAATTTAAAATCCTTTTAAGATTCTTTTTAATTCTTGAATACTCTGAATTTTCCAAGCTAATGTAAAAAACATGGTCATATTGTGAAAAACCAAGTGATACAGCTTAAGAAATTTATCTAAAAATAGTTTATGTGTAAATCTTGACACCATGGGAGTACTCCTTTTTGTGTGTGCTGCATTGTGTTGTGCTGTGTGTTACTATTTAGGGGTTATTTCGATTAAAATGTATTAAGTAACATTCTGTGACAAAAACTATTTTCAGAGTAATCAAGAATTACAGTATTTTCCATTATGATATGGAAGGAAGAATTTAACTTCATTTGAGAAACACATTGCAGCATATTAAAAACACAATGAATAATTGAATTGACATTTTATTTGTCTTCAATCTTTCACTACTATATGTAAGATTGTGAGTATTAGTGAACATGAAATATCATATGATTATTTTAAAATGATTTTTACTTTTAACTATTTATATAATATGGAGAGATTATGGTCATTCCTGGGCATATTAAGCAGAAATTTTGTAGTGAATTATATAAGATATTTATGTTAAATTTATAATGGTCAAATTGTAAGATGGACCAGTATGTGGGAAAAAAACTTGAATCTGATTAAAGTACTGGCAATTACTATAGTATTTTTGAAAAATGGGTAAATACTGTTATAAGATGCAAACATAATTTTTATCTTTTAGGAAATGTGTTTTCATGAGGCCAGTAAAAGAAACATTGTTAAGATGTAGTTTTGTTTTGTTTTGTTTTGCTTTGTTTTGTTTTGTTTTTTAACCAGAACTGAGTAGCCAGATTATTCTTCTTCAAAGTTGTTTTATTTTTAAAATGAAAAACTTAAAGGAAATATAGGGCAAAGTGGAAATGAAAACAAGCTACATGCAAAAACTAAAATATGGAAAGTTACAATTTTAGAATAAACACACATGAATAGAAAGTAACAAAGCAACATGGAGCCAAAAGTCCCCTATGCTGTTTTGAGTAGTATTCACTCACATTTTTATGCTGAATAAAATTGTGTGTTTTACTTGGTAATATTTTTATGTGCCAATATCATTATACATGTTTTAAATAAGGTAAATAAGCAATAGCTAAATTCTTCTATTTACTTTTATTGTAAATTACATAGGGTGGTAAACTGAACAAGCACTTACTGCCTTGCAAAAATCGATTATTCAAAGTTCATCAATCATGTAAGTCAGTTGACATCACACTGTGAGCTTGATGTCAGCCATAGTGATTGGCTTAGAAATTGGCAAATGTGACAAATTGTTTCGCTTCCCTTCCCAAGAGCTGTTTGATTTTTACTATTATTAATCAGATCATCAATAATTATATGTAATCATAATTTAAAATAATTCTCCTGACACACACACAAACATACATACATTCAATTTACACATGCATACATATATGCAGATATATGTAAACAAGTTTCCCATGTAAACCCTTGCAGTATACCACTCTATGTAGTGTACACATATATACATATATGCCTACACATACTTACACACATATATAAAGTTTTCAAAGCATATTTCCATAGAGAAAGAGGTATTAATATCTGCTTTCTTATATATATATGAACATACATATAAATACACTGAAATATATATGTTCAGTTATAGATCAATTTCTAAAATGCTGCACAATGATTTGCTTTTAATTCCACATAGATATTTTACTCTGTAAACTGTATGTAAAGTATAAAAATTTGTGAATTGTTTCTGTTAAAGTTATTATTTCTATATTCATATTTTAAGTTTTATATACATAGTTTTTTTCACTTTTTTTCTTTTAAATAATGAGCATTCATAGTCTTTGCTATCTTTATGTAAATAATCACTGAGGGTTTGGGCAAAGATAAAATCCTGTGAAAAAGTAAACTCCCAACTCGTTACTTAATAAAGTTCTATTTATCAAAACAATACTTAAATTTTTTGCAAAGAAATTAATACATTTAATGTTCTTCATTTCTTAGAAATAGAAGTTAACATAATATATTTTTGAAAGGCATATAAATAAAATTGTTTGATCTTCCAAGACCAAGTGGTTGAATATATGAAGGTTTCAGTCAATATTAATCATGTGGTTAATACTTAAACACATTGTAACCACAAAATATTTTATAGACAATTAGAGACAAATTTATCAAAAATGAATGCTTATTTTTCTGCTACTTAAATCATCAGTGAAACTTTGTCTTTTTTGTCCTCAGCAAATATGCATTCCATTTTCTTTGGTACAATTTAGTTCTTCTAAGTTAGAAGTTGCATTGTACATACTGTATACAAAGATAAACTCACAGATATTTGACTATTCTATTCTTGATCTACTGCACTTAAACCAAAAATTAATATATCTTATGTCCTTTTTTAAAGTTTGTGTTTTTGCATTGATAAATTCTTTTAGTTAGAAAATAAAGTGTTTATACTTTTTCCAGCATTAAGACAAAAAAGTCCATGTAGATAGACTATTATATGGTATGGTGAAAGAAGGAAAAAATCCTGTCTGATTGACCATCTGCTCATAAATTTTACTTCTCTGTATGTGTTTGCATTTTAATTTACTGTGTAAGGAAGTGTAGAGTAAATGTGTCTGTTGTCCATAACTCAACATTTGACATATAAACATGAATGGAATCATGTAGTCAGCAGAATTTCTGATCCTTGGGAAATCATATTTCATTACTCAAATGCTTATCAAATGTATAGATGTGAGTTCAGTATCTTCTAATATGTTTATCAAATGCTCTCAAATTTACAGGTGTTGTTTCATCTTTAAACTATTTCTCACTTGTAGATCATTTCAATTTCTATTGACCCTAATGTTCTCAGTTTCATAGATTTAGATATATCCTTTTAACTTCCAGCTTCTAAATGTGTGCTTGTCAGCATTTAATAGCTAAGTCCATCACGTCCCTGACTTTTTAACTGATGCTTTTAGTAGTTAAGGACTCATTTTGACCAGCTGATTCCCTGTTTTACACAACTGTTAATTTCCAATGGATTCTAAACCAGCAATAAATGTTACTCACAACTGTCATGAGTAATTTTATTTTTCTGGAGAAAAGGCTTTTTACAGGTTAAATTTTCATCCTGAATGCCTCAGTTCTAACTGTGCTGTAGTCAAGTTTTTCTTTAGTGGGTAGAGCATATTGAGGAAAATGATAAACCAAATTCTCAATTATGTATCATTTTTATGTGACAATAGGTTGTTACCTCTAAGGAATCAGTTTCCACTTAGAAAAAAAACAATCTGCTATTGCAGATTATAAATAAAGACTTATTCATAAAAAAAAATTTGGTTTCTAAAGTTGATAAAATTCTCCTCTGACCTAGAGCTTTGACTTAGAGCATCATACTGATGGCTAATAGTACAGCACAAGCCATGCAAAGAGAAAGTCGAAGAGAAAGTCGAAGTAGCTACTTATTTTTGGACTCTTAAAATCTTTTTAAAAAGGCTTATATATTTCATAACTAGAGTTTATTAAATAAAATGTAATACATAGATCACATGCAGACTTATGCGTGTTTAGGAGAACATGGCTTACCATATTTAAGAAAGCATGGAATATAAACTGAAAGCTTTCCATTTCACAACACATTTTTACTATTAGCAATCTTAGATTTTTTTTAACATTTTTTATTGATTTATAATCATTTTACAATGTTGTGTCAAATTCCAGTGTTCAGCACAATTTTTCAGTTATTCATGGACATATACACACTCATTGTCACATTTTTTTCTCTGTGAGTTATCATAACATTTTGTGTATATTTCCCTGTGCTATACAGTGTAGTCTATTCTACAATTTTGAAATACCAGTCTATCCCTTCCCACCCTCCACCCCCCTGGTAACCACAAGTCTGTATTCTCTGTCTGTGAGTCTATTTCTGTCCTTTATTTATGCTTAGTTTTTGTTTGTTTGTTTTTGTTTTTGTTTTTTAGATTCCACATATGAGCAATCTCATATGGTAATTTTCTTTCTCTTTCTGGCTTACTTCACTTAGAATGACATTCTCCAGGAGCATCCATGTTGCTGCAAATGGCATTATGTTGTCGGTTTTTATGGCTGAGTAGTATTCCATTGTATAAATATACCACCTCTTCTTTATCCAGTCACCTGTTGATGGACATTTAGGCTGTTTCCATGTTTTGGCTATTGTAAATAGTGCTGCTATGAACATTGGGGTGCAGGTGTCATCCTGAAGTAGATTTCCTTCTGGATACAAGCCCAGGAGTGGGATTCCTGGGTCATATGGTAAGTCTATTCCTAGTCTTTTGAGGAATCTCCACACTGTTTTCCATAGTGGCTGCACCAATCTGCATTCCCACCAGCAGTGAAGGAGGGTTCCCCTTTCTCCACAGCCTCTCCAGCATTTGTCATTTGTGGATTTTTGAATGACAGCCATTCTGACTGGTGTGAGGTGATACCTCATTGTAGTTTTGATTTGCATTTCTCTGATAATTAGTGATACTGAGCATTTTTTCATGTGCTTTTTGATCATTTGTATGTCTTCCTTGGAAAATTGCTTGTTTAGGTCTTCTGCCCATTTTTGGATTGGGTTGTTTATTTTTTTCTTATTGAGTCGTATGAGCTGCTTATATATTCTGGAGATCAAGCCTTTGTTGGTTTCACTTGCAAAAATTTTCTCCCATTCCGTAGGTTTTCTTCCTGTTTTATTTCTGGTTTCCTTTGCTGTGCAGAAGCTTGTAAGTTTCATTAGGTCCCATTTGTTTATTCTTGCTTTTATTTCTTCTAGGAGAAAATTTTTGAAATGTATGTCAGATAATGTTTTGCCTATGTTTTCCTCTAGGAGGTTTATTGTATCTTGTCTTATGTTTAAGTCTTTAATCCATTTTGAGTTGATTTTTGTATATGGTGTAAGGGAGTGTTCTAGCTTCATTGTTTTACATGCTGCTGTCCAGTTTTCCCAACACCATTTGCTGAAGAGACTATCTTTATTCAATGTATATTCTTGCCTCCTTTGTCAAAGATGAGTTGACCAAAAGTTTGTGGGTTCATTTCTGGGCTCTCTATTCTGTTCCATTGGCCTATATGTCTGTTTTTGTACCAATACCATGCTTTCTTGCTGACTGTAGCTCTATAGTATTGTCTGAAGTCTGGGAGAGTTATTCCTCCAGCCTCTTTCTTTCTCTTCAGTAATGCTTTGGCAATTCCAGTTCTTGGATGGTTCCATATGAATTTTATTATGATTTTTTCTAGTTCTGTGAAATATGTCCTGGGTAATTGGATAGGGATTGCATTAAATCTGTAGATTGCCTTGGGCAGTGTGACCATTTTAACTATATTGATTCTTCCAATCCAAGAGCATGGAATATCTTTCCATTTTTTAAAGTCTTCTTTAATTTCCTTCATCAATGGTTTATAGTTTTCTGTGTATAATTCTTTCACCTCCTTGGTTAGATTTATTCCCAGATATTTTATTACTTTGGGTGCTATTTTAAAGGGGATTGTTTCTTTACTTTCTTCTTCTGTTGATTTATCGTTAGTGTAAAGAAATGCAACTGATTTTTGAACATTAATTTTGTAACCTGCTACCTTGCTGAATTCTTCAATCAGCTCTGGTAGCTTTTGTGTGGACCTTTTAGGGTTTTCTATATATAGTAACATGTCATCAGCATATAATGACACTTGACTTCTTCTTTTCCAATTTGAATCCCTTTGATTTCTTTCTCTTTCCTGATTGCTGTGGCTAGGACTTCCAAGACTATGTTGAATAGGAGTGGTGATAGTGGGCATCCTTGTCTTGTCCCAGATTTTAGTGGGAAGATTTGAGTTTTTCACCATTGAGTACTATGCTGGCTGTAGGTTTGTCATATATAGCTTTTATGATGTTGAGATATGTTCCCTCTATACCCACTTTGGCGAGACTTTTTATCATGAATGGGTGTTGAATTTTATCAAATGCTTTTTCTGCATCGATTGAGATGATCATGTGGTTTTTGTCCTTTCTCTTGTTGATGTGATGTATTACACTGATTGATTTGCGTATGTTGAACCAGCCTTGTGTCCCTGGGATGAACCCCACTTGGTCATGATGTATAATCTTTTTTACGTGTTGTTGGATTCTATTTGCTAAAATTTTGGTGAGGATTTTGGCGTCTATGTTCATCAGTGATATTGGCCTATAATTCTCTTTTTTTGTAGTGTCTTTGCCTGGTTTTGGTATCAGGGTGGTGGTGGCTTCATAGAATGAGTTTGGGAGTATTCCCTCCTTTTCAATCGTCTGGAAGAGTTTGAGAAGGACTGGTATGAGTTCTTCTTTGTATGTTTGGTAGAATTCCCCGGTGAAGCCGTCCGGTCCTGGACTTTTATTTGTAGGGAGGTTTTTAATTGCTATTTCTATTTCCTTTCTAGTGATCGGATTGTTCAAGTGTTCAGACTCTTCTTGATTCAGTTTTGGTGGACAGTATGTTTTCAGAAACTTGTCCATCTCCTCTAGGTTATCCAGTTTGGTTCCATATAGTTTTTCATAATATTCTCGTATGATATTCTGTATTTCTATTTTGTTTGTTGTAATTTCTCCATTTTCCTTTCTTATTTTGCTAATTTGTGCTCTCTCTTTTTTCTTCTTTGTGAGTTTGGCCAGAGGTTTGTCGATTTTATTTACTTTTTCAAAAAACCAGCTTTTGGTTTGGTTGAATTTTTCTATGGTCTTGTTAATCTCTATTGTATTTAATTCCTCTCTGATCTTTATTATTTCCTTCCTTCTGCTGCTTTTTGGGGCTTTTTGTTCTTCTTTTTCTAATTCATTCAGGCGGTGGGTTAAATTGTTTATTTGAGATTGTTCTTCTTATTTGAGGAAGGCCTGTATCGCTATAAACTCCCCTCTTATCACTGCCTTTGCTGTGTCCCATAGGTTTTGAGTGGTTGTAGCAATCTTAGATTTGCATTATTAAATAAGTATATTGGATGAATATAGAAAAATAATATTAATAAAACTACACTGATTTAATTATTCAATTTTCATTATATGTGAATACTTATTATTGTAAATGACTCACAAAGGTTTTTTGGTGACTAATCTCTATTTATTTTTAAATTTAACTTTTTGTGAAAATAAAAAGATGTAAATAAAGCTCCAAACTGTTTTTCCTAAATATATAAAAACAAACTACATACCTGTATCTTAAAAGAGCTTTCTATTAATCAAATATTCACAAATGGTAGATATTTTTTCAAATAGTAGTTAGATATTTTTTTCAACCTCCACCAAAATATATACAAGTACAATTGGGAAAGAGAAAAAAACCCTTAGGTAAGTTTCTTTTGATAGCAGAAAATGAAGACATACACTTTATGTATGAAAATAACTCCTTAAAACTATCTGTCTTGCAAAAAAAATGATGTTTCAGGGAATTTTATTTGTATTGCTTTTCTGAATATTGTATTTTGGATTTCAGTGAGAATTGACAAAACTCACAATCATGTTAGTAATCATCTTAGTTTTTGCATGGAAAGATTTAGTAAATATTTTTCACTGTCACAAGTTATTTGTTTACTGAAATCATTGTTTTCTGAATGTAGTTAATTTGTTTTCTCAAAAGTTGTAGCACCTGCACGTGACAATGGTCTTAGGAATGACTGTGTAGAGAAAAAATGGTCATTTGGCAAAATATCCCTGCAGAATAGCAATGCCAGCATTTACAGCTGAAATCCAAATATTCAACAGATGGCAAGTTAAATAATGTGCAGCTGAAGCTGAAATATATTTTTTAGAGAAAAAAAGTATATGTTGAAGAGAAAATTATAATACAAAAGGGGAATATTAACTAGCTCTCTTGAAACAATACTGGAATAAGGTCAATCTAAGTCATATTACTACAGTTTCATGCAGAGAAAAAATAATGGGACCCTGCTGGACTAATTTCAGCTTTAATTTATGACATGACCTTTAGGCCAAAATATGACAATATAATAAAGATATGTCTTCACACTAAGCTAGCTTTAGTTCTGTAGTAACAGTAATTTGTTTCACAATAAATCTGTATGAATACTGTACTTTAACACATGCATTCTTATAAACCTAAGCCATCAAGACATACTACTTCCATTCACTTATTCAGTGTTAACTGCTTCATACAAAATTTGATTCATATTTTTTGAAAATTGATTTGCTACAAACTTTAAATACTTCAGCAACTTACAAATATTATCAGAGCTTATGTAAATTATTGGTTGAAGATTAACACTCTGTTCCAATGTTTGAGTTATGACTTTCCTTCCCTAGATGGGATTTCTGGGAAATGATTTTTACATTCCTGTTCTCCCAATACTCATATCAACATTTTTTGTTGTTGACATTTTCCAGTTAATAAGTTTGTGTCTACTTTTTCAAGGGAGTAAGGCAACATCTTTAATATAACCATTACTGTAGCAAGTCAAACTTGAAGCCCAATTATGATGGCCAACCTGATTATAAGCAAAATGGTAAATTGCACGACCTAGTGTGAATATTACCAATCTGTTAGGACTTCATTTTCCTATATTCAGAAGAGTCTGCTGACATATACATACTAACATTAGTTTTTATAACTATGCCCTCAAGTTTAGCACAAAGTTAATTTAACAATTTATAATTAATGGACAATATTAAAAGAAGCCAACAGGATAATTGTTCTATTGATTTCTAAAATTCATTTTCCTGTAGTTTCACAGATATGTGTGTAGTGAAATTAAACATCTATGTGGTGGCAATGACCACAGCAAAAGCTTTTTAACAATTGTGATGTTATGTTTCACTTAAACCAATGACTGAAGTCAGTCTTTCCGTTATATTCAGCATTTCACAAAATATGAATGGTTTTATTTTCAGTTGATATCATAGTGGTTTAGAGTTCAGTTTCTGGAGGAAAAAAGATTCTCAGCTTGATTCTCCAGTTACTGTGCAGACTATAGGTAACTCATTCAACCTTTCTATACCTCAGTTTCTTCACATATCATGTACATCACTTCTACTATGGCCACTTAGGCACACCCTGCACACATGGGAGAAAACTGACAAGAGGAAGCAGGACTCATCATGGGACATCTTGGAGGCTGGTCTTAGCATCCTCTTACTGAAAAAGACTCGTTTTAGCCTAAGGGTTGTCTGTTATCAGGGTAGTTATATTCCCCACATTTTTCCTTATCTTCCTGATAATTGCTATGTAATTTATCCTGAATTATCATGACTCTTTCATACAGTATTCTCTAGTGTAATCACTTGGCTGCAGGAAGGCCATATTCTGCTACCTCATTAAACATAATACATAGTGTTAGCTTTTAATTATAGGACATATTTTGTGTTTAATATCCCTTACTACATAAAGTAAAAATGCCAGCGTGCATTTCCATGTTTGTTTGTTTTCTAATTTTAAGCCCTACTTTACTGCTGACATCATAGTTCATTCCACCTTGATACCCAGTTCTATTGTATTTTAAGGTTTTTCTCTCTCTTTCTCTTTTCTTCTCTTAGGAGCAGTCAAGGAAGTTATACTAACGGACATTACAAAGGTATATGTCCCTAGCTGACATATCAGCTTTTTTAAATCAAATATGTCACTTTCCTCCATTTATATGGCAAGATCTTGGTTACCAAGAAAGTAATACAAAATGTGTCAACTGAATTCTTAAATTGTGTGTCAGAGTTTCATGTGTGTTTTAAATCTGGAGTCAGCAAACTTCCTCTGTAAGAGGCCAGGTAGTAAATATTTAGGGCTTTGCAGGCCTTGTCATCTCTGTCATGACCATCCAATCCTGCCATGAAGCAAAAAGCACCCAAAGGTAACATATAAAACTGAGTATCGCTATGTTCCAGTGCAACTTAATTAAAAAAAAAAAAATAGAAAGCAAGTTGGATTGGTCATTGGGTCACAGTTTGCCAACTCTCACTTTAGGTGCTAAAACTTTCATTCACAACTTATTAGATCATCAGCCAAAATTCCTGCTATAAAATGTGTTCTAAGTGCTTTCATTTCATTGTGTTTTGCTTCCATGAGTTTAGCAAAGGAATACTAGGGGGAGGAAATTGTTCATCCATTCACTTCTTTCTTCAGATGTTTGCAAAGAATGTACAGTGAACTAGGCATTGCTTTCCATCCTGGGAATTCAACAGTTGAAATGTGATAAAGAATAATTCTTATGATTTCAACTTGAATACATTCTAACATGTTTATTCCAAAGTCTTTTGATGGGAATTTAGTAAGTGGTGAATTGTAGACAAGTAGTCAAAAGACTTAAAACAGATGTTATCTTTAATTATATTATAATTTAGCAGAAAGCTGTATAGCCTGGTTATTAAAAATATACACTATGAAGACTGACTTTCTATATTAAAATCTCAGTTTGGACGTTTACTAGCTTGTAACCTGGGGTAAGTTATGTAATGTCTTTTATTTCCATTTCTTTGTTTCGAAAATCAGAAGACTAATAGTTTTACCTCATAGTGTTGCTGTATGGATTAAAATTTAATAGATATAAATTATTTAGCTCAGTTCCTGACACTTCATAAGCACTAAATAACATGGCTATGATAATTTTAAAAATCTATGACTATTCAAAAATGTTTTCCAAAAATGGATACACAAGTTATTTTACTATGTAAGTTAAAACTAAACTTTATTTTAGTAACTATACCTTGAAATCTTGTTATTGAAATTCAAGTAGAAATAACTACATAATCACCATGATAAGCCCACTTATGGCACCAAAGGTATTACATAATTAGTGACAATATTCCTC
This sequence comes from Camelus ferus, assembly GCF_009834535.1. Taxonomy (NCBI): domain Eukaryota; kingdom Metazoa; phylum Chordata; class Mammalia; order Artiodactyla; family Camelidae; genus Camelus; species Camelus ferus. Next base: position 56,651,480 of record NC_045709.1, read on the forward strand.
ACACTGTACAATTCATATCCATGACTCATTTATTTTGCAACTGGAAGTTTATACCACTTAATCTCCCTCACCTCTTTCTTTCCTCCCCCAACACCTCTCCCCTCTGGCAATCACCTGTTTGTCCTCTGTATCTATAAATCTGTTTCAGTTTTGTTACACTTGTTCATTTATATTGTTTTTTTGGATTCCATATATAAGTGAAATTATACCGTATTTCTCTGTCTGACTTATTTCACTTAGCATACCTTAACAGCCAATATGTATTGCTGAAAATGGCAAGATTTTCATCCCTTTTCTAATAGCTAACAAATATATATATAGTCTATGTATCACATCTTCTTTATCCATTCATGTATTGATGAGCATTTAGGTTGCTGACATATCTTTGCTATTGTAAACAATGCTGCAATGAACATAGGGGTGCATATATCTTTTCTAATTAGAGTTTTCATTTCCTTCAGATAAATACCCAAGAGCAGAATTTCTGGCTCATATGGCTGTTCTATTTTTAATTTTTTGAGTGATGCCATTTTAAGAGACAGATAATTCACCAGTCCTTTTGTATTCAGTGAAATGTTTTTTATCTTAATATTAATCTTAAAACACTAAAAGTATTCTGTGGCCTGAATAGTTTTGGTATATTTTCTTCTTACACTCTTTTTCATGATATTTTAGTTTGCATTTTACACAAAGTTTTAAAACTCCTAAAATATTTTAACTAAAGGAATCAGCCAATAGAGGTCTGGATCAATTGTCGGTGTTTTTCTTGCATCTATTGGTAAAATGCTAATTGTATAACTCATAAGTTTTAAGTATTTGATATTAACCTGAGTTTTAACTCAAAGTCTGATAATATATAGCTGAACAGGATGGGTTGACTTTTCCAATGTCATACTATTACTTGATGTAGACTTTGGTCTTGTGATAGGGGCTAATCTAGGGTGGAGAAAACAAAGGGGGACTTAAAAGTTCTGAACTGTTGCCAAGAGAGTTGCTTGAAGGAAACTTAGGTAAGACTTTGGTGTCATAAGAGTGAGCCATGGAAATACCTACATAAATCAAGTTACAATAAGGTTATATTGGGTTAGTATGCCTGATATTCTTATAAGAAGAGGAGGAGAGACACAGACGAGAAGAGAGAATATCATGTGATGACAAAGACAGGGGTTGGAGTTATGCTGCCATAAGCCAAGTAATGCCAAGGTTTGCCGTCAACCATCAGAGAGGTGCAAGACTGATTTGACCTCTGAGCCCCCCGGAAAGGAGCAATCCTCCTATAGTAAAATAAAACCCAGAAAATAATCAGGGTGGTCTTGAAACAAAGGAGAAGCTTTATAGTTCTAAGGTTTGCAAACCAGTGATATTTAGCCATCAGCTATAATCACGAGTGTGCTCCAGGGGAGGTAAAGAGAGACAAGGAAGTTTTAAAAGCAAAAACCAGAGAAGCCAACCTGGGAAACTCCTAAGGGGTCTGGTGGAGCTTTACAACCTGACTTCAAGTTTTTGATGATTGGTTGTTATCAGGCAGTTTTTGCTGGGAACTTTCCAAGCAGGAACCTTGGCACAGTCAACAGTTTATGTGGCTTCTGTTCTGTTTGTTTCTTATTTATGTTTTCATTTCTTTTTCATTTGCTTGTTTATTAATTTATTTATTTTGTGGGGCTGTAAAACACAGGACAGGTGACTAAACCCAGATCTGTCACAACTGTCAGGCTCCATTTTGATTCAAGTCCTTGTCACCCACATGAAGTCCATTTTCTGTGTTTTTCTCTGAACAATTTAATTTTGTTCTCAGAACCCACTCTGCCTACACCTTTATCTCAGATTATTTTAGATTTTTGGCTCCAGAATTGTGAGTAAAATAAATATCTGTAGCTTAAGCCGCCTGTTTGTGGTACTTTGTTACAGCAACGGTGTGAATCTAATACATATTTTGGTACTGGGAAGTGGGGTGCTGCTATAACAAATACCAAAAAAAAGTGTGGTGGTAGCTTTGGAAAGGGGTAATAGATAAAATCTGGAAGAATTTTAACACACACAGTAGAATAATTCTAAATTTCTCCAGAGAGGTGGTTGGTTGACAGATGGATATTAAATGCAATTCTAGTGAGGGATCAAAACTAAGTGAAGAATATAATGGATACATTTCCACCTTCTTAGAAAGTACATGTATTATCATAAACAGAATCTCGCTAGAAAGATGAATTTTAAAAGGGTTTCTAGTGAGGTCTCAAATGAAAATAAGAACATGTTATTAGAAACTGAAAGAAGGTTGATCCTTGTTATAAAGTGGCAGAATACTGATGAATTGTGTTCTACTATTGGGTGCAAAGTAAATCTTGTAAGCAATGTACTTGGAGTATTAGCTGAGGGTGTTTCCAAGTGGAGTGTTGAAGCTGTGACCAGGTTCCCCTTACTGCTTATAGTAAAATGAGAGAGAAAAGAGATAAGTTGAGGAAGGAACTGTTAAACAAACAAACAAAAACCAGGACTTAATGATTTGGAAAATTGTTAGCCTATCCAAATTGCAAATAATAATAATAATAATAAAATAAAAATCAAATGCTAAAGCATGCTCTGGGGAGAACACCAAGAGTATGGCTGGATAAATGTTTGATGGGGAAACTAAGCATGAGCCTCAGGATCCAATCAACTATCTTGTCAGAAATATTGCCAGCTTGGAGTGATGGGGCAGAAACATGACAGAATTAAAGAAAACTACATTTGTTCCTCACTATCTATGTAGGATTGGTTCCAGGACCCTCCTTGGATACCAAAATCTTTGGTTACTCAAGTCTCTTATATAAAATGGTATATATAATATTTGCTCATAACCTACTCACATCCTTGGGTATACTTTAGATCATCTGTAGATTACTTATAATATTGCACACAATGTAAATACTATGTAAATAGCTGCCAGTATGCAGCTAATTCAAGTCTTGCTTTCTGGAAATTTCTGGAATTTTTTTAAAACAGCACTTTTGTTCCATAGGTAGAGGAATCTGAGGATGCAGAACCAGTGGATATGGAGGACCAACTACACTCAGCTGTGAAGGTGTGCTATCCTTCAAGAAAAGGAAAGAATGACTGAGAGTGATTCAGAGGCCAACAGAGTTATCACTGCTACCACAGATCTGGTAGACTGGGTCCCCACTAAGGGCTGTGGAGGTGGGGCTGCAGCCCAGCCCACCCACAGGACAGAACATCGAGCCACCAAGCTTTTCCTCTAAACTTAAGATCTAATAGAATGTGTTCTGGTGATTTCAACTTGCCTTGGGCCTGAAACCCTTTTCTTTCTTTGAACATTTCCATTTTGGAATGGAACGCCCAACATATGCCTGCCCAGTCATCATATTTCAGAAGTAAATTACTTGTTTTCTACGTTGGACAGGTCTGCAGATGGAGAGGAATTTGCTCCTGGTTGGAAAATACTTAAAAGTCTTACCCCATGTATTATTTAGGTGATTTTGAAGGTGAGATTTGGGACTTTTTGAGTTGATTATATGTATATGAGATTAGGAGCTTAGAGTTGATTCTGTGATGAGTTAAGACTTTGGGGGATGGGCTGAATGTATTTTGCACATAGGAAAGGCATGGAGTTTAGAGAGCAAGAGGGCGATGATTATTGGTTGAATCGTGTTCCCCTCCAAATATGTTGAAGCCCTACACTCTAGTACATGTAACGTGATCTTATTTGGAAATAGGATCTTTTGTAGATGTAGTTATATAAAGGTGAGGTCATTCTGGGGTAGGATTGGTCTTAATCCAATATACTGGTGTCCTTATAAGAACAGGAGAAGAGACAAATATAAAGAGGGAGAATGCCATATGACAATAAAGGAAGAGATTGCAGTTACATGGCCACAAGCCAGGGAACATCAAGGATTGCCAGCAACTAACTGAGGCTGAGAAAAGGGTATGGAACAGATTCTCCCTCTGATCCCCTAAGAAATTACTAATCCTGCCAATATCTTGATTTCAGACTCTGGATTCCAGAACTGTGAGATGGTAGATTTCTGCTGTTTTAAGCCACCCAGGCTGTGGTACTTTTTACGGTAGCCCTAGGTAGTTAACACAAATGCACAGAAACTTGGTGAACATAAACTTTCATGGGTGATCTCACATCAAGAGCTCAATGATGATAAGCATAAAATCACAATCAGCCCCTGGAAGGGAGAATTTCCCCCAACTGAGCTTAAGTTCTTATATGTTAGAATCTATGTAACTAGCACAGGCTGACTGGTATAATGCAAGGGGAGAAAAAACTAAACATTTTACATTTACTTGCAGCTTCTCTGTGTTCTTTAACCAGATGGCTAGGAGGTGGATATGATTCATTTGTGGAGGAACAGACCCTTTAATTGGTTAGAAATTGACTAATCCTCATGCAAAAATTGACAAAATATTTTACATGTTTGTATGTAACAAAGTGCTGATATATCTACATATATACATATTATTTAACACAAGTTTAATATCTTGAGTGTAAAATTGTTGGAGCACAAGAAGAGTGGGATTTGTAGGATTTTTTAATCTAAAACAAAAATTTGAAAACGAGAAACAATAGCTTTCTCTTCTTTACAAATGTAATTTTGTCATTTACTGTGATAAATGTTCAGTTACATTTTGGATTTTTTTAAACAAGATTCCATTCACTATCACATAGCAAGCACTTTTGCTTTAAAAATAGTTAAATATGAAAAAAGTCCAGTGGTCCTAATACTAAAACAATAGTATCCCATGGATAGGATGTACTGAAGGGAAATGGCTCAAATATGTTCCAATTCACACTCCAAAATACAGAAATTTGTGAAGTTCTTTGCTAATATCCTATAACTATTTACAAGAACATCAGTGTATATTTGTTTGGCTCTAATCCTGGCTTGATCATTTGCAAGCTCAGAGTACTTGGCCAAGTTTCATAAGCACTCGGTGCCAAAGATTTTCCATCTTAAAATGGGAAAATGATAGACCCCATCTCAGGATTGATGTGAAGAGTAAATTAATTAATGTTTGTAAAGCACTTAGCACAAGTGCTGATACTATAATATACAAACCATTCTCAAATTTATTAATTTCAAGTATTTAACCTATAGTAGTATTAAAAGTTACACATTTAGAGAAGCTATTAAGTATTATTAAAGATACAAACTACTATATATAAAATAAACAACAAGTTCCTACAGCACAGCACAGGGAACTATATTTAATATCCTGTAATAAACCATAATGGAAGAGAACAGGAAAAAAACTATATATATATATATATATATATATATATATATATATATACACACATAAAACTAACTATATATATATATATATAGTTATATATATATATATACACATAAAAATATGTATATATGATTGAATCACTTTGCTGTGCACCAGAAACTAACACAACTTTGTAAATCAACCATACTTCAATTTAAGAAGTGGAAAAAAGTATAAATAAAAGCAACAACATTTATGTTACCACCTAAAATAATGAAATTATCAACTATGTTTTTCTTTCCCAAAGATTTTAGTTTATTTCTGATGCTGTCAATGACAGCAGACTAAAAGTAATTTTTTGGTGTTCAAGGGGTGCAAAAGATGTTATATTTCATTGTAAAGCTAAGTATTTTAATTTAATAACAATAACATTATTAGCGACTTAGTTCACTTCCATTCTTAGTCTATGTTGTAAATTAAAAATAACATATACGCCTTTTTTTCTTGTTATTTTTCCCCTGGCCTACTCTTGGGGGAAGTCCAGTAAACTCTTAATTGTCCTCCCTTTTATCCGACTTTCTATCTTTACACTGTATGAGTCAAAGTTCACCAGAAGAACAAAACCCATAGACAATAGGATATATTCCTCCCTGTTCCCTTTAAAATAAAGGTTAAGAACAAAGGGCTATATTTTCAAATTTCACATGATAATCCTGTTAGAATAGATTTGTCTTTTTCCCCCCCAAGAAGTTATTGCCTTTATGGAATAAAGGAAAGTTATGAATAAAAGTGTGATGAGTGTGTAAGAATTACTACTAAGGAGTTCAGTGTGACACAATCTGCATTGCCCTTTGTTCTGGGGGCTGGGGGAAGGTGCCAAGGGACAAGACCTCGTATGAGTTAGGATAAATAAACAAATAGAATAAATCAATAGGTTTAGCACAATATCTATTTACTCTTTATGCATCCCTACTTTTAATTTGGTCTGTAGATTTCTATCAGAGATTTCTATTGCCAATGAAAATGTCAAAATATCAGATGGGAGAATATAAGGTACTAAATCAGGCAGTGTAAGTGAGCATAGAAAAATTTAAAAAAAAGATTCATAAATGTTGTGCCTTTTTTTGTTTTGTTTTTGTTTTTTCTAAACATTTTTTATTGATTTATGATCATTTTACAATGTTGTGTCAAATTTCAGTGTAGAGCACAATTTTTCAGTTGTACATGAACATATATATAATTCATTGCCGTATTTTTTTTCTCTGTGAGCTACCATAAGATCTTGTTCATATTTCCCTGTACTATACAGTATAATCTTGTTTATCTATTCTACATTTTGAAATCCCAGTCTATCCCTTCCCACCCCCCGCCCCCTTGGCAACCACTAGGTTTGTATTCCATGTCTATGAGTCTGTTTCTGTTTTGTATTTATGTTTTGCCTTTTTTAAATTAACATTTGTTAAATAGAGCAAAGGGATGTTCAATGGTAAGCCATTGTTCAACAAAAGACTTCAAGGGAAAGTGAAATAGAGAAACATATTACTCATAGGTCCTGGGGGTGGTACAAGGCAGACCTGGAAGAGCCATGTGGAGAGGTCAAGGTAAGGTGAGGGCCAAGGGCATGGCCAGAAAGGGACATGGGCACATGACTTTGTTAAGGTTGATGGAGTTGGGGAAGTGCTCTGGGTTTCCTAGCTAAGGCTAGATTGGTCATTTCAAACCAAAAAGAGCAGGATTTTGATAAGCTATACAGGGCTTTTATCTAATGGGCACAGAAGAGCATTTTTCCCAAGGGATGGTGGGGGAGTCATATCAAAGGCTTCTATTTATTTGTGAGTGTTTTCTAGGGCATGATGGCAGGAGAGTAGTGTCTTAAGACCCCTGCAGGCTGCTTAGCCACATACGATGATTGCCTGGTGCTGAGGCAGCAATATTATGGAATAGTTCACCTAAACTCTCAACAACAAGCCATTTAAAACAGAAATTTAGCTAAGATTTCTCAGTAGATGTGGAGGAAGGTAGATGAAAGACTCAGAGATGATGCTATCACAGTGAATGCTGAGACGGCCACCAGGAAAGAATCAGTCTCTCAGTAAAGGGTGTCATAAAAACTGACTTGGATGTAATGGTGCCTATGCTGAAATACCATCTGCACACAATTAAATGGATGTTAATGTGTCTGTTTTCTTTAATTTATTAGGAGCTCCTTTAATTCAGAGACTATGATTTTTGCATCATAATTACCCTAGGGACTAAGGCAGGGTCTAATTTTTCAGGAAGAAAGAATTAATAAAGAAGTTCAACTTGTATAAAGAACATCATGGGGTACTCAAAATGATGCAAAAAGAAAAGGAAGTGGTGTCTGTGCATTGAATTAATATTCTTTAGTCGATAAAGAGTGCTATCTGTAACATAAAGGATCTAGCGTGAATGTTATCTCTACATTTTCTTTCTATGAAAATGTACTAAAATTCTAGAGGCATAAGTTAAAGTCTGTTCTCACCATTATCTCAAGGACTGAATTATAGAAGATAACATATAAAGATGCTTAGTGGCCAAACATAAATTCTCAGTAAATGGAAACTAAGTTTTTATACTGGTCTTTTCTTTCCACCTGAACTTTATGAGATCTTACTCAATTAAACTACATTTGATAAATTCTTATTTTATATGCTATACTAGATCATTCTTACTTATCTAGTTATTATACCAATTTTGAAAACCTTAATTCATCAACAGTACAAGGAATAAACAAACTATGGTATTCATTGTTGTACCATATGAAATTAAATGAGGAATTAAAACTACCAGCAAACATATATATATATATAAATTTTACAAACATTATGCTCAGGAAAAAAACAGATATAAATGAGTATACACTAAAATAGTCCCATTTATATAAATATAAACCATTGTATTTAATATAAAGACCAAAACCAATACAAAACCCATCTATTCCATCAGAAGTCAGGATAATGGTTGCTCTTGTGGGTATTAGAGGCTTTGAGGGTTCTGGTTCTTTTTGTGTCTTGACCTGGATGCTATTCACACAGATCTGATCACTTTGTGAAAATTAATTGAACTGTATACTTAAGAATTGTGCATATTTCTACATGGATGTTATACTTTATTTAAAAATTGACATGAAACATGAACTTCATAAAATTGTAGTATTGTTAGAAAATAAACATTGGACTAAAGAAATAGGGATTTTATGAGGATGGGTTAAGTTCATTTCAGTAGGGTAATTGCAATTCTTCAACAGCAGGCTAAATCAATTCTATTCTCATATACCTGAGTATAAATGAGCCCACACATTTTAGAATGACCATGTTTTTATCAGTACATTATGTTCTGTAATAGTATTATGTCCAGAAAAGTTAAAAGTCTTCTCAAATCATTATAAATTCACTAGTGAAGAAGACAACATGCTTAGAAAGTTTTTTATTGTTTTTCAATGAAAATAGCGTTTTTTGTATCATTGCTCCATATGAATTTTGCATGATAGTATTTTCAGATCTTTTGAAAAGATTCCCTTAAAATTCTCTATATGCATCATTTATTAAAATTGAAATGGCTCTCATATTTGCAACTGTCTTTGAACATAGAAATTATTATACAGAACATAGGCTACTGAATAAGTTTGCCCAGGCCCATTCCAGTTTCCCAATTTTCTTCATAGCTCAGGAACTCATAGTAACAAATGTAAACACCTCCCCAAAAGAAAGTGTTTGTATCTTGGTAAACCAGTTTGAGGATTATTGAAAAAGGCTTCATAAAAAATGGTAATCATAAAATTTAAGTGAGTAATGGAGTAATAACAATAAGTAATAAAACAATAATTACTTCAAAGATACACTAAGAGACTATAGGATGATCATCAGGTACTGATGGCAGTTTCAGCCTTCAGGGATTTCAATAGCTATTAATAAAATCTACCAAGAAAAACATGCCAAAATTTGAGCCAAGTAGGTGAATAGTTTCAAATTGAGCATTTTAAGATTCTGGGATTTAAAACAACAGACAGGGATTAAAATACTAGTAAGGAAGTAATCCAGAGAAGATAGATTTCACAAAATACTACAAATGTGTCTTTTATTTTTTCTCTTTTTAAATTTTTTAAATTTATTTTTTACTGAACTATAGTCAGTTACAACGTGTCAATTTTTGGTGCACAGCATCATGTTTCAGTCATACACATACATACATATATTCATTTTCATATTCTTTTTCATTATAGGTTGCTATAAGATATTGAATATAGTCCTCTGTGCTATACAGAGATTGTCATTCTAAGTGAAGTAAGCCAGAAAAAGAAAAATACCATAGGAGATCACTCATATGTGGAATCTACAAATATGTCTTAATATACAAGCCACTTAATTGTTTGTTTGTTCATTAATTAGGTGTTGAGCGAAAATAGAGGAAAGAGCCCCTAAAAAGTTAAGCTATGACAGCTACCTGATTGTACCTATATTCTCCACATATCAATAATGCCAGTAACTATCTTACTGGTAAAGGAATCACAAGAAAACCTTGAACTGGGTTCAGCAGGATAAATAGCAATATTGTATCACCATTTTATACCAGTATACGAGTACTGTAGAATTATACATAAGCATAAATATGTTAATACCTTAGAAACCAACATTTTCAACAAGAAGAACAAGATGCCTGAATCAAAGAATTAAAGTTAAGTACTCTTATTACCTTAACATTGAATTGGAGAAATCTTTAGAGCCGCATATATTTTCTTTCAAAAACTGACTTTTCTCTTGCTCTGGCCAGTGAAAAAGCACAAGGACAAGGAAAGCCTAGGAATGAATAAACCCAGCACTCAGACCCTGACCCCTCAGTATAATTTCCCGATAATTGCTGCAGGTCTGAGCCAGAACAAACCTGGAATATTGTTGGCACAGAAAACAAGGAAACAAAGACTTCTGATTTGATGTCAAAAGGTGAGGTGAAGGTAAGGGATTCCTATTATCAAATGATGAGACAATGTATGTATCAAAATAATAAGTTCAGTTGATTGAAATGCATTCAGATATATAGCTATATATTAGTTCTTATGACATTCAAAATATTCATTGAACGTCAATTCTGCATTTATTGCATACCCTGTATTTGTGATTTAACTGAACAGTTTGAGGGAAGTTCTTTTTAATACATTCAGATGGAAGGAGAAGTAGAAAATCACCATTTTAAAACTGAGTGAAGTAAACTAAGCAATGTTCATCAATTGATGATAAAACCACTACTCTGAAACATTTATTAAGCCATTTGTAATAAAGAGGTCAGAATGTTAAGAACTGAACACACTGATCATTCTAACTAGTGGGACAAGATCCTATAATGAAAAGGAATATAAAAATGAATATATGTATGTACATGTATGACTGAAATGTTATGCTGTACACCAGAAATGACACAAAATTGTAAACTGACTATACTTCAATTAAAAAAATAGCAGGACAGCCATATTTTTCTGCCTTTTTTGGTGCTCCCTCCTCCTCCCCATCTTGCCGAAGTTGATCTTGAATCTTTTTGAACCTCTACTTCTACCATTATTTAGGTTATGATGAAAAAAGTTAGAATCAATTAGCTACAATCAGAATGTAGAACTTTCTATAGGAGATATATCCAAATTGTTTCAGCAACCAGAATTGCCTGAAAAAAAAGATACGTGTGTGTGATGTGTGTGTGTAGGGGGGCTGTAGTGATTATAAATGAAAAGAGATTAAAACCAGGTGACAAAACTATGACTTTCATTAGATTCTGATAGAAACAAAACCACTGTAAAATGGCAGGTGCAAGACAATTAGGGAAATTGAATTATGGACATAGAAGATGTTATGAAAGTATGATTAAATTTTTAGCAATTTTCATGATGTTGTAGTTTTATGAAAAAAGTAGTGTTTGTTTTAATTTGTAACTTTACATACTGAACTATTTATGGGTGAATGAACTGATACTTGGAATTGCTTTAAATTACTTGAGAAAAGCAATACATAGATAACTAAATAAACAAATAGAAACACACCTTCTTACCTACCATTGTGCATACATAAACACATATCTGTATGAGTGAAATAAGATTGGATTAGGTACGTTATCTGTTTTCTACTTTTATACTCTTGTGTAATTCTGGAAATTCCATAAATAAGTGTATCTACCAAAGTTTTTGTCAAGGTACCTCTATATGATCAGGGCTCCTTGTAACTGTCTGAACACATGTATTGCCACTCCCCTCATCACCCTGTTGTGTCCACACTGACCCCATTGGTGTTCCTCAAACACTCCAGCACATTCTGGCCTTTACATTTAGCATTTTCCCTAATTGTAATGCGTTACTCTCTGATATTCATATGACTACTTTTAATTCTTTGTTCTACAACCTCCTTATTAGTAAGCCTTTACCCACCCTAGTAAAAATTAACCCTTTACTGATACCATTTCTTCCTATTTTACTTTCCTGTGTTAATTTTTATATTAATTATTACTATCCACCTTATTATACATCTCCTTTTAAAATTGTTCCATTCATAATGTTTATCCTCCAATAGTGTATGAATGCTATGAGGACTGACTCTTTCATTCCATCCTGTGTAACTGAAAACCTAGAAAAGTGACTGACACACAGTATTCTCACTCAACAAATAACTTTGAATGAGTATATTATGTAATAGAAAAAGCACAGACTTGGTATTAGACCAAACCAAGATTGAGATTCAGCATTACCAGATAACTATCTTGTCTTGAAAAAGTAACTCTTCCAACACTGGTTTTCTTTACATACCAAATAGCAATCTCAATACAAGTATCTCCCACTTTTCAAAAGTTTGCTTTATGCCACCTTCTTTTACAAATGACCTATCTTAGTACACATTTTTTCTAACCAAAATAAATCCAAAGGGGATCTTTATTTTTACACAAACAAACAAATAAAATAAAGACAAAAGGCTAAAATAGTGTTCAGCATTGATTTTGCAGCAAACAGTTATAAAGCATGAACCCCAAGCAGGGAGAATGGTATTCTCAGACTCCTTCCCCGGGGACTACACTCAGCATCTCAGCACCAAGCCATCACAGCCTCGAACTATGACTGTGAACATCTGTGCTTCCTCATGTTTATTTCATGCATCCTTTAGCAAGATGTGGTCTAAGGTATTCATCTCTTCATTTTATGCCAATTCCACTTACAAAAGATTTATAGGAAACCTCCACTTTTGTATAGTGGGGAAAACTTATATTTAACTTTAGGATCACTGTAGGATTTAAATGAAATACTGCTCAGCAATGTACTTGACATACTGGTTTGTTAATTCCTCCTTTTGTACTCATTATCACCAGCAAACTGGTTATCTTTGAAACTTTACAGTGTTACTATGAAGAGTAAACTACTTGTGTATGATAGTTAATAATTGATAAATTAATATTAATTAATTTCAGTTTAGTTGTAATTCACTCTGCGATTTGCCAAGATATTTCTTGTGTGAATAATTCAGCAACTTGAAATTGAATAATTCTTACTACACTTACCTCATGAAAAGTGTAACAAACATGAAACACACATTAACCAGAATTCATATTTATACGTAGAAAATTTCCAAGTAGAAACACTTGCTATAAGATTGAAGTTTATTAGTGGGATAAATTTGCTTTGGGGTGACTCTGGTGGCATTTTAAGCCGATGTGCAAGAAAGATTTTTCTACTAAGTCTCTCAGACAGAACATTAAATTTTTGGTTCATTTGGAATATTTCTGAAAACTATAGAATACCCTAGGAAATTGAGAATGATAATACTGGGCTGAAAAATGGAAAGAATACACACAAGGTCCTGGCTTAGAATAATAATTTCTTCCATAAATGTTGAAGAGGCAAGAGGAATGGAATTTGTTATACTAAGGTTGAAAATGATTGATCTATGTAGTGTGAAAACAATGAATTTAAATCTAAACTGTTGGGAACCTATCACAAGACATACTTTTATTCGATGTGAGGCATGTGATCCACTGTTTATATTATTAAATACAAGATACAAAGGATGTGAAATTCTGTAATTGCTATTGTGATAGGTTGAGCTTCTGCACCCTGACTAGAAAGATGTATTATCACTCTATTTGTTTGCTAGTTTCCGTGTCAAAGTACCACAGACTGAGTGGTTTACACACAAAATTTATTTAGTTCTTCACCATCCAACACAAAGGTGTCAGCAGGGTTGGTTTCTTGTGAAGACTTGGAGATGGCCATCCTGTCCAGGTGACTTCACATGGCCTTTCCTCTGTATCTATGTCCTAATCTTTTTTTATAGGATACGAGTTTTATAGGATTAGAGATCACTAAATGACCTCATTTAAACTTAATCACCATTTGAGGGCAAAAGACAGTCACATTTTGAGGTACTGAGAGTTAGGATTTCAAAATATGAGTTTTAAGGGGGACACAAGATAGCCCATGACAATCATTATTCTCTTGTCCACCATCTCTTCCACCTTTAGGTCTTAATCGTTCACCCTTAATATGGAAACACTGAGATACGGTAACATCGTGATTCATTATTTTGAGGGAGTGTGCCATGTATAATAGTATCTGCATTAATAAACTCACTCTAGTAAAAGAAATCAATTGACACATTCAGACATTATCTCTCAAAGTTTAAAAAAATCATTACAACCCCATGTGCTCCGTATTTTCATGACCGTTGCTGGTAATTTTAGAGGGATTATTTATTGATGAATATTTTTTGTGTTGAAAAATAATTTATTTCTAATTTGGTATCTTCAGATTTTCCCTAAATTTAATTAAAATGAAAATAAATTAAAGATTTTTGCAAATAGCATATCTAATATACCGCTGTTTACTATTTCTGTCTTCATGTATTAAACTGTTTATTAAAAATTTAAATTTTAATTGTTTAATCTCTCACTTTTTAAAAGATGATTTTGGTTTATTTCATCTTGTTTATTTTTGTATGACTTGTTTTAAAACATACTTCATCTATATAATGAAGTCTATAGGCCTATCATTTCTAAAATGAAAAAGAAATAGGTAATCTAAAGATTCAATAAGTTATATTTCATGCAAAAATAAATGTAATTGCACCATGAACTCCCACTTCAAAAAAAAAAAAAGACACCTTTAAGTGACTTTCTTCAGAATAGAGATACATTTTTTAGTGTATTACATTTCTCACGATTCCAGGAAATATCCCATATAGAGTACCGTATGAATTCCTAGACAACATTTGTAGCACCACTACAAACATACTCCAATTTTTCCAGAGTACAGGGGCTCAAGAGTACAGGTTGAATTTCAATAAAGTTTGAAACAGTAAACATTCTGATATCTTCACTGCTTCTCATACTGCATGGCCTCCACTTTGTAAAAAATTCCCTATATAATTCTTGGTGTCCTCAGGAATGGTTCCTGTGTACTCATGAATTTTTCCTCTCAGCAAGTTCAAGAAGAGCCTTAATTTTATTCTTCTCCTGATGTAATCTGTTGAGATGACTCATCCTAACCAACAATTCTGTCCTGAAATATCCAATCTCATGAAAATATGCCACAGTCACCCATCAGCCACTGGGATGCTCCCATAAAACCAGCAAAACATGATGCTTCCTTCAGTGCTTTTATCTCTGCTTCAGTTGTAGGCTGATTTACTTTATGCTCATAAAATGTGTAATGTTCCTAATTCGGTGCCCTCATTCCTAGAGCAGTTCTAAAAGGAAAGATACCTTTCTTCCTCACCTGTTTCTACTATATAGTTTAAAAAAGAAGTGTTTGTTATGCCCACAGTGCTCTATGGAGATTTAATAGAGCAACCCTTTAGTAGCACTCCCTCTGCATGTGATCCTAGTCTCTGAGCTCATATATGAAATCACCACCTGGGCTGGTATTTCTCATTAGGAGTTCACATGCTATATTAATCATTCCGGGCTCAAAGCATTGGTCATATTATTTTTGGATAAAATAGTTGTGTTTAACTGCCTCTTCCTTTTTAATGAGTTCTCTCTCTGGTACATCTTAGGTCATTCCATTTACAGAATCTATTCTTTTTATTTAAATGTTGATAAATTGAAGTAATCATTATCTCAATTATCTTCTGAGAGTACCCATTTGGTTTCGTTTTTCCCTGTGCCTCTTTCATTTTTTTAGGCATCTTTATTATCTGTTTTCATGCGTGGTAGGTTAGAAATGTATACCTTCATAGAAGACTTCTGGGTTGAAATCTTAATCACGTTAATACATAATCAGTACATCAGCAACTCATTTAATGTTTCTGTCTCAGTTGCCTAATCTATAAATGAAAGATTAAAAAGTAATTCATTAGGTAATGAAGTATATCATGAACAATATACTTCATTGTAGTAGGTGTGATTGTAACTTTGACAGTGCTAGCAAATTCGTTAAGGCAATGACTGGTATATAATAAACACTCAAACACTAAGTATTAAGTAGTAATATTAGTTCTTTATTTCATTTGCCATTCTGGATGCCCTCCTCTGACTAACTTACCTCCTCCTTTGACTCTGTAAGAAGTCTTACCATTATCCTTGATTTTATTGTGTCTTTCAAAACAGAAGTTTATACATTTATGCTGAAATAACTGACAATCAAATCATTCACAGGAGTTGAGTTTAAGTCTCTGCTGCCACCAGAGGCGTTGTTTTTGATACATGTTTTGGAATATACAGTTAAATCAGTTGAGTAAAGGAATAAGCAGTCTTCCTTTCCATATCCTTTATCCACTTCTTTGCCTTCTGGTCAAAAGAAGATCATAGCTTCACAGTCTTTCCTGATTCTGCCTTTTCTGTGCCTTATTCTGGAATTGTTTGCTTTCTTAGGAAGCTCTAGCTTTCTAGCTGAAGGTTCTTTCTCAGTGTATTGTTCTTAAAACTATCGTTCAAGTCACAGAAGGCAGGCAGAAAAAAGTAAAAGTATATATATATTTTGGTAGAATGACAAAAAAAATGCAATAATGCCAGGACAAAATGTTTTCTCCACTTTTATACGAACATTTTTCTATAGTAAAATAATGACAATGTAAAGGTTTTTAATTTCTGGCTTCTGGTATGTCTACCACATGTTTGCATTTGTTTTCCTCTATGATTCAATTACCTACACTCCATCCAGATGGCTTGTTTACATCAATACTAATATATGACAAGTTTTTGTATTATCACAATTTATTTTTCATCCTTAGAGACTTCAGACAAAAAACTAGAGAGCTTCCAACTCACAATTATCTTTGTCACAGAGTAGATTTACTTTCTTGAACCATGTGCCTTATCCCAATTACCCAGAATATCTCTCATCTGTACACCAAACAGAAGCAGACTGGGTTAACATCCCTTTATTCATTGTGGCATCTTACTAAATATCTACATTGTACTGTCTAGTAATTTAGTTTTGAAAGTATATTAGATATGTTTTCCACTTGTTGAGTGACATTCAAACTTGAATTTTTACATACAAATTTTTCTCTCAAATTTCTAAAATAAACTTTTTATTTTATTGTATTTTGAATAACTTTAGATTCACAGAGTATTTGCAAAGGTATTACTGCCCTATACCCAGTTTCCTGTAATTGTTAGCATTCTGTATACCATGGTACAATTAAAACATTAAGAAATCAATATTAATACATTATTATTAGCTAAATTTCAGGCAATTCAAATTTAAACCAGCCTTTCCACTAATGTCTCTCTGCTGTACTTATATCTTCTCTTCCAGGATCCAGTTCAAGTTAACACAATACACTTAACATTTTCAAAGAACATCTTTTTCTTAATTTACCTTCCTTAGCGTCTCATAGAGTATACTTCATAAAAATAAAAAAATGTAATAATCTGATTATATTAAGTAACTCTATGCCAAATTTGTGTAAGCGTAAAAGACATTCTTCTAATTCCTAGAAAAGTTTCTGTCAATAAAATCTATAGCATGGAGGGCAAGCCTGCATTGTTAAAACAAAACGTTGAGTGATTCAGTTTCCTGCAGTCTGTTTTTTGTTGGTTATATTGCTTAGATAGTTGCCATGACTATAAATCCTGATTTCCAAAACATAAGAAAACCATGCCTCTCATAATATCCTGATGGTGGTAGCTATGCTGGATTGATGGAAAATGTCAGGAGACAGGTTATTATAAAATAGAAAAAAGCTTGCTGTCAAACTACGTCACTAAGATATAAATGGTCAGATAATTTTGAAAACCAGCTGAAATAATAGTTATTCTTCAGCAACAATAGCATTTAATTGTATTGTATCTTAATATTAAATTGCACAGACTTCATTGGAAGGAGGTACATTTAAATTCACAAACCTTACTTGTATTCACGATCCTGTTTATCTTAATCTATCATTGCTGTTTACTGATATGCTTCAGTTATAAGAGAAGGTCAAACTGTCCTCCTCAGGGCATTTCAATCTCTGGCAACAATTTTTATTTGCTGATCATAAGTGTACTTTAGATTTCTGCATTGTTATTTTATGTAATAATGTCAAGGACAAACATTCTGAAGCATGTCTAATATCATTGAGATCCATTTTCTTTCTACCACAATTCAGTACCCCATTAAATTTAAAGGTAACTGAACAATTCTCTAGTTTGGTAGGGGGGATTAGATTTTCTTCAAAAGCCTCTGCCTTTATTTTCTAATTGTCCTCATTTTTCTTAGTTTGGAGAACATCTGTGCCCAGAATAACATGAAGTATGAGAGGAAAGTTTGGTGGAAGAAAAAATTCTATTACATTTTCTATGCTGTCCTTTTGATTCCATTAGAGCAATAAACAAGCATAATGATTCTGAACGTAGATAATTCATGAATTATATGAGAAAAGTTATAATAAGTTCCAATAGGTAACCAGTTAAAAAAAAAAAAAAAAGATAACAGGCCCAAAATTAGTTGCTTCTGCTAAAGCCCCATGTAACCCAACCAAGATTTAACTTAATTACAGTTTCATCTCTCCCAAAATGAAATCTTAAAACAATCAGGAATTAACTGATCAACACTAGTTTGGAAGTCTGCCTGGTTGGCCCCTGACACCCCAGAAGGAAAGTAACCATTTAATAACCAAACCATTTTTTGGCCTAGTAGAAGGCCTTTGCTGCTGCTCTTCTCTGACTATAAAAGTCATTCATTTTGTACAGCTCCTTGAAGCTCCTATCTGCGAGATTGAATGTTGCCTGATTCACTGAATCATTGAATAAAATCAGTAAGATCTTTAAAATTTACTCAGTTGAATTTTGTGTTTAACAAACCTATCTGCTATATTCTTGTTAAAAACATTTCCTTATAAATTAAACCACTGTCACTTAGAAAGTGTACAATAATAAATGCCTAAGAGCTACCCATCTCTACTTAAGCCAAAAGTGTTCGTTCCTGTGCTTCTTTGTAACAGGTCAGTTGACTGTAATACTTTCTATGATAAAACCTGTGCATTAGCTTGCCCATTATTGCATTCACAGAATAGTCTCTCAAAAGGTATTTTATTTTATTTTTTTAATTTTTAATTTTATTTTTACAAATAATTTAATTTAATGCTCCAACATGAAATCCTTTTGGGGAATGTTTCAATTCCTCATATGTGTTTTATTCTATTTTGAAGTACTTTTTTAAATATATGGTGAATAGTAACCATTTTTCTCATCTTTGTTGCAAATACTTTCATCCTTCTTAATGTGATCTTATAGCTTTCTTTGTGCTATTTATTGTGCCATACAAGTTTCTTTTTTTAAGTTTTAAACACATTTAGACATTTTAGAGTCTTATCTTATTCCATAGAAATCATTTCACCACACCCAATTTACAAAACCTAACAATGATATACATTTTCAAGTATTATTGTTTTATGTAGAAACTGAGGTCAAACACTGATGTCAGATTTCCTGAGTTTGAATGTCAGCACCACTACTTACTAGTCATGTAGTCTCATTCAAGGTATTTAACCTTTATAATCCTCAGTTTTCTTATCTGTAAAAGGAAGGTAATAACAATTTCACAAATTGTTATGAAGAATACAACTGTAAATACATAGAGGGAGCTTTGAAGAATGCTTTGTGCATAGTGATCACCCAATAATTGTCAAATATAATTTTCATATGCATATTTTAATTGTTATTTGGTTCTGTTGTTCAGATTTAAAAGAACTCGAGTTGTGTGTATATTTTAATAGGCTTTCAAGTCCCTTAACATATTTGTTTAAATTAACCATTCTTCTACCAAAGATTTGAAAGGTCCCTTTTTTTCAATTCCAAAATCCCATCTATACATGAGTCTATTTCTGTTTCTTTGATTTTATGACATTGATCTGTTTATTGATATGTCATTTATGCAGTTTTAAAAAAGCATAGTGAATCTTAGTACCTAGATGTACAAGTCATTCATCATTCCCAAATATTCTTTCTCTTCCTCTCTTTTTCCCTTGCCACAATCAGTTTCTTAAAAGTTTTCTTCATAATAAAACTTAAAATTGTCAAAAATATTGGAATTTCAACCAAAAATGATGGAGTTTATAAATCAATTTAGAGAGAAATGTCAACTTTACAATATTGACTCAAAACACAAGTATTCCCTGTATTTTATTGACTCATGCCTTTTATATATTCTGGTAAAATGCCATTGTTTTCTTAATATACATTCTGGCACATTTAAAAAATAAATTTATACTTTCAATTACTATTTTAATGGGTTATATATTAAGATGGTAGATTAATTTCACTAAACTAATCTTAAAATGGGAGTATACTTAATGTCTACATTGGTTGTCACTTAAAATAATTCATGCCACCCTCATGGATATAAACACTATCTTCACTGCAGTGCACACACATGCACATACACACACACACCCCTACATTATGTATTTTTCAATTGCGTGGTTCTTTAATGCAAATATTGTTCTACAACGTACTTTTCACTCAACTAATTATCTAACTCATCTATTAACCTCCACATACTATGTATGTATGTTGCTTTTATTAAACTAATTATTTAGAGAATTCAACCTATTCTGGGTAAATATGCCTAAATTTTCTCTTGGCAACTGTCCCTCCTCTAATCACAATTGATAAGCTTTACATGTAGTCTTCTGCATCTGGATCTAGATGTAGGCACATGACTCTAATCTAGCTACTCTGAGTATCATACAACCTGGTGACTGATGTTCAGAACCATTCATGTGCAATGAGACCAATACTGAGATCACAGAAGGAAGCATTTGTCTTTTTCATTCTGTAATTCAATTTGAGAGGGTGCAGGTTGGAGCTGTTAGTAGTCCCATTCCTACCAATCACTTGATATTTGACAACACATACTGTATTGAGGAGACAATTGAGGAAAGGATAAAGTTAAAAGCTGGAGTACTTTTACAATTTTATTGTATGAGGATAAAAAAGCTTTATTTTCAACTTTTGTTGTGTACAAAAATGTGTAAGATGATGGTGATGCAGTCATGGCCAAATAAATATTAATTTTCTTTGATTTTTCATATGCATTTTGTGGCACATGTACTTTGGAACTCTAATAGAGAGAAGCATTATAAAGCTATTCCTAATTTAAGCAAATTTTCAACCTTAATTATTCTAGTGAGGAAGATCTAATTGAAGAACAGCATAAATGAGTAAATTTGGGATCGGTATCTTAGTAGATTGTTATTTATCTGTATTTTCTTGCACTAAATTCTTGTCTTTAAGTCTTATAATCACACATGTTTGATAAATGGAAATCATTTCTACATTCAATGTCTAAAAGGCAAAACTCTCCCTGAAATTATCAAGATTTATTGAGGTAACTGGATGTATCGAAGTTTAAAAATATCATCAAAGCTAAAATATAATCCTAGCTTGTTGATTCCTAGTCTAGCACAATGACAATAAAAATTAATTGCATAGATTAAAATTCAATTCTTAAAACATATTATTATTGTGGTTATTAATATTATTAATCATAATTCAGGTAATGTCTTTTGTAGATAATTTTGCTAGAATATAAATCAAGTATGAAACATCACATGAAAGAATACAGGCACTACTGAAAAATTTTTTATTGTTTCTGGCATATTCTTAGTCAAAGCAAGTATGTGTATATAGATATATATATCTATATACACACACACATACACACACACACACACACACACATTAAAGTAAAAATCTGGAGAAAGTCTCCAAGAAAAATTGCACTGGACAAATTTAAATAGGAAAGGAAAACTTTATTAAAGGCTATTGCTTTAAAGCAAAGGACTGGAAACTTTTTAAGACCTAAGGTAGGGGAATAATAGGTCATCTCTGTTTGCTATTTGGCTTTGCCCAAAGAAAAAGTAAACTTTCTCATACTTTTATAACAAGAGGTGGTTTTACAACTGGAGCAAGACACTTGTCAAAGTTAGACTTATGCCCTCCCACAAAAACTGGGAGATAAGGGCACCATCTTCCTTGATGATTACATGTCAGAAAGCATGGCTTCCAGGTCCTCGAGAAAAGCATCCCTTGCTTGTAAATGGGTAAGAACCTTTTTAAAAAGGTTGTCAGATAAAGAACTTGGAGCAATTCGTTCTACTCTGAACAAAATTGCTTCTAGCCATGTTTCTAAATATACTACAAATTTTCAAAGGCTTGCAGAAGAACATGACTATCTTCTCTATTGGAGAAGACTTAAAAATGTATCAGCAAGTACAGTAGGCAATTTGTTATTACTATTAAGAGTTCAGATTCATCCTGTTTTCAATTTTAATTCTGTCACTTGCTAATCTGTAAGCTTAGAAAAATTAGAGCATCTATCTAGAACTTAGTTTCTTCTTCAGTAAAACTACTTAATTTTTGGGATTTTGGCCAAGGTTAAATTAAAGAAAATTTAAGTGGTGATTAGCTACTCAAATGGCGATAGTCATTGCCTAGCATAAAATACATTTTACCTATTGATATTTATGTTTTGAAGATCACTTATTTGTTTTCAAAGTTTTAGAGCTGATAAGAGTGAAGTATCTATAAGAAAAAAGTAAAAAAGAAAAAAGTCTAAGAAAAAAGTAAAGCTACTCCAGGTATAGTGGATTCCAGCTACTTCCCACATCCCCAGAAACAGAAGTGACTTTTCTATATGCAGCTGGTGAAAATAATTTCACTTTTAATATTTCACAAGTAAAGGTCAGACTAAGTGGGCTTTTAAATGTGGAATTTACCACAGATTGGTTGACTTCCTCAAAAAGCTATTTATCAACAAGCTATTTTCTCATAACTTTAAAGTCCATTTATACAATAAAATATAGTGTTATAGTGGCTGGTCTATGTTCTGTTGTTTGTCCATCTGATTAAACAAAAAAGTTCCTGCTCATAATAAGTTCATAATCTATAGCCATGATTCAAACCATAGGTGCATATTAGAGTGACCTGAAAAGAATGATCATTCCCACATTAGAATGATCAAAGCCAGGACCTTAATATATATGTGTATATATATATATATATATATATATATATATATATATATATATATATATATATATACACATACACATGCACGCACACACACAAACACACAGTAATAGGATATTGGTATTGTTTGAACAGATTTTTAGCTTTTATTTATTGATGCCAGGGCTAAGAATTACTTACATAGTAAATGAGTTCAGAGACTACAGTAAAACAAAACTAAACAAAAAAGTCTGTTGCATCTACACTTAAAAAAATCATTATTCATTATATCAGGATTAAAGTACTTATTAAGTATTTATAAAACTAAGACGTCTCTTAATATAATGTACCTAGCAAAATAGAGAAAACAACTAAACAATATTTAACATTTAATGTGTTCCCAAATTAATTTGAGAGGAATGATACTTCAGAAAATTCTACCCTAAATTTATACATGCTACATATTTTGAAAAACGAGACAGAAGGTAAGTTTGCTCTAATCTGGCTATTTGATAAAAATGCCGAAAGGACAGACAATGATTTCCTGGCTCCTTTAATACTTATCTTTATTATTTATCTTTGAGTTGCCTATTCCTCGACCATTTGAGAACTCCTTCCTTTATATGCTTTCATTTAAATGTTTATCTTCAATGTTTAGATTTACCCATTGTTCTAACGCATCTTAGGACATTTAGTACATCCTAGCTACAGATAACAAGATCTGAAATTGTAATTAAAAGAATGACTGACTTGGCATAAACAGGAAAGAGGTATATAAGCACCCATTGATCATTTTAAATTGGTATGTCAATGGTGCACCATCACTGTCACCATAAATTTCCAGCAGTTTCAAAATTAATCATTCATTCTGTTTGTACTCCAGATATTCCAGGGAAATTAATATTCCTAAATAATTTTATTTGATTTAGTAAAAATGTCATTAAGTATTACTTGATCTCTACTCCCCAAACACCTGACTACTGATCATTTCAGAACTGAGACTTAGACAGTAGTAGGCAATATGTGGCATATAGTTTCCATCTGAGTCTATCCAGTTTTTGAATATATTTAAATATTATTTTTGAAATTGTAGCTTTGAGTTTACTGAAGTTGCTTAGCAAAGTCAGAGGCCATTGTACTATAAGTTCTTTGTGTCTCTCTTTGAATGATAATACTGTATAACCAAATAAACTCAGTGAAGTGTATACAATCACATTATCTAATGCTGTTTGTGATGCTTTAACACACGCTTCCTGGGAGCTAAAGAAAAATGTGTCCTCATCGTAGGAGTAAAAAACACAGGCAATTATGCATAATTATGGAGATTAAGTTCCAATTAAGGCTCAATTTCAATAATATCCCTATCCACAAATCTTTTCAAGTTTTTAGTGACATGAAAGAAGATCAAAGTAACTCAAGGTACAAATCTCTATTATGGTTGACGATATAATAAGTTTGATTAGGGAATTCTGCATGTATTGCAGGATTCTAGTAGCACATGTTGAAGAACACATCTCCATCTGCACTAGTATTTGGACAGTTATCTCTAGTAGCATTTCAGAGCCAAGAAAGAGTTTTTATATCCCCAAACCACATTACTTGGAAATACACAAAGGAATCAGTTGTCAGTCTGATTTTACTTAAAAATGGTGTTTTAAAAGTCAGTTGCAATGTTGCCTAAGAAACTTTTGAATATTTTCTGCTTAAACCTTACATTATCCTTCCAGAACACCAGTAAAAGGACTTGTATTTAATATTGTTAAATAATTTAGCACTGTGCTAAATTGCTCTGTATACATCCCTATTTGATAACTAATAGGGGAAACTCTGGCTAATAGAATTTAACTAATTTAATCAATATAGTATAGCTAATGAGTGGTATAACCAGGCTTTGAACTTTTGTGATGGTCTTGTATGCTTAACAAATTGCCTTATTTAGAGTAAGCAACTGAACTGACTTACACAAATATCTATATAACTTGTTATCACCATATTTCTTTAAGTGGGGAACAGAATAGAAAAGAGTTTTAACTATGTCTTCTACAGACAAGCTTAAACCTCACTCCATATTTACAGCTTGTTTATGGAGAGAACAAATTGATTATAATGAATTGTCCAAATGGCATTCTGTGATCTGACCCAAGAAAATTTCTTCAGCATTGGATGCTTACAGCAAACGATCTTTCCTGAACAGGGAATTATATTCAGCATCTTGTAGCAACTTATAATGAAAAACTATGAAAACAAATATATGTATGTATATGTATTACGGAAACATTATGCTGTAAACCAGAAATTGACACATTGTAAACTGAATATACTTTAATTTAAAAAGAAAAAAAGATCTTTCCTGGTCTGCTCCTTACACCCTCTCAACTTCACTTTTTTATTGTTTCCTCGCAATGTTGACTCCCCAGTACGCATTACATTTGCATACACATATCCACATAACATGTTACTAACAAAGAACAGAGTTGGGAACACAGGATAAAAGGCAAAAGAAAATTAAAACATTTAAGTAACAGATTTAGAGGAATCACAATTCTGTTTTCATCTAACCAGTTTAAGAGAAATGCCTTCTTCCATATTCTGACATTCATTTAATTTAAAAATGTAAGGTACATTGTTTTCCATTTATTAAAATGATCATGCTTTTTCCTTAATGGAAATACATTGAAATAAAGGAGGGGAAAATCATATCCTCTACCTTACTGACAGATTTTTTTTTTAATTTTGAAAACATGTAGGTGTATACCACTCACTACATATAGCACTGAAAAGAGCCTAAAAATTAAATGTATACAGAGTAAAAATATTAATTAATGAGAAAATCCTATATGGTGGAACCTAATAAACACTTCCCAAAGAACATAAAGTCAATCATTACCCAGTTGTAGACCTGACTTGTGTATTTTCAAACAACTTTCAGTAATAAAACATTAAGTCTAAGACTTAGTGGGTAACAAATAAGATCAATTAGCCAGCAGCAACTGAAGTTAACAGATATGTGAAAAAGATAAGAATTCATTCTTGATAGTTTTCATTTATTTTACTACATTTTCTAACAACCTAATGGAAATAAAGGAGGAGGATGTTATGGACTAAAAGTTTCTGTCTCCCCTAAACTCATATGCTGAACCCAAACCCCCAATATGATAGTATTGGGCGATGGGAACTTTAGGAGATCACCAGCTTTTTTTTTTCTCTTTTTTTCTTGAAATATATTTGATTTACAATGCTGTGTTAATTTTTGATGTGCAGCATAGTGATTAATTTATGCATGGATTATATTTCTTTTCATATTCTTTTTCATTATAGGTTATTACAAGGTATTGAGTATAATTCCCTGTAGCTTTAAATTAGATCATAAAGGTGGGGTCCTCCTGGTGGGATGAGTGGTCTTATAAAAGGAGTAAGAGAAGGAGATCTCTCTGTCCAGGAAAGCACAGAGGCTAGACCAGGTGAGAAGGCAAAAAAACCACATCTACAGCCCAAGGGGAGTGATCTCATCAGACACTGATCCTGCTCATACATTGATCTTGGATTTTCAAGATCTGTGAGCTCTTCCAGAAGTGTAAGAAATAAATTTCCATTGTTTAAACCAACCAGTCTATGGTATTTTGTTATGGCAACCAGAGCAAACCAAGAGAAGTTGGTACAGCAAATTTCAAGACTTTTAGTGTACAAAAGTGCATTTATTTTGCTCTCACATTCATTCAATAGTAAGGCTGGATATAAAATTTTATGTGGGAAAAAAATTCCTTCAGAATTTTGTAGAGAATGTACCAATGTCTTATAGCTTCCAATGTCCCTGGTCACTTCTGACATTCTGATTTTTTAATTCTTTATGTGAAAATATTTTTATGATTTTGTCTTATCAGAAGCTTCCAGAATTTCATCTTTTACTTCACTATTCCAATGCCTAATGATGCACCTTCTTGTAAATCTATTTTAAACAATTGTATTATGACTCAGCATGTAATGATTTTTTTTTATTCTGGAAAATATCACCCATATTTTGTTCACATTTAATTAACTACTGGGTGACATTTCCTTTGGTTTGCTCCATTATCTCATTACGAGATAACTTTTTTTTAAGATATTGACCCTCCTGAACCGTTTCTGTAACTTTAATGCTAACAAGTGTTAACAAAAATTGTGATTTGATTGTAATCACATAACATTTTTTGGAGTATGTTTCACAAAATATGAGACCTCTAGTTTACTAATATGAATTATACAAAATAAGTGGTTCAGAGTTACTGTTAGTTTGAGAAATGCATGGCTAAACAAAATAATAAAATTTCTTAAATGTGGGTATTATTAGAATATTTAGTAAATCATGTATTTTGTAGTTTTTCAAAAGAAAAACATGCTATAACACATACACCAATAAAAATATTGTTTGTTTTAGAGGACCTCTCACAAAACTAGTTCTTTATAATAAAATGTAAAATGATCTCTAGAGAGATCACTTTGACTTTCTTATATGCCTTCAGAAAGCTTTCAGTGTAAAAAAAATCATCAATTTATAATTAGCTATAAATACACAAAACAATCCTATTTTAAAATAGGAATAACAACTTAATTAGCCACTTCTAGGAAAGAGTATATTATTCTGCTTCAGAAAAAGGAAAGAAACAAAAAGGAAACAACAACCTTGACTAAAATAACACATAGAAAGACTAGCTAACCATTCATGCAGTAAAAGTTTATGGAGAACCAACCAATGGACTGGGTTATTAGACTCTAGCAAAGACAGTCCACCACCAGGTGGAGTTCTAGTCTGATTTCAGGCAAATCTCCAGTGGCCATCCCAGCTGATACATGGCGTCAAAGTGAAACACACACTGTTTTGAGCTCCCAGAGGCAGACACCAAAGTCTAAACTGACTGAGTGACTCTGGGTGATGTAAGCTTTTTGAAGAGGTGATAGAGGTGATACCCAAAGTTTGAAATGTGATCTGATTTCTGAGAGGAAGAAGCAGGAGTTGGGAATGGGGTGCTTAGATCTTTCAGAATGAGAACACTTTATGGCATTAACTCCAGTCTGGAAGCTTAACTATGATTCACCGTTAATTTTTCTAGTCAGCTTCTGTAACAAATAATAACTCCATCATCAAGGAGAAGTGTTTTTGTGTTTATTATTTGTTTTGTTTTGCATTGCTTTGCCTTTTTTCTAATTATCCTGAACTAGAACTGAGTAAAATGCAGGTGTTCAAGGTAAATTGTTGGCTTAAAAGACAAACTTATGGCAATTTATGGTTCTGTTAAGGCTGTTTAGAGCAAGTTTGGCTAATTATTTAGATTTCGTAGCTGTGGTAATATATTCATTAATAAAGGATAAAGATTAGCAGCTTTAGTTTTAGCAAATCAATAAATCAATCAATAAATGATACTGTTGCTTTTAAAAACAGAATTCACCAAAAGTCCAGATTAAGGGTCTTATTAACTATTTCTCGAGAAAGATATTGTACAAGTGGTAACAATTTACAGCATTCCCTATACTGTTCACTTACAGAAGCCTCAGGATACAGCTCTTTTAATATGAAATCTTCAACAAAGCATACAGTTCTGTTGTAACTTCTATGACTGTATCACTTCAAAGATGTACCACATACTACCTCTTTGCCTGGTCACTTTATATCTTAGCAGATCGATCTGTCAACCTGTAGTGAATTATGAAATTTCCATTTTGGCTCCCTTTTCCTGTTCTTCCACTAAGGATCAGGGAACACTGGTTGGAAGCACAAATCAATCACATTAGAAATCTTTATTCTGCAATTTTATTTGTTAAGTCTTTCCTCTCCAAAATTTGGTGTTGTTTAAAAATTCTCCTTGGAAATCATTGTCATTGACTCCATGGATAAACCTCATTTGTAATAATATATGAAACATAATAGTTTTACACAAATTAAGAGAGATGATTTTTACATTGTGTTTGTAATATTTCTTAGAGGAAGGGGAATATTTGGAGACATGTTATTGATTTATTGAAGTCATTAGGGTAATAAAATAACCATTGAAGAATCCATTATCCTTACAGTTATGGGGGTATATAGATTAGCTTTATGACTTGAAAAATGTTTTGTAATGCAGCATGGAGAAAACAGACTTATTTAAGACATTTTAATACATCTTTGATATATCCCTTGTTGTTTAAACCCAGCAACATTTTATTGAGTAAGTGAATTAGATTTATAAAGTAAAAAGACCAAATTAAATCTTCACTGGATTAAGATTACTTATGCAGGAAATTACATTTCTTGGGGCAGGAGGCATGGCAGGGAGAAAGGTTTTGTTTGATGTAGATTTTCATTGCTAGTATCAGAACATCTAATGTTGAAAAATACATTCAATAAACTCAAATTTATTTACATATTCCTTATTGATTCTTAAATATTTCAAAGACAGCCATGTGTCTTAGACTAGAGAAGATCTAGTAAATATCCTATATAATAATCCCTCAGCCTTTCGCTTTTTCATATTACTATTTGCTCCTCATCTTGAGCTTATTCGAAGCAAGAAGGGCAGAACAGTGTGGTCTCCCAGGCCTGTAGTTACAGCTTCTCATTCTGACAAATCAATATAAAATGTAAGCCTGAAACCTGATATTATCAACCACATTTTCTCGGTTTCACAGCAGGAAATAAACTTATTTCAGAATCTAGGGTGCAAATGTGTGCTTATCATAACATAATTTTGCCAGGCAAAATAACTGAAATCTTATTTTCTCATAATACTGTGGCAGTAAAATAGTTGATTCAAAATTTTTGTAAGAAAAGGCTGCAAAGGATAAATCAACATGAATATACCCCCTTTTATATACATTCTCACTGACAATATCTATTATTTGGATGTAGGTCAGTCTAGTGCAAAGAGTGAAAATATATTTTCAATAGTTTACCTTTAATGGTTTTATTGTTTATTCTATTTTAATGCACATCTTTTCTTTCCTTTAGTATCCAGTTCTGTTTCAATCTCTGGTCTATTTGGCATTTACTAAAACCAAACTGGGAAATCACTTGTATGAAATTTTAATAAAATGATCTCACTTTTGATACAACTTCAATGAAATGAAAGAAGTGTTAGACAGGAGCAGTTTTCCCACCATCCACAATATCACAATATGAAGTCATTACTTACAGTATGTCCTAATTTGTAAAACTCAATGTATGTTTGTTAAAGTTTGATAATTCTTATATATTGGATGGTAGGTATAATGTTTTTTGGCATATATTTTTGGCATATATAAGTCAAAGAATCATCTTTCTAAATCTATGTTTCTTTGATATGTTGAAAAGAAGCTGGGGGAATAACATCTCGTTGTTTCAATGAGACTGTACGTTTGTGTCTTTCCCAGAAAATGTGAACTGGCATTTTTCATATCACGTAAAGGCTTTGGAACCTTGAGAACTCTATGACTAGCACTTACACTGAATTAGAATTGAGAATCATTAAAACCATGAGACAGCCCAAGCAGGAAGGAAAATACATTTTTAAAAATGCTAAATATTTTTCCCAAATCCATATTTATCCAACTGGGCTGGAACAGAATGAATCTAAATTTCAAACTTTGAAAGAAGGCTTATCTGTTTTGTGAGAGATTTATTACCACAACATATATAGGTGAATGTATAATTTAAAATATTATATCTTACCACAAGTCCATTATCTTTTTCTAAAATGGTCTCAAGGAATTTTAAGAAATAAAAGTTTTACAATTGAGTTGAATGTCACAATATTTGAATGTTAAAAGAAATTCAGTGTCAATAACTGAATTATTGATCAATTATTTATTTGTATTTACATTGTTATAGCATGCAAAATCTATGATTCTCCCCAAGTACCCTGAGGAATTAATTTGGTTTATTAGTTGGTTTATGCCCATTATATTTACTTGTAGTGAATGCAGAAAACACTTTCCCTTTAATTGTATGGAAAAAGGCAGTGTCAAATATACACAGAGGAAATAAATCAACTTACAATGATGCTAGGTATTTTATCAGGTAGCACCGTTCCAGATCTTTGAGCATTGTTTGTCATTTCTACTGAGGGAATAAAGGCGGTATTCAATGAAGAGGAAGGAGGTTCAGTGAAAAGGAAAGAGAAACTTGAAATCTTATAATAGGCCCCAAGTAAAGCACATAATTACTTCTTAAAAATGGAACCAAAGTTTATCAGTCAAATACCTCTCAACAGTTTAACTTTATTCAGAAGGATGTTTATGTTGTGTGTTGAATTTGAATACACTGGAATCATTCCTTAGGCGAGCCAGATTTTAGCTCAGTAGACATTGGAGTTGGTCCAGGTAGCTGGCACAAGGCCCCAAATAAATAAACGTTGAAGAGTAGTGCATTGCGACGGCGATGTTAAATTAAACTTGACATTCTTAACAAAAAGATTCATTATTTGCATACTTTGGGGAAATCTGATTTGTTCCCATAGTTCTCATCCCTTGGTATTTTGAGCATCTGGTGTAAAGTAAAATCTGTTTATGCCACCTTAATTTATTACTCATAATTAATACTTATGAAGATACAAATATTTACAAATCACCATAATTTACTGGTAAAATTAGTTAGATCATTGGCAACCTAATTTGAAATCACATTATTTTGCAGCTATCAGCCATCTGAAAAACTCCATTACTCCCTGTTGCTATGTGGTGTTTCCCTAGACCATACCCATCTTTTTGTAATAATGATGTAAGAACAGCACTAAAATATTAATCTAACTTCACCCCTAGACACTATGAACACACTTGAGCCTGTTCAAATTACTTCTGAATAATGTTTGAGGACCGCTAGGGAGCTACTTTTTATGGATTTACATAATTTTGCTTTTTGATGCTCTATAGTAAATGCCAATTTCCTCATCTAGCACAGGCTGAGGATGACTATAGATATTACCAACAAATAGCCACGTATGTGACTGATGATCCAGCCCCACAATTCTCCTGAGGCATTGAGACAAAGACCTCCTTCAGGATGAGATGTTTTCTTTTTTGTTCTGATATTTCACTAAGTATGACACCACTCCCCAGGTCCATACATGTTGTTGCAAGTGGCAACGTTTATTTATTTTCTTTTTTTAATATCTTATTTATTCATTATTGTATTATTTAATTATTTTATTTTGGTTGGAGTGGGGGAGGTAATTAGGTCTATTTATTTTTAGGAAAGGTAATGGGGATTGAACCCAGGATCTTGTGTGTGCTTAGCATGTACTATACCACTTGAGCTATATCTCCCACCCATTCTTTTTCTTATGGCTGATTCATGTCCAGTGTGAGAGTGTGTGTGTGTGTGTGTGTGTGTGTGTGTATACTCATCTTCAGCATCCATTTATCCATAAATGGACACTTAGGTCATTTCCATATCTCAGCTATCATAAATAATGCTGCTATGAACACTGGAGTGCATGTTATCTTTTTGTATTAGAGTTTTTGTTTTCTTTGGATATGTACCTCTGAGTGGAACTGCTGGATCATGTGGTACCAATAAAAAAAAATGAGATGTTTTAATCTCTTGATTACTTGTTAATCGTAAATAAGCTACACTGCTTCTCATTTCTCCTTTTTCTTAATTTTTGATATATATATATCACTTTAATAATTTATTTTATAGAAAGGCATAACATAATTCAATATCTTTAATTATCTAGTAATATTTGATTTTTCACATATATGAGAGAGAAAATCATAAAAGGGACTTAAAATATGCACAAATAATAAACATATTGTAATAAACATAATAAATACTACATATTACACTAAACAGCTTGTTATTCAAGAAGAACTATTTCACGTTGTTTTTTTGAGCCATTGTATTTCGAAGAAGAGTTGACTAAAATATAATGTATATTAATTCAGTTGTCCAGGTATTCAGTCTTGATAATACAGAAACTGAAGCATGAAGACTTATAAGAATATAAATGAGAGACTTAGCAGAAGGCTCTCATAACCGTGTTTTATAGTAGAAAATAACTGAATTAAGTTGCTTTTGTTTTGAGGTACATAGCAATATTTGAAAGAGACAGCTTTACTTATCTAGTTACTTCTTTCAGAAAGAGATACTACTATGGCTGTTGTAGTAAGTTCCTTATACTTTCATCTGATCAGACTTATATACATGCTGCATTTTTATTCATACTAACACAAAGACTTTGGTATTTGGAGAATGTACAGAAAATTTCACAGTAGAGATATCCGGGGAAGAGGACACACTGATTTTGTGTATTAACTCCCACAAGATTGCATCGGCAACCCCAAATCAGCTGCATAAAGGCTCAGAAATTGAACTGGAATTTAAATCACTGCCCAAGTTTCAAATCCCTGAGTAGGTCATGTGAGTAGCAGTTACAAAGCAGTAGAACAGTAGCGATTTGAAAACTGAAAGGATATTTAAGTTACTGTCCAGCCCAAAGGTAAGACATTGGTCCAAACCTATTTGGGTTGACTGACTGCTCAAATAAAAACAAGCAAACAAAAAATGCCATGTTCTTATAAGAATTATAACAGGAGTTAGAGTCTACAGAAAATCCAAACACAATAGACAAAGAACCAGTAGCACTTAATCAATCTCTGTGGAAGAAGAAACAATAGTGCCTCACCCAAACCTGACCCAGATGTTGGAATTACAAAACAAAGGCTCTAAAGCAGCTGTTATAACTGTTCCATGAGACAAGGGAAAACACTTAGGATGAATGGAAAGGTAAAGTTCTGATACAATTTTTATAAATATGAAGAGAAATAACATAATGAAAATTATACCTAAAAAAAATCTGAAATAAAATGATTCGATATATTCAATAGTAAAATGGAGATAACAGAAGCATTAGTGAACAGGAAGAAATGAGCTTGAAGACAGATTAACAGAAATTATTCTTTCAGAAAGACAGAGAAAATGTTTAAAAAATAACAATAATCTGTGGGATCATATAAAAAAGTTTAAAACATACAGGCTATTGAAAATCCAGAGGAAGAGAAGAAAAATTAAAGACAATAAAAAATTATTTAAAGATATAACTAAGTCCTCAAAAATTTAATGAACAACAAGAAATTGACATAGTCAAGAAGCTCAGCTAATTTCTAATAGAATAAAATCAAAGACCATCCCTAGATTTATCTACTAAAACTGCTGAACACCAAAGATAAGAAAAATACTGAAGGGAACCAGAAGAAAACAAACCATTGCATATGAAGAAAAATGATTGAACTGTCCATAGATTAATCATCAGAAACCATGACTGTCAGAAGAGAGTAGAGCACTATGTACATAGTGTGAACAAAACATATACAAATAGGTTCCAAAGCCTAACAGTGAATTCACTAAAACATATAATAATACGTAACTCTTACTAACAAATATCAGTGCAAAAATGTTAAATGCAATATTAGCCTAGAAAATCTAATACAGTGTTAATATGTATGAAAAAGGAAGAATTTTTCTAAGAATATCCATGTGATTCAATACTAATAAAACATTTAAAATATCCATGACATTAATACATTTAAAGATAAATCACTTAATTTCTTCAAAGATATAGAAAAATCATTTGATGAAACAGGATACATATTCTACTTAAAACAGTATATATATACATTTTGTTATCAGCATAGGTAAATAATCTCTAAGTATGTAAAATCACATATAATATATATACTATAAATGTAATTTTATATAGTTAGGAATTAGAAAATTCCAAAATATACATGGCAAAACTATAAAATACTAATAAAAAAAACATTGGCTTAGACTGAATAATCGAAGAGAGACACCATGATCTGGTACTAAAGCTCGATATCTTAAATTTGTCAGTTCTTCCTAGATTAATTTATAAATTGAGTGCAGTGCCAATAAAAATACCCTCAGGTGTTTTTATGAAGCTAGTGTAGCTATTTATAAAGTTTGTTTCAAAAATTACTAATGTCTAAGGATGAAAGATGACTTTTTATTAAGTGGTACTGAGATAACTAGAGAGTCATATTGAAAAAAATATTTAACTGTTTTTAACAAAAGATAAATTCCAAGTGGAACAGACATACTACTTTTTAAAAGTTGTAGGGGGAAGGTGTAGCTCAGTGGTAAAGCACATGCTTAGTATGCATGAGGTCCTGGGTTCGATCCCCATGATACAGGAAAAACGAATGTGGGGCATGAGAAGGGCCATGTCTCAGGTCTCAGTTGAACCTCTGGGATGTGCCCTGCCAAGTGTGGGTCCTTGGATTTGCACAGGAAAGAATTTAAGAGCAAGCCACAGTTGAGTAAAGGTAGATTTATTTAGAGAGTTAAATACTACTTAGAGTACAGTCTGTTAAGAAGGCAAGAGAAAGGCCTCAAGGTGTGGGGGTTGGGTTAAAGTAAAAGTAGATACACACTTCATAGACAGAGTGTGGGTAATCTCTGAAGATCAGGGAGCAAGAGAGGTTATTAGGTGGCATGTTGCCAGTTTTTTTATGGGCTCCATAACTTCCCACTTCTACAAGTGGGAAGACCAATCCAACTACCCTGGGGAAGGGGCTGGGATCCCCAGGAATTGGGCCACTGCCCACTCTTTGATCTTTTATGGTTACCTTGAAACTGTCATGGTGCCTGTGGGCATGTTACTTACCATGCTAATATATTACAGTGAGCATATAATGAAACTCAAGATCTACTGGAAGTCAAATCTCCAGCCATCTTGATCCTCAAGGCCTACTGGGATTTGAATCTTCCCCCATTTTGGTGTTAATTGCTGCATCATTCCTTGAATGGCTGTGCCCTGACCCCTTCCCTCCTGATCTCACTCAGTCTCTCCACTAAATTTTAAAAAATAAATAAACAAACCTAATTATCTCCCCCCCTCAAAACAAAGGATACAAAAAAAAAAAAAAGTTGTAGAAGTACAACAGAAAATACAGTAAATCTCTCTATAACACTAGAGAGGAGAAATTTTTTTAAGTATGTTTCAAAATCCAGAAATAATAAGAAAACTTATGACAAATTGCTTTCACTTAAAAAATTCTTAAGTGACATAAGTTCATAACTGAAAGGATTATTTCAGCCACCTTTGGGTAATGCAAGATAACTAACTCATTTAAAGAAAAACAATTTAACAAAATTTTAGTAACCAAGCCTTTATTCTGTTTCTTTTCAAGTGATCTGTGTTCCAGGATAATCAAATAGTTAATAAAATTATGTTTTTCTTTACTGAAACTCAACAAATGATTGAAAATGAATAGCTACAAAATGGGACAGAAATGAAGGAAAGGTTTCTCTCACTATTGAAATTAGAACATTTCTATGAAATCTTTTGAAAGCTGAAATGGACTAAGTGAAGACACAACTACCTTAGGGACACATCTGTTTAATAAATGCACAAAATAAATAAGTTGAGATAAAGCACAGGTGCTCACAGACACAGTGCAAAGCTATGGTGGCTTGATGCTGAGATACTGAGTGTACTTCCCAAGGAAGGAGCTTGGCATTGATACTCTTGCTGCTCCGGTTGTGGGACGCCCCTGAGATGGCTCACAGCAAAACCAACTCTGATGGCTATTTTCACAATTTCCCTTCTTTTGTAAAAGCTAAAATCCTCTTTATATTTCTTTCTGTTAGTGAAAACGGGTCTTAATGCAGGTCTTTTGTAAAAGGAAGTGGTGTTAGGCAATCTTAGGAAAAGCAGGGATACCTGTGTTGGTAAAGCTAGTGGAAAAGCATGAGTTCTTGGTGGAAAAGCATGAGTTCTTGGTGGCAGGTTGGGCAGTGCGGTGATGCCATCTGTATTTGCTAACTGGCATTTAGGGAAGTTAGGCTCCTACCTTCCCCTAGAGGCTGGAAGACAAAGTTGCTATTTTTGTGGATGATTACATTTCAAAGGGATAGCTTCCAGGTCCTTGAGAAAGACATTCCTAAGTTGTAGAAGATTTACATCTCAAAGAGGTAGAGAAAGAATTTACAATTGTGAGTTTTCTAAAGTCAGTGCTCTAAGAAAAGGGAGGTTGTGGACCTACGGTAAGGAAGAAGCCTATTTAAATTTAGTTAAGCTGAGGGGAATGTTAAGGCCATCTTGGTCACTGAGAAAAGTGTGAAGCTAACGATAACTCTGCATGCTTTCAGTTTCTAGTACTAAGTTTTATTTGACCCTACTTGTCCTATAATCAGACAAACTTCTATTCTCAGTGTCCTTTTGCTGTATTTTTAAAATTCCAATCAAAACTTTTCTAGTTTATGCTTTAATTTCTTCTCACAATGTTTTCCTAATAGTATATTTTTCTTCATTAATTGGTCCAGGTAGATTAATTTAGAAACTAATTTCAAAAAAATTTTTACTATTACTATAATAATCAGAGTCTTGTCAATCACATATTATTTTTTAATGGTACTTGCATTTGATTTGTTTTAAAGACAAAGTAAACATTGTCACTGGTGTCTTCAATAATTCAATTGCATCATGAACAAAATTCAAAAAGTAATAAAAATTTGAAAGTTTGAATATTATGAAAATCGAGCCCATTCACATAGAATAGAGTTTACCTCATCAATTTAGCATCATTAGTTTATTAATCACTCCCATGTGCTAAGCACTGGCACATAATGCTGCAGATGCAATCCAGTGAAGAAAACAGACATAGTGCAAATAATTGGAAAGATAAATAAATATTTTAGATTCCACATATAAGTAATATCACATGATATTTGTCTTTCATATCTTGTAATAATCTCTAATGATTAAGAATATGATAAACATATATATATATCTGAATCACTTTGGTATATACCAGAAACTAACAGCATTGTAGATGAACTATATTTAAGTTAAAAAAAAAAAGGAAAAAGATCATTCTGGCTGCCCCAGTAGGTAGGAAAGTACAAAATTAGGGAGTACCTTTACAGTGTTTTTATAATAATTCAGATGGAAAGATTAGTAGCTTTGCTCAAAGTGTCTCAGCAATGAGAAGTGGCAGGATTCTGGAATTGAAGCTAAATAGAATATAGTGTGTGAGGGAAATTCCAGAATGACTTCAAGGATGTAGGCTCCAGAATCTGGAAAGGGGGAGTTGCCACTTACTGAGATGGATGAAGTCTATGGTGGGGAGGCAATTTGAGAGGGATTTTAGACATGTAAGATTTGGATACCTAATAGAAATTGTGGGGCCAACTGTCATCCTTCAAAGTCCAATGACCCCCATTCCTGGGCTCTCAGATGTCTGTTTTCAATCCCTGAAAAGATAAAGTATGTTCTTTTCTGGGTGTGTTTGCCCTAACAAATAGCCCTAGGTAATGCCTAACCTCAGGCTGGTTTGTTTCAGCCCACCTAATCAGAGTCATAAATGCCACCACCTCTTCAGGGAACCTAAACTTCTTACCTCACCTACAATCACCAGAGAATTATACACACACACAGACTCCAACCCATTGGGTTCACCAACCCCTTACTCATAAAAGACCTCAACAACCTACTCTCGGTGCTCACAAAGGCACCTCTCACCTGTGTGGCCCGCGTTGTCCATGGCAGTGCAACCTAATAAACTCCTTTACTGTTCTCCTCCTTCGTCTCTTGTGAATTCTTTTACCATCTGTGACACTGGCCTGCCATGTCCTCTGGCAGAAATCTGAGTGGAGGCAGTAAGCTAGTATTTGGGTAAGACTCTTGTCAGGGAAGACCCCCTGGCTGTGTAAGCAGGTAGTGTCGGGGATATCCTGAGAAAGAGAACCAGACATGTCTTTCTTAGCATCAGAGGAACTATTTTAGGCCTAAGCCATTTTGTGATCTAAGTGTGGCCACAATGCTTGCCCTTGTGGAAGAACAGTTCTGAGTAGTTAATGGTTTTAAGGGAACTGAAGAAAGTAAGAACAAGCAGCTATTTCCAGGCCAGGGAGATGACTCACCATATTGAAAATGATGTATCAGTTGTACAAACTCGCAATTCTGTTTTGAAGGTAGAGTTTAGCTCAAAGCACATTCTTGAGCTATTTTGCAGGATCCAAACCTCCTTGAGCACTCAACTACCAGACTAACTGGAACTTAAGGAGTGATAATGTTGACATTTGCTGGCTCTCATGACTTCAATCAACCAGAGCCTAGACTCTGTCAACCTTTG
The DNA here is from genome assembly GCF_009834535.1 of Camelus ferus. Lineage (NCBI taxonomy): Eukaryota > Metazoa > Chordata > Mammalia > Artiodactyla > Camelidae > Camelus > Camelus ferus. Next base: position 56,690,204 of record NC_045709.1, read on the forward strand.
CCCCTATTCTATGTTGAATTCTTCTCTGCTCAAGCCCCTTCGTATGTATGTACTCACCTTAGCCTAAAACTTCACCAATTTTGCTATTCAGGGAGACATTTCTTTGGAAAATATCTCTGGTGTCCCCCTTACTGGTTGTAAGTAGTAAATCTTTCCTTCCTCCACTGTTGGCCTTGATTGTGTCTTTTGACTCCATACTCACTAACAGATAAACCCAGTTTTAGGTAATATTTAATATATATATATTAAAAATATGGTATTCTTAGCATATAGATGGTGCTGAAGACCAGAAAGTTATTAATTTGCAATGAATGTTTCTGTTCTTATCTTCACTATCTACATGTCTCTTATTAAACAATGTTAACATTCACAACATTAATAATAGAAATCATGATTCACAATTTCAGTGCTTTACAATTATACTTCACTCACATTAAAATGATTAAGCTACTTAAAATTATACTTTACATAAAGCTGAATTGTAAAACCGAGAGAGGTTAATTAATGGACTTTTGGTATCGCAGCAAATAAGATGCCCAATATATTCAAGTATTCAGCCAAGTTGCATACAATAACATTTCCAAAGTAACCCAGAAATATTTAACTTAGTAAGCCCAGTAGGAAAAATAAGTATTTTTCTCTACCCAACAATGACTGCACGATAATTTTCTCACCGATGTTATGTCTTTCTTGATTAAAACTACAAGAATTTAGGCTCCAAAGTAAAACATATGTATTGATGTATATACATTGCCAATCAAGAAAAACAGTATAATAATTCTGGATCAATTCCAATGCGTGTATGTATCAGAGGTGGTGGAGTTCCCATACCACCAAGCAATTCTCTGACACCAGCTGGGTGCCCCATAATTCAACTCAATTCAGATACTACCTATCTGGAGATGTTGTCAGATTCCATAGGTTAAGGATTCAGTCCCACAAGACTGCTTCCGCCCCCTACTCCCAAAACACACACTCCTCAGATGTCAATCACAAGGGTAGGGTATCACTTATCTGATCTGCCTTGTGACTATGCATAGATTGGGTTTTCAATAAAGTCCCTATTAAGTTTGATTAATTTGCTAGAGTGGCTCACCAAACTCTGAGAAATATTAAATTTCTTAGATTCTGATTAAATATAAAATGATATAACTTAGGAACAGCCAGATGAAAGATGTGCATAATACAAGATATGGGGAAAGAGCTCAGAGCTTCCATGCCCTGTCCCAGAATGCCATTCTCCCCAGAAGCTGATTGAATCCCAACCTTTTGGGTTTTATGGAGGCTTCACTGAATATACTTGATTGATCACATTATTAACTGCTGGCAATTGATTCAATCTCCACCTCTTTTCCCTTCCCTGGAGGTCAAAGGGGTAGACTGAAAGTTCCAACTCTCTAATCACTGTTCCGTTCTCCTCACGAGACCCCACCCTTAGATGCTTTCCAAAAGTCACTTTGTTAACGTAATAAAATACACTTTTGTTGCTCTTAGGAAATTCCAAAGGTTTTAAACCAGAAATGGGATGAAGAAAAAAATATATATTTCTCATTATACACCACAGTATCACAAACAGTTTAGTGGGCAGGGTGGGTATAGCTTAGTGGTAGAGCACAGGCTTAGCATGGACAATGTCCCAGGTTCAATCTCTAATACCTTCATTTAAAAAAAAAATCTTTAAATACTATCTGAGAAAGGAATTGTGATATATCAGATTATAGCTGTGAATTTTTTTTCTTTCTTCTCAGATCTGTCAGTTTTTACTTCATGTATTTTTAAGCTCAGCTTTTAAGTGTATATGCACTTAGAATTATTATGTTTTCTTGAAGATCTTTATGTATATCCTTCTACAGGTATAAAAATATTGCTTGTTATGAAGTCATTTTGTTTGAAATTAAAATAGATATTCCAGCATTCTTTTGGCTAGAATTTACATCTATCTATCTATCTATCTATCTATCTATCTATCTATCTATCTATCTATCTATCATTTCTCCATCCTTTTACTTTTATCCTGTCTTTATAATAGGTTCTTACAGATAGTTTGGTTTTCATTTTTTATCCAGTTTTACAATCCTTGTCTTTTATCTGGTGTGTTTAGACTATCAACATCTATAGTGCCTATTAATGTGGTTGGGTTAAAGTTATGCCCTTGCTAGCTGCTTTCAATTCATTTTGTTTATTCTTTGCTTCTCTTTTCTTCTTTATGTGTCTTCTCTCAATTTAATTGAGCACATATTATGATGCAATTTAATCTGATCTATGGACTAATTATTTAAACATATTCTAACATTTCTTTAGTGATAGCCCTTGAATCTACAATGTACATTTAAAATAACCCGTGCCTTCCTTCCAATAATATTTTTGTGCTCCACACGTGGTGTAGGATCTTACAATTTTTCAATTCTTCTATTTCCTTGTTCTGGGTTGTCATACATGTCATACTTCTACTTATACTATCTTTTAGATAACTTTTAGAGTAATTAAATATTCCAGAAAGAGTTCAGGTTATCTTCACTGACTGAATTTATTCTTTTCTGTAGACCCACATTTCTGATCTATGTCATAATTCTTCTACCTGTAGGAATTCCTTTAAAGTTTCTGAAAGAGTAAGTTTGAGCTCAGTTAAGTATTACTGATTTTGTATTACCTGAGAAAGTTGATTCATCTTTTTTAAAATTTAAACTATTTTTGAATAATTTTAGATTCATAGAAAAACTGTAAATATAAGAGAGAAAGTTTTCTTATATCCCTCACCCAGTTTCACATATTGTTCCATCTTACATGAACACAGTACATTTGTCACAACTCATAAACCAACGTTAGTAAGTTGCTAATCACTAAACTCCAGATTGAGGATTCACATTCCACTAATTTTTCTTCTAAGTTCCTTTTTCTGTCCCAAGATTCAATGTAAGATAACACAATGCATTTAGACATCCTGTCTGTCTCCTTTGGTCTAAACAATTTCTTAACCTTTCCTTCTTTCTCATGAAAGTGATAGGTTTTAGGAATACTGGACAGAATTTTTAGGCTGACCTTCAATTTGGGTTTGTCTGATTTTTTTTCTTATAATGAGATGCAAGTTGTTTATCTAGTTAAGAAAGTAAAATTCTAATGTGTTTTTAAAAACAAAGAGAGGAGTACAGTAAAATAAATTTTCATAATTTCACACTTATCATAGAATAATATGACTTTGCTGTTGAAAGGGGAACCAGATTCAGTCTCCTTATTTTGAAGATGATATAATTTGACACCAAAATGATTTGTTTATGTTAAAATATTTAACTAGTGAAGATAATTGTTGGTTTTCTGAACCATGTTTCAAATTGTCTTAAGAATTAGTATTAAGCAATTTTTAATCTACTTTCTTTTACATTAAAATAAAATATGATTTATAATGTTTACTGAGAATATTAAAGTACAAAGTACACACTTTATACAGCAGTGTAACAAAAGGCAAATAAATTAGAGAACTCTATGAAGAGAATCTTTGATTCTAGACCAAATAGTCATTAAAAAATGTATCTATAGTAAAGGCATAGTACCAAAATTGAATGAAGTGATAAACTAAGAATAAATAATTAAAACTAGATGACTGAGTTGTCATATATTTACATATATTCACATCAGCCCAGATAGCTTCCAAATAAAGGAAGGTATATTCTTATAAACTTCATAAAGAATAAAAGTAAAAAAGCAGTTAAAAAGAATGGGATAAAGGTATATGATTTTATAGTTTTTACTTAACATTAAGTAAAATGTGTTTTGTAGGTAGTGTAAAAAAAGTTCCAGAATTAAATAGATGTCAAAATTTTGATGGTTGTTTTTTTTTAAATGGGAACATCTGCTTACATTCACTTGAGATCATCTTTCTCAAGCTGCTAAAGGAATGAAAATTGACTTAGAATTGAATTGTAGAATTGAATGTCTAAATAAAACAGTTGTGATACGTTTAGGAAGTCTACTCAGTCAATAAAATACTCCCTAAAGATATCAGGCACTTAGACAAATTAAATGAACTCTTTCATGATTTTAGGGAACCAAGAACTAATTAATACTTTAATCACTCACTGACCCAGATTTTTTTTGAAACTTAACTTTCATAATATGCAAATGCATTTACCTAAGAATAAACATCAAACAACTTAATAAAGTGCAGCCCGAAAAATGAAGTATGTAATAAGATCGAAATATAATATAGATCATTAGTCCACACTTCCTTAAGATTTCACAGCAAGAAATGGAAGTGCAAGGAAATGGGATGAATCTGTCAAGAGTAGTCTAGCCTAGTTGGATATGCTTAATTTTATGTACATATATATATCAGCAAATAATTCAAATGTCTGTGATATTTAATGACATTTCCATTTCCATCTGAGGTGTATTAGTGGTCGGGGTTGAAGGGTGTCTATAAAAACAGGATTATTTAAACAAATGTTAATTTCTTTGTGTCTTATTTCAAGCAATTTAACAGTTCTGGTTCAATTTGAGATCAGAATAATGCACATATGTGAAGGAGAAAAACTTGATAACAGACAGCATGGCTACTTTTAGCTCTGAAAAGTAATGAAGTTTTTGTAAATGATAGACAAGGGGTGAAAATAACAAAAAATAAAAAAGTCAGTAATTTCCCCTTTATGCATCTGCTTTCACTGTAGATTTACTTCTTGGGTTCAAGAACAAAAATAAACAAACATGCTCACTTAATATCACAAGTAATTATTCAATTTATACCTTATCAAATTTATTTTGGACATACTTTAAAAAATGTGATATTATTTTCTAAATACTGTGTACAATTCAGGGAAACCACAAGATAATTTGTCTCTGATTTTTGTTACCCGGTTGGAGGGGTCTATATAAATTCATTAGAATAAGTCCTTTAATTATATTGTTCAAATCATCTGATGACTATACTTTTTTGTCTGTTTGATAATCGAGTTTCTAAAATTATATGTTCAATTTTACCTTTATCGTCATATTATAGATTTGTCTATTGCTGAAATTCTGAAATTTTAATTTTATATATTATGAGAAAACATCATTGATTGCATTAAAATTTGGTGTATCTATATCTTTTGATACAATGTTTCTTTTATATTTTTGCCATAATTCACACTTGGTCTTAAATATTTTGTTTATGAGTTTATTTAGAATTTATATATAACATTATATTCATTCTTGTAAAAAATCTAGGTATGTATACACATACAAGTTTCTTTTTTAAAACTACTTAATTGAGAGATGATTGACATAAAAAGCTATACTTATTTAATATATACACTGACGAATTGGAAAATAAGCATATATCTACAAAACCATCCCTCCAATCTATCCCAAGTATAGCTGTCACCTCCAAAACTGGCCTCTTGCCCACTTTATTTATTATTATTATTTTGTGATAGGAAGACAATGTAAGATCTATCTTTCTAGTGAATTATTAAGTGTACAACACAGTATTGTTAACTATAGGCACTATACTCTACAGTAGATCTCTAAAACTGAAATTTTATACCCATTGACTAATACCTGATTGTTCCCTCTCACCCCAACCCCTAGCAACTACAATTCTACTCTGTTACTATGAGTTTCACTATTTTATGTTCCTCAAAGAAGTTGGTATCATGGCTTTTCCATTAAAGTCTATTTTGTCTGAAATCAGTACTGCAACACCTGCTTTTTAAAACAAAGACCATAAAGAAAGATAAAGAAGGACATTTTATAATGATTAAAGGAGTGATACAAGATGAGGATATTTCACTCATTAATATATATGTACCCAATATAGGAGCACCTAAATACATAAAACAATTCCTAACAGAGATAAAGGCGGATATTGATGGGAATACAATCATAGTTGGAGATTTTAACACCGCATTAACATCACTAGACAGATCTTCCAGACAGAAAATAAATAAAGCAACAGAGAAACTAAATAATACAATAGAAAAATTAGATTTGGTGGATACTTTCAGAGCATTACACCACCCAAAAATAGGATATACATTCTTTTCAAGTGCACATGGAACATTTTCTAGGATAGATCATGTACTCAGGCACAAAAGAAATCTCAACAATTTTAAGAAGATAGAAATTATCTCAAGCATCTTTACTGACCACAATGCCATGAAACTAGAAATCAACAGAGAAAGAAAGGAGAAAAAAAGGAAAGCATGGAGATTAAACAATATGTGATTAAAAAAAATGGGTAAATGAGGAAATCAAAGCTGAAATTAAAAAATACCTTGAGACAAATGAAAATAAAAGTACAACCACACAAAATTTATGGGAAACAGCAAAGGCAGTGCTAAGAGGGAAGTTTATAGTGATACAGGCCTTCCTCAATAAAGAAGAACAATCTCAAATAAACAATTTAACCCACCACCTGAAAGAACTAGAAAAAGAAGAACAAAAAAACCCCAAAAGGCATCAGAAGGAAGGAAATTATAAAGATCAGGGAGGAAATAAATAAAACAGAGTTTAAAAAAAAAACATAGGAAAAATCAATCAAACCAAAAGCCGGTTTTTTGAAAATGTAAATGAAATCAACAAACCTCTGGCCAAACTCACAAAGAAGAAAAAAGAGAGAGCACAAATTAGCAAAATAAGAAAGGAAAATGGAGATTACAACAAATAAAATAGAAATACAGACTATCATACAAGAATATTACGAAAAACTATGTGGAACCAAAATGGATAACCTAGAGGAGATGGACAAGTTTCTGGAAACATACTGTCCATCAAGACTGAATCAAGAAGAAACTGACCACTTGAACACACCGATCACTAGAAATGAAATCGAATTAGCAATAAAAAACCTCCCTACAAATAAAACTCCAGGACCGGATGGCTTCACTGGGGAATTCTACCAAATATACAAAGAAGAACTCATACCAGTCCTTCTCAAACTCTTCCAGAAGATTGAAAAGAAGGGAATACTCCCAAACTCATTCTATGAAGCCACCATCACCCTGATACTAAAACCAGGCAAAGACACTACAAAAAAAGAGAATTATAGGCCAATATCACTGATGAACATAGACACCAAAATCCTTACCAAAATATTAGCACATAGAATCCAACAATACATAAAAATGATTATACATCATGACCAAGTGGGGTCCATCCCAGGAACACAAGGGTGGTTCAATATTCACAAATCAATCAATGTAATACATCACATCAACAAGAGAAAGGACAAAAAACATATGATCATCTCAATAGATGTAGAAAAAGTATTTGATAAAATTCAACACCCATTTATGATAAAAACTCTTGCCAAAGTGGGTATAGAGGGAACATATCTCAACATAATAAAAGCTATATATGACAAACCTACAGCCAGCATAGTACTCAATGGTGAAAAACTCAAAAGCTTCCCACTAAAATCTGGGACAAGACAAGGATGCCCACTATCACCACTCCTATTCAACATAGTCCTGGAAGTCCTAGACACAGCAATCAGGCAAGAGAAAAAAATAAAAGGGATCCAAATTGGAAAAGAAGAGGTAAAATTATCACTATATGCTGACGACATGTTACTATATATAGAAAGCCCTAAAATGTGCACACAAAAACTACTAGAGCTGATCGAAGAATTCAGCAAGGTAGCAGGTTACAAGATTAACATACAAAAATCAGTTGCATTTCTTTACACTAATGATGAATCAACAGAAAAAGAAAGTAAAGAGACAACCCTTTTAAAATAGCACCCAAAGTAACAAAATACCAAGGAATAAATCTAACCAAGGAGGTGAAAGAAATATATATAGGAAACCATAAACCATTGATGAAGGAAATTAAAGAAGATTTAAAAAATGGAAAGATATCCCATGCTCCTGGATTGGAAGAATCAATATTGTTTAAATGGTTACACTGCCCAAGGCAATCTACAGATTTAATGGAATCCCTATCAAATTACCCAGGACATATTTCACAGAACTAGAACAAATCATAATAAAATTTATATGGAACCATCAAAGACCTAGAATTGCCAAAGCATTACTGAAGAGAAAGAAAGAGTCTGGAGGAATAACTCTCCCAGACTTCAGACAATACTAGAGAGCTACAGTCATCAAGACAGCATGGTATTGGTACAAAAACAGACATATAGACCAATGGAACAGAATAGAGAGCCCAGAAATGAACCCACAAACTTTTGGTCAACTCATCTTCAACAAAGGTGGCAAGAATGTACAATGGAATAAAGATAGTCTCTTCAGCAAATGGTGTTGGGAAATCTGGACAGCAGCATGTAAAGCAATGAAGCTAGAACACTCCCTTACACCATACACAAAAATCAATTCAAAATGGATCAAAGACTTACACATAAGACAAGATACAATCAACCTCCTAGAAGAAAATATAGGCAAAACATTATCTGACATACATCTCAAAAATTTTCTCCTAGGACAGTCTACTCAAACAATAGAAATAAAAGCAAGAATAAGCAAATGGGACCTAATGAAACTTACAAGCTTCTGCACAGAAAAGGAAACCATAAGTAAAACAAAAAGACAACCTACGGAATGGGAGAAAATTTTTGCATATGAAACCGACAAAGGCTTGAATCTCCAGAATATAATAAGCAGCTCATATGACTCAATAAGAAACAGACAAACAACCCAATCCAAAAATGGGAAAAAGATCTAAACAAGCAATTCTCCAAGGCAGACATACAAATGATCAAAAGGCACATGAAAAAATGCTCAATATCACTAATTATCAGAGAAATGCAAATCAAAACTACAATGAGGTATCACCTCATACCAGTCAGAATGGCCATCATTCAAAAATCCACAAATGACAAATGCTTGGAGAGGCTGTGGAGAAAGGGGAACCCTCCTTCACTGCTGGTGGCAATGCAGTTTGGTGCAGCCACTATGGAAAGCAGTGTGGAGAGTCCTCAAAAGACTAGGAATAGACTTACCATATGACCCAGGAATCCCGCTCCTGGGCTTATATCCAGAAGGAACCCTACTTCAGGATGACACCTGCACCCCAATGTTCATAGCAGCACTATTTACAATAGCCAAAACATGGAAACAGCCTAAATGTTCATCAACAGGTGACTGGATAAAGAAGAGGTGGTATATTTATACAATGGAATACTATTCAGCCATAAAAACTGACAACATAATGCCATTTGCAGCAACATGGATGCTCCTGGAAATGTCATTCTAAGTGAAGTAAGCCAGAAAGAGAAAGAAAAATACCATATGAGATCATTCGTATGTGGAATCTAAACAAACAAACAAACAAACAAAGCATAAATGCAAAACAGAAATAGACTCAAAGACATAGAATACAAACTTGTGGTTGCCAAGGGGGCGGAGTGTGGGAAGGGATAGATGGGATTTCAAAATTGTAGAATAGATAAACAAGATTATACTGTATAGCACAGGGAAATATACACAAGATCTTGTGGTAGCTCACAGAGAAAAAAAATGTGACAATGAATATATATATGTTCATGTATAACTGAAAAATTGTGCTGAACACTGGAATTTGACACAACATTGTAAAATGATTATAAATCAATAAAAAATGTTAAAAAAAAGAAGTTGGTGTCATGTAATATTTTGCCTTCAGTGTTTGGCTTAGTTAATTTACCATAATATCCTTTATGTTTATCCATGTTGTCATGAATGGCAAGATTTCCTTCTTTTTATTGCTGAGTAAGTTTCCTTTACATGCATGTATATATCACTACATACGCTACATCAAAATAAAAAGACTCTGCACAGCAAAGGAAATAATCAATAGAATGAAAAGGAAATCTATGGAGTGTGAGAAAATATTTGCAAACCATATATGTGATAAATCAACTTCTGCAACCTAAGCAAAAACAAAACAAAAGAAAATAAAATGGAATTTTTAAAATGGGCAAGGGAACTGTACATACTAGGTTTTTCTATTCCCATAGTTAAATTTCTTTTAAGATTATATTTATTGTTAACAGATATGAATGGATATTGTTACATAATGAAAGCCAGAAATCTTTCATTTAACTAACATATTTATCTATTTACACTTTTTGATTAATGACCAATTTGAATTTGTTTCTGCTGCTAATTTTGTGTTTTCTTCTCACCATGTTTTCTTTCTTTCTTTTTTTTTGAATTTTTATGTGTTTTCTTTTCTATATGCAATTTAAATATCTCAAATCTCAGTAAAATTTAATCAATATGAGTAGGAAAGAGGATTCTGGGAATGCAGTCGTCTACAAATATCTCATTAAAATATATTATAATCACTAAATATAGAATAAAACAACTGCCATAATCTCTGCACAGCTATTTACAAAGCAAGATTCATATAGAGCTATTCAGGAGAAATTGGGTTTTTCCTTACGTACCTACCCTTCATGAATTGGGCAAATATTTGAATAAAAGTTCTTTATTAGATTTGTCTTTTGCAAATATTTTGTTCTGTTCTGTGGCTTGTTTTCTCATTCTCTTGGCATTGACTTTTACAGAGAAAGTCCAGTTTATCAATTATTTCTTTCAGAATCATGCCTTTAGTGGTAGAGCTAAAACGTCATCATCGTACCGAAAGTCACCTAACTTTTCTTCTAAGACTTTTATAATTTTGCTTTTCACATTTGGATCTATGATCCATTTTGACTTCATTTTTGTGAAGGTGTAAGATCTGTGTCTAGACTCATTGTTTTGTATGTGGATGTCTAATTGTTCCAGCAACATTTGTTGAAAATATAATCTTTGCTCCATTGTATTGCCTTTGCTCCTTTGTCAAAGGTTAGTTGATAATAGTTATATAGGTCTGTTTCTGTGATCTCTATTCTATTCCATTTATATATTTGTCTATTTTTTTGTCAATACCACCCTGTCTTGATTATTATAAGGTAAGTCTTGAAGTTGGGTTGTGTCAGTCATTTAACTTTGTTTTTCTCCTTCATTATCTTGTTGGCTATTCTAGGTCTTTTGTCAGTTTTTTTTTATTATTAAATTGATTTCCAATTTTATTCCAATTTTGGCCTGAGAGCAAGAATTGTATAATTCTGTTCTTTAAAACTTTGTTAAGGTGTGTTTTATGGCCCAGAATGCAATCTATCTTAATGAATGTTCTATGTGAGAAGAATGTGTATTCTGCTCTTGGTGAATGAAGTAACCTATTGGTGTCCTTTATAAACACTTGAATGATGGTGTTGAGAAGTTCAACTACATTCTTACTGATTTTCTTCCTGCTGGATCTGTTGCTCCTGTTCTTTGTTCATATTTTTGTCTTCCATTCTTTATATCACTTTTGTGTTTTAAACTGAGCATTTTATAGTTTTCCATTTTCTCTACATTTTTAGCATATCTGTCTGTTCTATTTCTTACTTTCCTAAAACTTTTTTTAGTGTTTTCACTATATTTTACAACATACATTTACAACTAATTCAAGTCCACTTTAAATGACACTATACTACTTCTTGGGTAGTGAGTACCTTGTAACAAAATAATTATAATTCCCATGTCTTGTCCCTTATGTCATTGCTGTAATTTACTTGACATACATATACATACATAAGTAAATGTATAAACAGAAGATATATATAGAATACATTATACTATCATTTTGAACAGTTACCTGTAAATCAAATTAAGAATAGAAAAATTAAAAGTTTTTTATTTACATTCACTTATTCCTTCTTTCTTTTTGTAGATCTGAGTTTCTGACTTACGTTACTTTTCTTCTTTCTAAAGAGATTCTTTCAACATTTCTTGTGAGGCAGATCTACTGTCAACCACTATCCTCAGTTTTTGTTTGTCTGAGTAAGACTTTATTTCTCCTTTACTTTTAAAGGACAATTTCACGGGGTACAGAATTCTAGGTTTCTCAGTTTTGTTTTTTTGTTGTTGTTGTTGTTCTCAACACTTAAAGTACTTTTCTCCACTCTCTTCTTTCTTGCATGATTTCTGAGGAGAAATCAGATGTAATTCTTATCTACAGTTCTTTATATTTGAAGTGTTTTTGTTTTTCTCTGACATCCTTCAGGATTTTTCCATTTTTGTTAATTTTTTGTAGTTTGAAAATAATACACTTATCTGTAGGTTTTTGGCACTTATTCTGCTTGGTGTTCTCTGAGCTTCCTGGATCTGTGGTTTGGTTACTGAAATTAATTTGAGGAAATTCTCAGTCATTATTGTTCCAAATATTTCTTGCTTTTCTCTTTCTTCTCCTACTAGTATTCCCATTATACATGTTATACTTTTTGTAGTTGGCCTACCATCATTGGATATTCTGCTCTGTATTTCTTTCAACTTTGTTCTCTTTGCTTTTCAGGTTTAGATTCTCTTTCTTCAGTTTTTTTATCCACTAGTGCCCACCAAGAGCATTCTTCACATCTGTTTTTATGTTTTTGATCTCTTTTATTGTTGTTGTTCTTAGGAATTTGAGCCCCCTGCTTACATTGTTCATCTGTTTTGCATGCTATTTTATTCATGAGCTCACTTAGCATGTTAATCATAATTATTTTATATTCCCTGTCTGATGATTTCAACATACATGCCATATCTGGCCATGATGCTTGGTTTGTCTGTTCAAATGCACTATTTATCTATTTATTTTTCATATGCATGATTTATGTTTTTCTTGATACACAGACACGATGTACTGGGTAAAAGAATAACTGCAAATAGGTCTTTACATGGTGGCAGTGAGGTTTGGGGGAAGAAAATGCAATCTACAGTCTTATGATTAGTTCTAAGTCTTTAAATGAGATTATCCTTCTGGCATGTTAACTTCACAAGTGTTTCTCGGTTCTTTTCTCCCCCTTAAGTGGAAGAGGATGATAAAAGTAGGTGGAATTGGGTATTTCCATTCTCCCATTAGATAGCTACAGCTGACTAGAGGTGAGTATTTCCCTTGCCCCAGCTGAGTTAGGCTCTGAAAATTCCCTGGTAGGTTAGGGGCTAGTTAACTAGTTTCTCCCTTGGGCAGGCCTTGTTAAGAAGGACAGAGTACTCTGGCATATTTTGAAATGGTTCCTTATCTCTTCTGCCTGCTTAAAGTATAAAAAGATTTTTCTGGGACATTTACTGT